>NC_080758.1:33221635-33528329 GCF_020826845.1 Diceros bicornis minor | reverse complement strand
TCCTTTAGAATATCCTTTATAATAAACCCATAACAGTAAGTGAAGTTTTCCCTGAGTTTTTTGAGTCATTATAGCAAGTTACCAAACCTAAGGGGGTTGTGGGAACCACCGATTTGTAGCCAAGTTGAACAGAACTGTGGGTAACTAGGGACCTACTACTTGAGTTGTCTCTTAAGTTTTAAATATATTGAGAAATACGAAAAAGGAACAGAAGATGGAGGGCAAAATATCACCTCATTACTAAGGTGGAGGATGTTTAGTGCAAGAACCAAATGGACCTGCTTAATAGGACTCCAGAATTGAACAGACTTGATCCCCTGTCCCAGGCAGTACTACATGGGAGCTCACCCCTGGAGGAAAGGCAGAGAACGTGTGCTCCTAGATGCAGCCGAAAGGAAGGGAGAAAGCAGAACAGAGCGTGCCCAGGTCAATCTTCCAGTACTTAGCAGTCAAAGAAGTTACTCAGCTTCTCTTGGATGCGTGGATGCATGGACGGATGGGTGGATGGATAGATGGATAGATGGTGTTATCTTTCTTAAATATGACACTGTCTGTCTTCTTGTGATACATACTAACATCTTTCCGTACATCTCTCCAACATCTCTCTATAGCTGAATCTCACTGGATGTTGTGGGGGAGGGTTCTCATTAATGTCACTTTGCCTTGATTATATTATTCACATTCCCCACTCTGTCCGTGGCTGACTCATATGTCAAAGCATTTGAATGAAAAGTAAACATTTCAGGAAATCACACTGGTCATTGAGCTTCCCTTTCACTAACATCATACCTACCAAAGAGGTTCCAATCCTTTAGCTCATCGGAATCTCCCAAATGCATAAGACACAGGATGGTGTGCCTGGAGAGGCCATAGAAGCTCCATGCCCCTTCCCATACACCCTGCCCTATTCATCGCCTCCATCTGGCTTCCTGAGTTGTATCCTTTTATAGAAAACCGATAATCTATTAAGTAAACAGTTTTCCTGAGTTCTGTGAACCACTCTAGTAAATAATCAAACTCACCCAGCTGGTGTCTGCAGAGAATTAGAGAATTGCTTGGTGTGGGAAAAACACATTTGGAGTACAAAAATATTCTGTGAGTAGACAGAACAGAGAAGAGGTTTTATTTTTCTCCTTAGACCCTTCCTGGTTGACTTAGTGATATTTTTCTTGGGTCTTCCTGGAGGCTGGACTTTAGCTCAGAAATGAGTGGAGTTGGGAATTGGCAGCCTGGGCAGGGGTGATGGTAGGGGCATTTTTGGCATAGGAGGGTATTTCAGCCATGTGTAGCCTCTCATTTCACATACTCATGGAGAGGCTGCCGCCTTGCATAAGGCAATAACCTCATGTCCTGAGGACGCCGGTCTCAGCCCTGCTGGAAGATGAGACTGGGCTTTTAACAGGATTAGTTATAGCTTGGTTCTCCCTGTCAGGAGATGAAGGTGAATCTGCCAGGTATTTGCAGACTCTTAGATGGAAAGATTAACTTGATTTTTTTTTCTAATTAATTACGTCTGTATGAAAGTGCTTCAAATGCATAATAGAGTAATATGATTTTGTCTGCCTTTAAAATTTGGCCTAATTGCCTATTTTGCTGAGTTTGGATTGCAGGGGAAATAAAGACTTGGATATTTATCTACATATGATTTTAGTTTCTACATTTTACAGCAAAAGGTTTTTTTCCTCTTCTTCCCTTCTTTTTGCAAACAAATTGGAACTGTACTAGGGAAGCTCTGAAATGGTCTGTCCAATTTCCAGTCATCACATTTCCCCAATTATATACTAAGAATAGATCTGGATTTTATTTTATTTTTTAAGATGTGGCTTTAAAATGAAAATATCCCAAAAGGCTTATAATAAAAAACCACAGTCTCCTGCCCCCTATTTCCGCTCCCCAGAAACTTCTGAACATTTAACTCTTTTCATCTTCTGGTTGCTTCCTGCATTTTTCTCAGTAATATGCTTAGGCCATAATTTTATGATTTATCAGTTTTAAACACTATCCACTTCCTGTTATGCTAGATGAGGAGTTACCTTTATAAATCCCCCAATCCCTTCCTCTCAAGGAGGTTTATTAATATTTTATTTTAAATTACTAGTCACCATTTATATTATCATGACTTTTCAAATTGTGGCAAAGTCCTTAGCGTCCTGGGAAGGCATTTCCTTGCTTCAGTGAAGTGGTTGCAATCATCCCTTTGAGCGGGATGGCAGGCATCTAGCTGAAACAGATACCTTCTCCGGAGAGAAAACCCCTCAACACCGAAGGCACGCAGAGGGCTCCAGGCCACCTCACCAGGAACTAACCTTAGCACTGTTGCTTCAGACTTGGACCAGGACTTAAACCACTGGACCCTTAATTCTTAGGCCTTCAGACTTGGACTGGGACTTATACTATTGACTCCCCTTCAGACAGACTGAATGACACCACTGGCTTTCCTGGTTCTCCAGCCTGCAGACAGCAGATTGTGGGACTTCTCAGCCTCTATAATTGTGTGAGCTGATTCCTGTAACGAACAAACAAACAAATAAAGAAATCCTACTGATTCTTTTCCTTTGGAGAATCCTGACTAATACATCCCCCAAAGATGTCCATGCCCTAATCTCTTGAACTTGCAAATATGTTACCTGACACGAAACAAAAGGGGCTTTGCAGATGTGATTAAGTTACGGCTTTGGAGATGGGAGATTATCCTGGATTATCCAGGTGGGTCTGATGTAATCTCCAGGGTCTTTATAAGGAAAAGAAGGAGACAGGAGAGTCAGAGAAAGAGACGTGATGACCGAGTCAGAGATTGAAATGGAGCCACAAGTCAAGGAACATAAGCAGCATCTAGAAGGTGGAAAAGGCAAGAAAACAGATTCCCTGCTAGAACCTCCAGAAAGACTGCAGCCCTTGATTTAGGACACCTTGATTTTAGGACTTCTGACCTCCTGAACTGTTATTAATAAGTTTGTGTTGTTTAAGCCATAGGTTTGTGGTGATTTGCTATAGCAGCAACAGGAAACTAAAAAAAGTCATGGTTCTGCTGCTGTCCCCTGTGTGAGAGGACAAGTTACCTATCTTCTCTGAGCTTCTATGAAATGGGGACAACAAGGATCCCTCCTTGACCAAACTTTAGTCAGGGTCCACTGAGCCTGCTTCTCGACTAAGCCTCATCCTTGGTCTCCAGAGCCCAGCTGTAGCAAAGAATCTCGTTGAGCCAAGTTTTAGCAAGAATCCTACTAAGTAAGCCAGCTTAGTGGGAAGGCCCCCATCCTTAATATGTAATCAAGTTCCCCTTAATTTTCCATCCACTGACTCTGTTACTGGCTTGTTGACTATAAATCCCCAGCGGCCCTTGCTGTTTTCAGAGTTGAGCTAAGTTCTGTACTGAAATCTCTCTCTCCCACTACAGTAGCTCTAGTAAAATCCATCTTGCCATTCTTAATGAGTGTCTAGTTCAATTTCTCTTTGACAGGGATGATAATGACACCATCCCACTGAGTTCTTGGGAGGATTAAGGGAAATAACATACCTAAGTACTCAGCTGGTACATGCCCTGGTAGCATCTCAATAAAGAGGGACTTCCTTCCTCTGAACTAGGGGTAGAGACTGGCAGAGGACAGTTGCAGCTGGAGAGGTGGAGACGAGGCCAGCCTGGCCAGAGTGCAGTGTCTGTGAAAGGAGCAGCATGAGACAAGACGAGACAGGAGGGTGGGTGCCCGGGAGTCTGGACTTTGTCGGAGCACGGGGATACAGAACACCATGTCTCCTGTGGAATGCGTTCCTTTGCATTAGGGCAGATGGGGTGGGAAGCTGGATCTCTAATGGCGTAGGGGGCAGTGAAAGGTTAGTTGGAAGCTGGGAGACCACTGCGGGGGGTAGGGTAGTTATGGTTTCAACTCTGGCCTGAATTCAGGAGGAGGGAATGAGATGAAAGGGAGGTTTGGAAAACAGGAATGACACACTGGAAGACTTCTTCCAATGGACGATTGCCCTAATATGCGGCAAAGGAGAAGGAAGAACTGAAGGTGATTCCAGCATGATTGTCCAGCTCTCCAGTTCACTTGACTTCAGAGTCATTTCAGTGGAGGCTGATGACGTAGAAGCTCCTATTCAGTGAGGTCTTCCTGAGCCCCAGGCACTCTACTAAGCATTTTGCACATTTTTACTTCCACTTAATCCTCCCCTAATCCTCATTTGATAGATGAAGAATCTATCAGTGTTAAATTAACTAAAGCTCATATGGCTAGGAAGTGCTGAGTCAATGGGCTTTACTACGGCATCATCCTGCCTGCCTTTAGAATTAAAATGATAGAAAGCATCCAGACTGCTACTCCCTGACCCATCCTAGAAGAGAAAGGCATCCACATTGCAGCAAAGGGATGATTTGGGAATCCGGCATACACCTTAGCTGGTGGGGCCAGTGCTGCCCTATAGGTCTCAGACTACACGCATCTTCAAGGAGAAATCGTGCCAGTCATCGTGAGCCTTGTCAAGTTATCGAGAGAACCCATCCAAACAGCTTCAGATGGGTCATCAGAGACTGACTGAATGAACAGTGTAACTTTCAGCGTGAGAGAGGGGAGCTGTGAATGACAGCAGGACCATTCCAGCTCTCCTGCAGGAGGTTTCCAGAGCAAAGAGCTTGTTCAGGGATAGAGCACAGTTTCAAAATGGGATTTCAGGACGCACTCGGGCACAGAACACAGTCATCTGTGATACAGGATATGAAAAGGCAAGTTACATTTACAGTGCTTGCCTCCAACTTAGAAAGTTCTGTTCTGTTGCCGGTGAAATGTTCAGTTCTTACTTCTGCCTACAGATCTTTTGCACTACAGCAGCTTTGTAAATAAGCACTTGCCCAGAGCAAATGAAAAAGAAAATAAATTTTGTTTATGGAATCTACTCTGTCTTATCCTGTGTTAGCCAGGATTCAATCAAAGAAGCAGAACCACTAGGAGAGACACACAATAGGGAGTTCATTATAGGGACAGTACGCAATCGTGAGAGCTGGTTAAACAATCTCTGTGAGGCTGTTGCTTCTGTGTCTGCCGCACTAGGCCTTCAGGAAGGACAAATGGACATGAAGTGGGGAAAGCAAGGACAAACTGAACCCTTCCAGGAAGAACTGGAAGCTGCATTGCTCTCCCACTGCCCAAGCCTCCACCTTCAGTGATGGAATGGCCTGCCTGAGAAGCTGGTGTCTGCCATAGAACTGCACATACAGCTGGCCTGGGAGTCAGAGAAGCTGAAGGAGAACCAACAGGAGCTGCAGGAGCTGTGGCCAGGCTGTTGCACCTGTCGACAGGTGAGCCACCAGGTGAGTGACACCATGCATGAGCAGCAACAGCACCTGTGTCCTGCACCGACCTTCTAAGAGCACGGGGCATATGGCTGCTGCTTCACCTCCATCTTCCAAACTTCACTCAGATGCCTCCTGTGATGCATGATCCAGACCTACACAATGAAGGGAGTTCTGGGAAACCTAGTTCCACCTAAGCCAAGCTGACACAATCCAGATCCCCCACGGATCCTCTCTGCGTTGGGAGAAAGAGCTGATGAAATATTTCTTGGGCTGGCAAACTCTCTTCAATGAAGCAGCAAAATGTTTGGGGCAGTAAGGGGAATAAAGGGAAGTCAACTGGCACATGGAGTCTCTTGGTGGTAGAAATGAGCAGCTGGGAGACCTTAGAGAGAAACCATGGCTCAAACTGGAAATCTCAGCTCTACCACTAACGGGCTCTCTGTGATCTGGAAAATCTCTTAACCTCACTAGGCCTAGAATCCACAAGGGTCAAAGGAGAGGAAGAAAGAAGGACAGAATGAGAAACTGTCCTGTCCTGACTCCTTCACAAAGACCAGGGACCAGAATGCTCCAACTGACCAGGCTTGGGCCATAGGGCATTCCCCATGGAAAATCAAGGTGCTCTCACCAGAAGAGGGGGATGGATGAGAGGCAGGCAAAAACAGGGGATGCCAACTACTCTTGTCCTTTTGTAGAATCAGGTGACAAAACCAATTCATTAGTAAGCTCAGATTTTTTTTATTTAATTATTTTATTGAGGTCATATTGGCTTATAACATTGTATAATTTCAGGTGTACAATATTATGTATTAGTTTCTATATAGACTGCATTGTCTATATAGAATAGTCTGGTTTTTATCCATCATCACACATATATGCCCCTTTACCCCTTTCGCCCTCCCCCCCCACCCTCTTCCCCTCTGGTAACCACTAATCTGTTCTCGTCATCCATGTGTTTATCTTCCAGATATGAATGAAACCATACGGTGTTTGTCTTTCTCTGTCTGGCTTATTTCACTTAATATAATACCCTCAAGGTCCATCCACATTGTCGCAAATGGCACAATTTTGTCTTTTTTGTGGCTGAGTAGTATTCCATTGTGTATATATATATATATATATATATATATATATATATATATATATATACCACATCTTCTTTATCCATTTATCCCTTGATGGGCACTTAGATTGCTTCCATGTCTTTGCTGTTGTGAATAATGCTGCAGTGAACATAGGGGTGCATAAATCTCTTGAATTGCTGATTTCGTCTTCTTTGCATAAACACTCAGTAGTGGGATAGCTGGATTGTATGGTATTTCTATTTTTAATTTTTTGAGAACTCTCCATACTGTTTTCCATAGTGGCTGCACCAGTTTGCATTCCTGCCAGCAATGTATAAGGGTTCCCTTTTCTCCACATCCTCTCCAACATTTATTATTTTTTGTCTTTAGTGATTATAGCCATTCTCACGGGTGTGATGTGATTATCTCATTGTAGTTTTGATTTGCATTTCGCTAGTAACTAGTGATGTTGAACATTTTTTCATGTGTCTGTTGGCCATCGATATATCTTCTTTGGAAAAATGTCTGTTCAGATCCTCTGCCCATTTTTTGATTGGGTTGTTTGTTTTTTTGTTGCTGAGTTGTATGAATTCTTCATATATATATATATATTTTTTTTTTGATTTTTATTGATATTTTAATGGTTTCTAACATTGTGAAATTTTGGGTTGTACATTTTTGTTTGTCCATCACCCCATATATGACTCCCTTCACCCCTTGTGCCCACCCCCCACCCCCACTTCCCGGGTAACCACAGTCCAGTTTTCTCTGTCCATGTGTTGGTTTATATTCCACATATGAGTGAGATCATACAGTGTTTGTCTTTCTCTTTCTGGCTTATTTCACTTAACATAATACGCTCCAGGCCCATCCATGTTGTTGCAAATGGGACGATTTTGTCTTTTTTTATGGCTGAGTAGTATTCCATTGTATATATATACCACATTTTCTTAATCCAATCGTCAGTCGAGGGACACTTAGGTTGCTTCCACTTCTTGGCTATGGTGAATAATGCTGCAATGAACATAGGGGTGCATAAGCCTCTTTGGATTGTTGATTTCAGGTGCGTTGGATAGATTCCCAGTAGTGGGATGGCTGGATCATAGGGCATCTCTATTTTTAATTCTTTGAGGAATCTCCATACCGTTTTCCATAGAGGCTGCACCAATTTGCATTCCCACCAGCTGTGTATGAGGGTTCCTTTTTCTCCACATCCTCTCCAACATTTGTTGTTTTTTGTCTTGGTGATTATAGCCATTCTAACGGGCGTGAGGTGGTATCTTAGTGTTGTTTTGATTTGCATTTCCCTGATGATTAGTGATGTTGAGCATCTTTTCATGTGCCTATTGGCCATCTGTATATCTTCCTTGGAGAAGTGTCTGTTCATTTCCTCTGCCCATTTTTTGATCGGGTTGTTTGTTTTTTTGTTGTTCAATTGTGTGAGTTCTTTATATATTATGGAGATCAACCCCTTGTCAGATGTATGTTTTGCAAATATTCTCTCCCAGCTGGTTGGTTGTTTGTTCATCTTGATTCTGATTTCATTTGTCTTATAAAAGCTCTTTAGTCTGATAAAGTCCCACTTGTTTATTTTTTCTTTAGTTTCCCTAGTCTGGGTAGGCATGTCATCCGAAAAGATTCCTTTAAACCCAATGTCAAATAGTGTGTTGCCTATGTTTTCTTCTATGAGTTTTATAGTTTCAGGTCTCACCTTCAGGTCTTTGATCCATTTTGAGTTAATTTTTGTGAATGGCGATAGCACATGATCCACTTTCATTCTTTTGCATGTGGATGTCCAGTTTTCCCAACACCATTTATTGAAGAGACTTTCCTTTCTCCATTGCATGTCCTTAGCACCTTTGTCGAAAATTAGCTGTCCGTATATGTGTGGTTTTATTTTTGGGCTTTCAATTCTGTTCCATTGATCTGTGTGTCTGTTTTTGTACCAGTACCATGCTGTTTTGATTACTATTGCTTTGTAGTATGTTTTGAAGTCAGGAATTGTGATGCCTCCTGCTTTGTTCTTTTTCTTTAGGATTTCTTTAGCTATTCGGGGTCTTTTGTTGCCCCATATAAATTTTAGTATTCTTTTTTCTATTTCTGTGAAGAATGTCATTGGGTGAATTCTTCATATATTTTGAAAATTAACCCTTTGTCAGACATATAATTTGCAAATATTTTCTGCCAGTTGGTGGGTTATCTTTTTGTTTTGTTCATGGTTTCCTTTGCCTTGCAGAATGCTGGACAGCCACGTGCTAAAGAATGAAAGTAGACCACTATCTTATACCATACACAAAAATTAACTCAAAATGGATTAAAGACTTGAACGCAAGACCTGAAACCATAAAACTCCTAAAAGAAAATATAGGCAGCACACTCTTTGACATCAGTTTTAGCAGCATCTTTTCGAAGACCATGTCTACTCAGGCAAGGGAAACAAAAGAAAAAATAAACAAATGGGACTATATCAGTGTAAATTCAGATTTTTGTTTACCGGATTCACTTGAAGTTAGTTTTCAGTGAGTGTAGAGACTATTGATAAACCTGCTGGGCCCCTCACTAGCATTATCAAAAGACTGATAAATCTACTCTGTCCACGTGACCCGCCTGTTCTTCACTCTTCCCCCTTCCCTCTTACTCGAGACCTCTTGCTCTCTCTCCCTACCCATTCTTCCTCTTTTTCTTCTCCTTCTGCTATCTCCCCTCTTTGATTTCCATGTTACATTTCTCTATTCCCACCTCTCTCCTTCTGCCTTTCCCCTCCAGCTCCTCCTTCCACTTCCACTCTCTTCTTGCTTCTTCCTCTCTTTTCCTCAGACACTCTGCTGTCTAATGCCAAAGAGTTAAAGAGTTTCAAAAGCCAGTTACTCCTGATTACCCATGTTTGCAATGTGTCTATATTAATAAAACTCTGCCTTTTTTTTTTTGCAGTAACATTGGTTTATAACATTATGTACATTTCAAGTGTACATCATTATATTTCAATTTCTGTGTAGATTACATCATGTTCACCACCCAAAGACTAATTGCAAGCCATCACCATACACATGTGCCTAATCACCCCTTTCGCCCTCCTCCCTCCCCTCTTCCCCTCTGGTAACCACCAATCCAATCTCTGTCTCTATGTGATTGTTTGTTGTTTTTATCTTCTGTTTATGAGTGAGATCATATAGCATTTGACTTTCTCCCTCTGACTTATTTCGCTTAGCATAACACCCTCAAGGTCCATCCTTATTGTCACAAATAATAAAACTCAGTTTTTTTAACTGAGTTAATACACATGTTCTGGTTGCAAAGGTGTGGCACCTCTGAGTTCCTTAATGTCCCCTCAAGAGCCACAGCAGATTCCCAACCATCCTGTGTGCAGGAGTCTTCCCAGCATAATGCAATGTGGAGCTCAATACCTGGCCCTCCATGCTGAGGGCAGCATGAAGAAGTACATGATGGGAGCTCTGTCTTCAAAGTCATTGCCACCCAAGGAGCTAAGACCTACAGATGGGGTGGCCATGCATCCCAGTTTGCCCAGGACTGCCCTAGTTTTCACCTATGGTTCTTGTGTAATTATTAATAACACTAATTTTTCCTCTAAAAAGGCCCAGGTTTAGATGACAAATTGTACAGGAGACTGGGTTCTTGTTCTAACTCAGCCACTAACTTGGGGAGAATTTGGAAAAGTCCCTTCAGATCTCTGGACCTCATCTGAAACTGACGTGTTGGAACCAGAGCCTTCACTGAGTCATTGGATCGTTCATTCATTCAGCAAATAGTTATTGACTTCCTACTACACTTCAGATGGTACGCTAACTTGGGCAGATTTAGGTGATGGTGTGAGAATGTCCTAGCTTCTCCTTGCTTTTGTCTGCTCTGTGGAATTCTGGCTTGGTCCACTTGGTAGGTCTCTTTTCCCTCACCCTTCGAGGGTTTGCCAGACTGATTTTGGGGAAGAATGGGCAATGAAAAGAGGAAACAGGAAGACGATGGAGGTGAAAGCAGGAAGAGCTGTTTGGGAGAAGATTGTTGAGTAAGGGGGCATCAGCACCCATGGGATACTGAGGGCAGCCTACCACAGAGTGAAAGGGGGTTGGAAGAAGTACTGCTGGAGACTTGGATCTCTGTTATGGTATCTGAGATATACCAGGGAAGAACTTGAATATTTGGATACTACTTTTGGTTGTTCTGACTTGTTATTTTAGACTGAACCATATAGATGCTGGAGAAACAAAGAGGAATAATGTTAAGTTTGTTCCTTCAGGAGCACTTGGTCTAGCAAGGGTGGTGTTTTCTCAAATCTGTCCAGCCTGAAGAATCCATGACCAATGAGCCAAAGAGCTAGAGGAATTCAAAGAGGACAGAGGTAAATGTGGCTGAAGGAATTTGGTGGAAACTCAACTGAGTCATGAAAAATGGGCCACATTGGGATAGATGAGTTTCTTCTTCCATACTTGGGTAGATTGAAATGGAGCACTTTGTACAGATAAATGGTCTGTTTCCCATTCTCTAAGTGCTCATGTAGTCAATCACAATGCCTCCCTCGCCTCTGGGAACAGTAAATCTCACCACATATTGTCCTCTCTCCTGAACAGTGTAACAGCATCAAGGCCAAGTGGCTCAACCTGGCAACTTCCAAAGCATTGCTCTTATAACATTTTCCACTTCAGCACTATGGCAGATCAACAGACGCTATTTCCACTATCTCTTTAAAATTATTTAGCCATGAAGGAAGGCAACTTACAGACTACAACATTGTCTTTTTTATCACTGCACTTTAGGTGAAATAAAATTTTGCTAGGAAAATTGCTAGGAGTAAGTTAAGAAAATGGAACTAAAAATCTCTAATGGTTAATGCACCTTTAATGATGGAAGGTGTTTATTTCGGTGAGGTAAATTTCTAACTTTAAATATGAAATTACATGCTTCTGGAACTAGTTTTGTGCCTACGTCCTTATGGGAAATGAAAAACCAGAGTAGAAAACAGTTTTTGAGATTGTTAGTTAAAAATAGCATCTCCCATTACAACCGGTAACTATACTACCAGATTTTTAAATGTTCCTGAAGAAAATCAGCAAAAATCAACAAAATGGGATTGTTAATGGAAGCTAATTAGGTGTGTTTTCTTGAAATTTCTAGACAGTGCATTTTCCTTTTCATTGAAATGGACCTCCATTGAAATGGAGGGCATGAGATGGGGCTACTACACAGAGAATAATATATTTAAATCATGAGTGTACGGGAGCTTCAGGGTGTCTGTCTGTCTGTCCTTCCAAGGTGAAGATTAGAGAAGAAAGGAGATAAGACATGTGTCCTGGACCCAGATTGTCACCTTCACCAAGATTGTGCAGTATAAATCCTGCTTTAAGCACACCACTGGGCTCTTTTAGGCCAGCAGTTGAATTCTTTCTCAAACTATTAAACTAATTTCTCAGTTTCTTCTGTCGCTATTTTTTATGCCAATTCTTCACCCTGCCTCTCTTTAGTTTGGCCATCTGCTTAAATCTTTAATTCAAAAATTAACTTCAACGGGGCAGGCCTGGTGGTGCAGTGGTTAAGTTCACGTGCTCTGCTTCGTCGGCCTGGGGTTCGTGGGTTCAGATCTCGGGGGTGGACTTACACACCACCTGTCAAGCCATGCTGTGGTGGCATCCCACATACAAAATAGAAGAAAATTGGCGCAGATGTTAGCTCAGGGACAATCTTCCTCAAGCAAAAAGAGGAAGATTGGCAACAGATGTTAGCTCAGGGCCAGTCTTGCTCACCAAAAAAAAAAAAAATCACCTTCAAGCAGAAGCAGCTATCAGCTAAAACTCCAACTAATAGTGACTGTGACATTTTAAATAAATGAGAAGTGCCATGTTGGGGAAAGATGTAGTTTGCTAAGCAGAGACTTCACCAGATAGAGATAGGGACATACTCTTAGGTACATCCTACATTGTGTGTTGGAAACGGCTTTTAGCTTTGATTGCAACAATTTTGTAAAATTGTTCTATTTTGGTCAACACTAGGACAAGTCCATCTGGGTGGAATGTGATATTTATGGAAACAAATTTGAATTATTTCCTAATAGCTGAAGAATGAATAGTTTGTGGTGTCTTTTGTTATTTGGCCAGAGATCTCCCGTGAGTTCCTCTTTCTACATAAGATGCCACCATGAAAGCACCATTAACTCTTGCAGAACATGAAGCTATCTTGTTTCTTTTTTCCTTGTAAATTGTAACCTTACTAAGATGGAGTATTTAGTGAATGTTTAGGAAGCTAGCATTTTATTTACTAAATGTATGTTTTAATGTTTGTTTCAAATGTTTGCTCCAGCTAACGGTCATGTTTTCCTTACTAAGTAGCAACACTTTGTGTAATTATCTTTCATTTTAAAAAAAGAGATTATTAGAAAAAGTGACTGGCCTTCAATTCACTGAGCTGATTGGACTTCAGGTTCTGGTTAACAAACAGTGGTAAAAAGGCTGGGGGCTGGTTAATCCCAGCTGCCCACCCTGATTCCCCAGCACCCAGAGTCCAGGAAGGTCTAGGAGACACAACCTATTTACAGCTGCCGTGCATCATTTGAGCGTTTCCCTGCAGGAGAGGATGTTCAAGGACAGGAGTGAGGACCCGGGGTGTTGTCAGCTCCGTGAGGCAGGGCTCACTGCTCTATTCCCAAAACCCGGTGGCACTGAGAAAGTTCTCAGCCAATATTTGGTAACCGATTCTGTTCTGGCCATTTTATCATTTGCTGGTGGATCTGGGGCAATTCCAATTATGGAACACGGTGACTTCCTAAGGGTTTCCTTGAAGTTTGCTTTGTGGATCTTCTTATGTTGAGTGTCTCCAAAGCACAAGTCTAGGGCGTTTCAGCAACTACCATATTGAGGTTTCTTGACTATTGGGACATTGGCCTGTTGTCCTCCATTCCCAGGCCTCCGTCCCCAATTTGGTAGTTTAAACTAGCTGTACAAGGGTAACAGCTTTATATGATGGGGTTGGTATGGTAGAAAAACATTTAAGAAGAAAAAGAAATCCTCACCAGTAGTAACTAAAACTATGTTGTTGGCACGGTTTTGGTGTCCAGGCACCTCTAAGCTGCCTGGCACCTGATGAGCATTAGCAGCACTAAATCTCCCCTTCCCTCATTCAGGAAGATAGGATGGCCCGTTCCATGCTTGTTCCCTATATGGCTCCAAGCAAGCTCTGCCGGATACTAGAATCTGGAAGAGCCTCTCCAACCATGGCAGTGGCAAGTAAACTGGCCATCTTTGTTCTTCCACTTGGGAGACTGTAAGTATGGCGTGAAATTCCCACCTCTGTCTCCCACCTCTTGGGGTGGGGTGGAATCACAGCGAGACCAAGAAGGCAGGAACAAGGCGCAAGCCCAGGTCCTGGGATGGTGACTCTATATCTGGAGATAAAAATAATTTGGCTGGAAACTCAGAGTTTGTTGGAGGTGCAAGGAGACTCCCAGGGAATGTGGAAAAGATGGAAAGTTTAGTGGATACAAACATGGAGTATTGCCAGGCCAGGAAGTTCACCTGAGCTATTGTCCATGTGGGTTGAATTCAATCTCTATGAAAGTCCAATTTCTGCCTTGCTAACCTAGTCCACTATTTAGAGATTTAATTGTTACCAGAGTGAAGTTACCATTTCAGATATTTATCATAAATACCATTTTAGGTACCTATGGCCCACAATACTTTTAAGGACTATAAAAATGCTTTAATTTCTTTTAAAATCAGAAGAAAAAATGAATAATAATGAATCCAGCCTGGAGTATATTTGTCTTTGTACCAACATAGTCATAAAATCTACTTTTTAATTTTTTTTTTTCATTGAGGAAGGAACATATGAAGGCAAAAGTGCCTAGGGCCAACAAAAGTCATAATTGACACTGATTATCCCCATCATGCTGAGCAGAGATTCTCATCAAAACATTTGGAAATAGCGTTTATGAGGCAAGTTAAGGAGTGATGTGTGTTTAATTTGGAGAACGTCCTATCATCTAAGGCAGTTCTATTGGAGTGGGGGAGATTCTATAAGAACAGAAAAGGCATCTTTCTGGGTTTTAGAGTTCTAGTTTAGTCAGTTTTAGAGATTACACTGCTTTGATTTTCTACACCAAGGAGCCTAGAGAGTTGAGAAGTCATTGTGTCCTCCCAGTGGCTTGGAGCAGCCAGAGAAACCAAGCAATGGCTGGGTTGGGGTTGATCTTGTCAAGAATTTGAGCCAGAGCAAAGAGCACACTTGGATCTCCAAGCTGAAGGGAAAATGCTTTAAATCCTGCGGAGTCTTTCATGACCTGTAAGCAGATGCTCATGAGGGAGAAAAAGATGTAGGGAGAGGATGACTTGACTTTGCTTCTATTCTACGACCTGCAAGCCTCTGACCTCCTTGTATTTGGTAGGATAAATTTAAGTTGGCAGGGCTCTTACAGATAAAGGATGTTTTCTCTTTCAAAACAAAACAAAGAACAAGCAAACTTCTCCTCCCTTGCCTCGTCTGCTGCAGATGGCCGTTGGAGTTGAGTTGTCCATGCTGCTTTGGCCTGATGCAAGGGGAAAGGAACGAGCATGAGTATCTAAATCAATCTCAGGAGACAAAGAGCCCAGGGTGATTCAAACCAAGGTCTTTGGCTCAATTTTTTTCCCATAGACATACACATGCTTAATGATTCTTCACGGTACCAAATTTTTTTTAATATCAAAAGTTTAAGGAAATGGTTGTTTTACAAGTGGTGACTGAGCTTACAAGGTTGTTGTTCAGCTGATCTGAGATAGCCTATGGGAAAACACTTTGAAATCACTAAACCGATAAGGAGATGTGAAGGTCTAGGGTAAGAGTTATACACCAAGTTTTCCAGTTTCACAACCGGCTAATGTCAGCTCCCTAGTTCCTCTACAATCTTATTGTTCCAATGAGCTGTGTTGCCTCTTTGTGCTACTTTGAAATCAGCCAGGGCGTTACAAATTTTATAATCTCTTTTTCCACGTGATAGCCGCAAAACCCAGTGCTATAGTTGAAGAGGTTTTGAGACAGAGGCCCGTGGCTGGCTACAGGGACTGAGAAGTGTGTTATAGGAGCAGGTAACTTTTTTATTTATTTGATGAGATTGGTCTGTGAGTCATAGATTGCAGTTATAAATCATAAGCCAGTGCGTAAGGTACCACCTTAGGAGTAGTTAAGCTTTCCATGGGCACCTAGTTTTCTTTTACTGTATGGACTGTATTAGGAATGTTTTCAGCTGAAAGTAGCATACTCAATTAACAGCAGTTTGAATAACTCACATATCAAGAGGGCTGGAGGTAGGAAGCCCAGGATTGGTCAGAGACTTGGGCCTTTTTGTCCTTAGGCTTTTTGCTTCATGGTCACAAGATGGCTGCCACAGCTTCAACCTTCATCTTATCATTCAAGGCAGAAAGAAGGCAGGACAGGTGATAATCTGGAAAGCAAAAAGTTACCCATAAGCTCCTAACAGACATCAGCTTTCGTTTTAGGGAGGAGAGAGGGACAAGGAGGAGGAATTCCAGCATGAGGAATACACAGCATTATATACAATACATCTTGGGCTAAATTTTGTGGTTCAAACCATGTCGTGGGAACTTGGAGAAAAGGAAGGGTGGAGTCACAATGAAGGATGATGAGAGAAGATGCGAGTTGAGCTGGAATTTGAAGAACAGCTAGATTTTAAGAAGCCTAATTGAAAGAGCTGGGGTGAAAAAAACCAGTGGGGCTAGAATGGGAATGTATTCACTGATGGGATATTAGTATAAAACAAAAGGATCTTGATATTCAGTATCTACAAGACTACCAAAATATGGTGATGCTGGAAAATGAGATACAATGGGGTCTGCTCAGTTGTTCTCTCTTTCTGATCTCTGTGATTATCAAAACCATTTTTGCTGCTGCTCTGAACCAGGTGTTGGTGTCCATTAAGGGAGGTTATTAATCAGCTATGGCTTTATTAATGCTGCGTAATAATCAACTCTAAAATCTCAATGGCCTACAACAATACAGTAGTCCCTCCTTATCCATGGTTTTGCTTTCTGCGGTTTTAGTTACCTGCAGTCAACAGCAGTCTGAGAATATTAAATGAAAAATTCCAAAAATAAACAATTCATAAATTTTAAATTGCTAACTGTTCTGAGTAGTGTGATGAAATCTCGCCCTAACCTGCTTGGTCCTGCCCCAGCCGTGAATCATCCCTTCATCCAGTGTGTCCACACTTTGTACGCTACCCCTCCCCCCATCCCCACCTCAGTAACCAGCTCAGTTATCAGATCGACTGTCTCGGTAACACAGTGCTGGTGGTCAGGTAACCCTTATTTTACTTAATGGCCCCATGCGCAAGAGTAGTGATGCTGGCAATTTGGATATCCCAAAGAGAAGCTGTAAAGTGCTTCCTTTAAGGGAAAAGGTGAAAGTTCTCGACTTAGCAAAGAAAGAAAAAAAATCATACGCTGAGATCGCTAAGATCTATGGTAAGAACAAATCTATCCGTGAAACTGTGAAGAAAGAAAAAGAAATTTGTATCGGTTTTGCTGTCGCACCTCAAGTACATATGTATAGGAAAAAACATAATGTATATAGGTTTCAGTACTATCTGCGGTTTCAGGCATCCACGGGGGGTCTTGGAATATATCCCCCACAGATAACGGGGGCCTACTATACATGTTTAATTCACTCTCACGGATCTGAAGGTTAGCTATGACTAAATTGAATTTGACTGAGCTTGGCTAGACTGTGGCTTGGGTTTAAGTCTACTCCACAAGTCTCCTCATCCTGGGGCCAGTGGCTACCTGAGACATGCTCTTGTCATGATAAAGGACAGAACCAAAGCGGCCAAGGGAGACCACCTAAACACATTTAAAGCCTCTGCTTGCATCATGTCTGTTCACGTGCCATTGGCCAAAGTCATAAGGCTAAGCCCAACATCAGTGGGCTGGGAAGTACACACTTTCTCAGATGAGGGAGGGGAGAAGGAATATTTGCTGACCAATAATAAGTCATCCGAGAGGGGAGAGTGAAGGGAAGGTGAAGAGCATGTGGAATAGGACTGTCGTGCAGCCATTCCCAAAGAGCCTGCCCAGAGCCAGAGTGTCCTTACCAAACAGACATTGCTGAGCCCCTGGCCAGCGCCAGGCACTGCACTGGGTACTGGGAATACAATAGATGAACAATTAAGGTGCAGTCCCCAGTGGCTAAAATGTCACCAAATTACATAGCCCTTAAAAATAAAGAGGTGATTTAAATGGGAGCAAGGGAGGGATGTTTTCAACTCTTCACTGTTGGGTGGCAGCCACCAACCCTTCCGGCTCCTTCCAGATGTCAGCTGCTTCCCAGTGCCAGGGAGTCAAGCACAGGGACTCCAAGTAAGTGCCCCCCACGAGATGCATGTGGCAATTAAGCCATCAGCCGCTGCAGAAGCCTGCACTCCGGTTGTGTTTCTCTCCAACAGAAAATGAATCAAATTACAGGGAAGGCTCCTGCCCCGCCGGCACTGTTACTCATGCCACGGAAATGCAGCAGCGATTTCTCTAAAGAGCTAATTGCCAATTTTAACAGAGTAAACTTGAAAATCCCTGTATGGATTTTGCCCAACAGACTGAGCATGGCTCACAGAGCAGACCTCAACACGTTGAGCAGGGCCTGTGGGATGTCACAGGAGAATCAATGTCACAGCCAGAATCCTTGGAGATGTCTCACTTCGTAATGATCCATCCTGAAGATGTAGACTTTTCCTTCCTCTTCTACTTTCTAGCACTACTTGATCCCTCAGGGAGCTGAAAGGGTCTGGGGGCCTCATTCCTGGGGCCATCTTTCCAGGGGCAGTGCACACTAGATGTACACACCTGTGGGCTTGAGGAGTAGCCAAGGGCCGCTGCTAAGAGCTGGGTAGAAGGAGCTTGGACCACAGACACCTGGAAGCAAGGTCCTTCTTGGTGTGGGATGTAGCTGAGGGTGGAAGAGAGTAGGTGTGGGACACAAGTACGGAGTCAGTTTTCTTAGCACCATCATATTCTAGCTCAGAAACCCAAGGAATACAAGAATTCTGACGTTGAACCTGGCCTTCTAGGTGGCTATAGAGATATATATGTCATGGCAGAAGATAGAACAGTTTATTTACAGTCTGTTAGCTCGATTTATAACTTTAAATATTTAGACAAATAGTTTGAGGGCCTCTATTTGTATTCTTTCCCCAAGCCTCACAAATGTCTGAGATGGGCCTGTGGTTTAGGGACATGGAAGGAGCAGGTCAGTACCCACTTGGTTGTCTGTCAAGTGTCTATGATGAGAAATCACAAGGGGCGTCTCCCAAAGCATTTCAGGTTTTGCTCCTTTACTCTGGGGCCCCCCTTCAGACGGCTGTCAGCTCATGATTAGTCTTTCAATGTCTTATTCAGCCCAAATCATATTTATTCATTTGTTTTTCATAGGCATGGTTTTCCAATCCCAGAATTTCATCTGAACTACATTGTGCACCCCATTCATTTATTTCAAATTCCCTGTACATTCAAAATGACACAAAATCACCTGCACGGATCACTTTTTTTATTAACAGTGGGAGAAGAGGCAAATTGAAGCAAGGATTTACCAGTATGAGAAGCCTTATAGTCAAAGAGCAAAGAATGAAAATGATCAGAGCAAGATTTCTGGGGATAAGGGGATGAGGGGGTGGAGTCTGGAGAAGGGCATTTTGCAGGAGAAGCCTGAGAATGTCAGTGGAGCCCCTTTAAAAAGCTTTGTTCTATTTTGACTCATAGGACACTTACAATATTGGGTTGACTTATTTATATGACCGAATATAAAACTGCAAGAATGAAAGTACTGATGATCCAAGATTAGATGTTTCTGGGTAGGAATCCAAAGGAAGTATTGTCGAGGGCAGAGATACACTTTGTATAAAGTAAAGGCAAGATGTAGACAAACTTCCATGACCATCAATCTGTGAACTCTTGCTACTCAAGGTGTGGGCCTCAGACCAGCAGCATCGACATCATCTGACCTTGTTAGACATGCAGAGTCTCAGATCCGCCTTCCTCCCCGAGACCTGCCAAACCAGAATCTGCTCTCTAACAAGATCCGCAGTGATTCCCATGCACGTTAAAATATGAGCAGGGCTGCTGACAGTCCTCTGAGATGCTTGTGTTTCAGCTCTGACTGCTTTGAGCAGACTATAAAAATAAGAGAGCCATTGGCTGGAAACCACTCCTTCCACTTTCCCTCACTATTTTGCTCCTAGCCCTGTATATGTCTCTACACCACTTCTAACCCTGCTGCTGGAGATCCTGGGCTACCTAGGCAGCCGGGTGGAGGTGTTCCTGGAGGCTTTGTGAGGGTCAGGCTGATGAGTCAGCCATGACTCTCTACCACAGAAATTTTCACCCCCATCATTACATTCTTTCTCAACATAAGACCCTCACTGTAACGACCAAACCTCACATTACAATCATCTGACAGTTTCTAACAGAACAGAAGAGATGATCAAAGCGGCAGCAATACTATGCAAAGATTCAAGTGCCTTCATGCCACGAAAAGTTTTAAGAAAGATGCCCTTGATTTTGAGCTCAGTTCAAAAGTCCTTGGAACAGTGAAGAATGCCTATTTTTGCTCCAGGGAAATTTTACTCAAAAAGGTGGAAGGCGCCTCCAATCTAAATCTCCTTTAATTCATGTTTTAATGAGTTAATCCAGCCTTTGCAGAAAAGTCCACTCAATTCAACTTTTATAAGATTAGTTTTATATTATTTGCTTTTTTCTACTTAATAAATCTTTGTTGTGTATATATGTGTATGTGAGTTGAGTGTGTTCTGTGCATTTTGTTTTATTGTCATCAATTTTTGTGAAATAAATGGATTTCCAGAAACAGAACTCCAGTTTATAACTTTGTGCCTCTAGGAAATAACTGTATGATTTATGAAGTGTTGATTTGCAGCCGTGGTTCAGGAATTTAATTAACTCATAAGTCAGGTGAGTTGTGCTTCCTTTCCTAGCCCAGAGCCAGTCCCCCTGTGGGTGTGGGGGTGCTGAGCATGAATAGGGCTCCCCAGGAACTCTGTCTGGGAAGCAATGGGGCCATTTGGGAAGCACCAAGGCCCTGGAGCAGGATGGCAGGGTCAGGAGTCTGAGGCCACCTTTTACTAGCTGTGTCTTCCTCTCTAGCTTGTTATTTCTAAAATGGAGATATTGGTCAATGCAGTTACGGGTAAATGAGATGATTGACGTGAAGTGTTCATCACAGCACCCAGCACTTAATAAATGTACAGTAGGTATGAGTTATTAGCTACCCCTCCCTGGGGGTCACAGGCCATGTGTAAAAGAGAAAACCGGGGTTTTCTCTCCTGCTAGGCGCGATCCTGGATGGATACTCATTCCTGGAACTGAAATCTTATGGCACAGGTCTTGACAAAATAGGACCACTGGGGAGCCTAAGCCTTATTCTTCTCCAGAAGTGACCAGTGGCGAATGGCACCCAGGTGTCCTTTGGCCCTTCCAAACATCTAGGCTGCCACTTGTGCTGTGTGGTCATGCCAGTGCCTTCCAGGGATTACAGAACATTGAGTGAGCACCTGGATGGGGCCTCAGAAGGAGCTTTGTAAACTTCATGGCTTTTGGCAGGAAGTGATCAAGACCTTTCCCCCGTGGCTGGGCCCACACACATCTCACTATCAAACACCCCCTGGGCCATCTGAGTTTAAAAATAGTCTGCTCCGAGTTGCTGAGATGTCAATCTCGCTGAGGCAGTGTTCTCAGTGTCTCCGTGCAGTGGTTAGCACACAAATCCTGTAGCAACCAAGCCTCAGGGCGTTTGCTTAATTTTCCAGCTGTCTCCACTGAGAGGCAAACCACTGTGGGAAGCAGAAAGGGAGCCTTTTGGGGAGCTGGAATGTTCTATATCTCAACCCGAGTAGTGATCACATGAGTGAATCCGTTTGCAAAAAACATTCATTGAGCTCTGTACTTAAGATGTGTGCAGTTCATCCACTGTACTATACATATGTAATTATACTTCAACTAAAAAATTTAAAGAAAAATAAGAAGACATAGAGAAGCTGTGAAAATCACCAGGCAGCATACAAACACCTGAAGCAGTGAGTGCAGACCATCAGAGAGGGGAAAATTACCTTTTGCTTCTGAAGAAGAAATGAGAGACATCAGAGTGCTTATCGCAGAGCCTCTGGAAGCTTCGCTTTCACTTTTATTTCTGATTTTCATGGATTTGGCTTTTGACCTTAATTGAAAGCCAGTGGCCAAGTTAACAGCAAAGAGAGGTGAGCTCATTGCTTCTCCGACAATCTGTTCCAACTAGATACTGAAGACAGTTCCTCTCCACTCGAGTAATCGCCACCAAATTACTTCAAGAAGGGCATGGAATCACAGCCAACAGGAGCTCTGATGAATTCCGAATCGGAAATCATTAAGCGCCTTAGCAGCTACTTAAGATTTGCTGTTAGAAATCCTTTGCCCCAGACACAAATGGTAGGTTATAAATTATTTATGGACCCAATTAGGGACATAATTGGAGTGATCTGGCTGGTTGCCATAGTACTAAGTCATCTAAAGTTTTTCATCTTTCAGTTAAACTTTTTTCTGCTTTCTGTTACTTTTTGACATCCTAATCTGCTCTCCAGAGGTCTGTAAAAAGTGTTCATGATTCTTTCACAAATGTGTATAAAATTTAGCTTTAGAAAAGAATCATTGACTCTCGGGGAATTAATCCCACTTTTGCTTCATCATGCTCCCACAAGAATTAGCAAAAAGCACTGAGCTCAAATCACTTATAAAGAAATGGCTTTGGTGTGTTTAAGAAGCCTCCTTCCTGCTCCAGCGCCGCATCAGGGGCGTTCATATCCTTTCTCTCTGTCCTCACGGCCTGTCTTCTTGCTGCCGAGCTCTGTGAGATGCCCCAGTCCCTCACAGTGGTGTCCCTTGACTTAAATTAGCTCGGCTGGATTTGGATTTCTTGCACCAAACTGTCCCTATGACACAGAGTGAACTTAGTTAATCCCTCCAAAATAAATAATTTGGTCCTGCCCCATTAAAGAGTCAAGCTCCTTCATCTTTTTAGTGCTCAGTCCCATACTGACACACTCAAAGGTTTCCATGCCTACCTCAATCACTGGACACCTGCCCACTCAGGAACGTCCTAGCCCATGTGGATTTCCATAGTCACTGGCTGGCTGTGTCTTTGTCTGGACCTCTCTTTCCCATGAATTCCCTATAATTCCTGTTACCTGCCTGGTTGGCTCTGCAGGGTCCAGAGTCGCTAAGAATGACCATTTCTGATGTAAAGACCTGGAAAAACTGTGTTGGCCCCTTAGACAGCTTCTCACCAAGGGGTCATTTCCTAGGTGTGGCCCTCAGGCTGCCAGCTCAAAAATTTGGTCTTCTTATTGTCCCAGAGGTGATGGAACTAAGGAATGGAACTCATATCTACAAGGCCAGAGGGACTGCCCTCTTAGGACAGAATGCCACTGCATTCGTTTTGTCTCTGCAGCCTAGCTACACGGGAAACCCAAATGCCTCCTGAGGAGCTTGGGCCTAGAGCAAGGCGTTTGGTCTGGATAACAGGAAGGCTGCCTGGCACCAGGTTAGGATGGCCTCTGCAGCCATCCCTGGAAGAGGGTCCTAGTGATGGGCGGCACAGGCCTTCTGTGGATATTGCCAGCCCTTGTCTCTGGAGCCCTGCTTTTTCCATGCTCTCATCTCTGTCCGAATCCATCAACCCAGGCTGGTTAACACGGTCATTCTTTAGAAATGTTAATAACAGTGTGGTAGATGCTGTGACTCGCTGCCCAGACCCACCTTCAGAAGCAAGGCACTCCATCCCCCAGCTGCTGATGTGTCCCTTGCTGAGGGCTCATAGCTGAGTCCCTCCCTGGGAAGCTGCCTTACCCAAGGTCATATTCCCTCCCTAGGAACATCCAGCATCTGATGACCGGTCCATGCAGAGCTATAAAAACCCATCCCCTCATCCCAACTCACACTGAAGGGCCGTGCCGGCTCCAGAGCTGGCCCTGAGGTTGCCTGAGGCCTTTGTTACAGCCGCGACACTACTCAACTTCTCCACCCGCCCTCTTCACTCCCTCATACGTGTCAATCCTCCAACACACAATTCTTGTCTCAGAGTCTGTTTCCTGGAAAACATGATCTAAGACAACTGCCACTCTGATACCAAGCCTGATGGACTAAACTGACGTTTCCACGTCTGCTCAGGCCAGCATATGTGCATTTATCTCATAGTTAAACTAACAGTTACAATCTATCATTCCTTCCTTTCATACTCTGGTGGGGGCACCCCTCAATGTTGGCTCCTGTGTATATCTAGGAACCCTTTCTGTATTTCAAGCTCGCTAACTCCCTACCCGCATGACTTCGGACAAGTTACTTAACTTTTCTGTGCTTCAGATTCTCCATCTGTAGGATGGAGTTCAAAAGAACGTCCTCCTACAGACAGTGAGTTTTGAATGAGATAGCAACTAGACATGTGGTAGGCGGTGAATGTGTTTGTCACATAAGTGAAGGAACGAATGAATAGTATTAACAGTGTTAACTTGATAAGGCAGCCAATTCTTCTTGTGGGACTGGAACCAAAGGGTTAAGGCTGAGGTTGCACTTAGGCGTTTATTGATTTGTTCACCCATTCATTAATTCATTCAGTCACTCGTTCATTCAACAAATGTTGTTTGAGCACCATGCTTGATGAATGACACAAGGAACACAAAATTCCTATTCTCGCATATAGTTGGGGGATAGTAGACTTTACATTCTTAAAACATTTTAAGGCTTATGAAATGTTTTTATACCTATTATCTCATTAATATTTACAATAACTTGGTGAAGTCAGGACTATTATTTACATTTTCAGGTGCCGTTAAACGATTTGCTCAAAACTTTGTAGGAAGAAGTAGTATCTGGAATCTATTGTTCTGAATGCAGGCCCAGAGGGCTTTCCATGACCACATTTCAAGCTCCAGACAGACAGATGTGAAAAATTAAACAGTGTGTAATTAAGTGCCAAGTGATTGAGCCAAAAAACATTGCAGGCAGACAATACGTGGTGAGAGAGTTATGTGAGAGATGGATTCCAGCATTTCTCCTGCTTTCCTGTCACAGCTGTGGTGGTAGCCACCCATTTGTAATGTCCACCTCCCTGCAGTGCCCATGCCCACACTCCCCTTACCAAACCACCAAAATGAAATCTGGAATCTGGACTCATTTTTTTAATTGATGTGTCCTCATCTTCTTAGCCTTTCCCACAAGTTAACCTGGCATTTTAGTTCAAAAGTCTGTGATCTCAATAACCATGCAGTAGCCCTAGCTTAGCAATAAAAGGTGAAGGCCAAAAGCTGAAAGGTTTCAATAAAGTCAAAAGATAGTTTGAGTGGAGTCTTTAATAGGAGGTGGTGGTTAGAGGATGGGATGTTTGAAGCTGCTGTTCCAGAAGTCATGATGTAGGGTTTGACGCTAGGAATGGATGTCCTAGTTGAAATGGAGAAGTGTTTGGGGATGATTAAGTCAAGGTGGTGGATGATTCGTCCATATGGAAGTGGAATCATCCAGAATGAAGCAAATGTTGAAAGGAGAAGACCATGAAAACAGAACCCATCTTCTTTGGCAAATGAGAGAAAGTGATGAGGATGTTGGTGAATTATAACAATGAAGAAGAAGAGAGAAAAGAAAAATGGAGTGACCCCCAAAGGAACAGGGGCTTTCCAGAAGAAATGGTTGGTATGTGGAAATAGGAATCAAGAAGAACCCTAACTCCTCTCCCGGCCCTGAAGAACTTGTGCTGTGTAAGGGGAAAATAAAGAAATAAAAACCAGCCTCCACTTTAGAGAGCTGTGAGAGAAAGAGAGTCCTTGAGGGAGAGCTCATTTAAGGGCAGAAGGAAGAAGGAATGATTTGAGAAGGTGTTGATGACAGGAAACTTCGCTGGCATACCAGAGGATATGGAGGAAGGCTTTGGGATGGAGAGGCATTTGGAGGATTGGTCCATATTAGGGAATGGACTCAACAGTACAAGGATGAGTATGAGTGATGATGGCTGCTGCTGAGATGTGACTTAGGACTCACCCTGAGGCCCAGATACATGGAACCAGCTGTCCACTGGGTTTCTCTCCCTGGATGTCCTCAAACACATCTTCTTCCTCTTCCTCCTCCCTTCCCCATATCAATTTGCCCTTCCATCTCAGTCGACGACATCCCATTCATCAAGTCAGAGTTTGAAAAATGAGAATTATCCATCACAGATTTATCTTTCTTCCTCTCATCCTCACAGGAAACATCACCAACTCTTGTTGCTTTCACTTCTTGAATATTTATTGAATATATCCCCTCCTCTCCATTCCTGCTATTCTCTCATCATTCCCTGTCCAGATTTCTAGTTGCCTCCAGCCTTGCCCAACTCAAATGCCTCCTACACTGTTGCCGGAGTGACCTGTTGAAAACATGAATCCGACCCGTTACTACTGCCTTTGAAAGTCCACTGGCTCCCTGTGGATGATGCCGGGGACTCTCAGTAGAACACACACAAGGCCTCCATGACCTGACCCCGCTCACCTCTCCAATCTCATTTCCACCAACTCTCCAACGTGCACTTTCTTATCTAGAAATATCAAATTGCTTGGGATTATCCCAAACTCCACACAGTTCCCTACTCCAGATCTTGCCCATGTTCTTCCTGTGCCTTGTGGGAGCTGGCTCTTTTGGATGTGAAGAACAAAGACACAGTAGGGTTGTCTTGGGAAAGGTGTTATCCTCTATTGCAATGGAATTTACACCAGGTGGCATGACCTTGTGACAGGACTGGAACCAGGACACTGTTTGGCCTTGTGGAGACCAGATGTGGTGCAGGAAGTGAAACGTCATTTGGGTACTCCTGTACTATTTTGTTCCTCCCTAGCTGGCTGTACATAACCATGGCTTCCTCCAGTGTTACACCATTATGCCCACACTATTCCAATATGTCTGTGCTTTGTCTTTTGCTGCTACTGACTGAGTGCTCTGCTCCTTCCCTCTGATTCACGGCTCCTGCTGCCTTATGGCTCCTGCTTACTGCCTCATTTTCTCTGCATGCCTTCCTGCTTCTGCTCCCTGCTGTCAATTCTTCATTATCTCTCCCCCTCTGGTTAAAACTCCCCCAAAGAAGGGCTCTGATGGGTTGAGTCGGTCAGCAGCCAGTGTGGGCTTGCAGGGGCATTGAGGAATTTGGAGGCTGATCAAGGAAAATGATATGACCACAAGAGGCAGTAAAACACAAAAAGCTTTATTGGGCAGCACTTGGACATGGTTGCCTGAGAGGAGAAGTCCCTCACAGCATGAGACTGTCCAGAGGCTTATGGCATGGGGACCACCATCCAGAAGGACAGACGGACAAGGGAACTCTCAAGGGGAAGGGGGATTATAACCACAAGGCTCTGTCTTATCAATGACCAGCAGATGTGGTTTCACAGGGCATGCAAAGCAGGCAGGCCGTAAATGGCTGAAAATCTGCTTGTTTGGACTATTTTTTAAACAATTGGATGTATAGAACTTTGAGTTTGGTGCCTGTGGGCTTTTGAGCTAATTGACCTGGAGGACAATACAGAGAGCCCGTCTTTGAGTCATTTATGTAACAGGGCTGCTTTCATGTCAGCCCCTTCCTATGTCTCTGGCCAGCCTGTAGAGTGGCTGCCATTTGATCTGGTACCCAGTCCTGCTCCAACCAACCGAGACCAAAGTGGGAGGGCCAATGTCCTGGACATGGTCTCCACACTTAAGCAGCCACTCAGAGGGCAGTTATGAGCTTGATAGACCCCAGGCAGACTCTTTGCCCCAAAAACCCAGAGGGCCCTTTATACCTTATTATCTTTTCCTGTTCTATTCATTCATAAATACTGTCAAATACCATCTCTTACAGGTAGCCTTTTCCCCTGACATCTGCCCACCCATTGTCCCCACCCTCATGCCTCCAAAACATCCTATACATGTTGCTGTCAGATGTCTTACCTTGTCATTTAGACAGGAGTTTTTACATCACTTCATCTCATCTATGAAATTGCAAAGTATGAACTGTCTGAGTCACTCCCACATCCCCAGGGTGTCTCAGAGTTCCTGGTACAAAAGTGCTCTATCGATAAATAGCTGCTAAACAGATTATTTCTAGAAAAGATAAAGAAAACTCCACAGAGGAAGTAATGCCTAAACAGTGCTTTGGAGAATGTATAGGAGTGACCCAAGAGATAAAACAGTAGAGTCCAGGGCCAGCCCGGTGGCGTAGTGGTTAAGTTCTCACGTTCTGCTTCGGTGGCCTGGCGTTCACAGTTTCGAATCCTGGGCATAGACTGACACATCACTCATCAAACCATGCTGTGGCAACATCCCACATACAAAATAGAGGAAGATGGGCACAGATGTTAGCTCAGAGCCAATCTTCCTCAGCAAAAAGAGGAAGATTGGCAACAAATGTTAGCTCAGGACCAATCTTCCTCACCAAAAAAACCCCCAAAAAACAGTAGAGTCCAGAAAGAGAGATCAGCCTGGATAAAAGGCCAGAGGCCTGAAAGCATGACATGGTTGAAGAACCCAAAGTACCAAATAGCTCGGGGGTATGGAAGGTGGATGGTCACAGAGACCTCCAAGTGTAATATCATCTGGGTGAGTTCAGCCCAGACCTTCAGTTTTGGCAGCACCTCAGATTCGTTAATCCCAGGCAGGCTGAGTTGCACTAACAAAGCCAATTTAATAAGAGGTATAAAATCAGAATGCCAATTTCTTAATTAACAATGGAAAGTATAAATGCTGGGCAGAACAGAAAGCTTGTGTCAACATGATCGGTACATTGTCTCCTTGTAGATGGATTTACAAGTGAAGCCAATTTATAAACAGAATAATGCTTGGTGAGGTTGTGACTGGGGCAAGGGATTTGTGGTTCAAATGCTTAATGACATCAGGCCCTGATCAGGGAACCAGCAGGAAACATATGGCACACTCAAATTGGGTAACTTGAGAGACAGTGCAGTACCACCATTACTACCTGTATGCCAGATGGAATGAGAGAAGGGAGCGGCAATTGGAAGTCAGAGGGAGAGAGGTGTAGGAGAAGCCACAGTGCAAAGCCTGTGGCCTTAAGTAAGAACAGCCATCGTGGGAGGGAGCTAGAGGAATCAATGATCCGTCCTCACTCTTCTCTCTCCCTCTGATCTCCTGACTATGTTCTTCATTAACTAAACCCAATGCAAAGCCAGAGGGCAAGGGAACCCATGGATGCAGTCCATTCAGGCCAGCCTTTCAAGGCCAGAGATGAGTAGAGGAGCCAAGTGAGAATAAGCAGCAGATCCTATTTACCCGACAGAGATGCATCTGTGACAAGGAGCAGACAGGCCACCCAAGCAAAGCTCAAACGGACATTGACAGTTCTTCCTTGTTGCAAACTCGCCTTCCTATTATCTGCAGATGGTACTCCCACCCCTTGTGAGCAACATATTTTCTTCATGACCCTCTTTAAACGTGGACGTGACCTTCACTCTGCCTGGGCTTGGTCTGGCTCACGTAGATAGGCTTTGATTACTCTTGCTGTTTCTGGTCCTGGAACTATTTTATCTCAAAGGAGGTTTTCAAATATATCATTCTCATCTATTACGGGTTGATTTTTTTAGTTTAACTGCCAGAATTTCTGGAGTGACTTGCTGCACCTGTTTCCACACCAATGACCTTGAATTAAATTCTACAGGCAATGGGGATGGGAATTGTTAATAGCAGCCATTGAGCAGCAAGATATTTGAGAGAAACCAGTCAGGAAATTATTGCAATGGCAATGGGAATGGATAAAAAACAGAGCTGCCAGGACTTAAGAAATATAAGAGGGAGAACAAGGTGACTAGAAGAAAATGAATTTTGTTTTGGAGTGTAAAGTTTCAGGGCTCTGAAGAACACTCCAAGGAGTACCTTCCCAAAGCTGTTATTCATTGTTTAGACTCTCCAGTGTTTCCAGAATCTCTAGTTAGTGCAAGTTCAACGTTAAACTTTCAGCACCACAACTGAGGACAGCTCCAGTTAGGGTTCTCACCCATGATAGTCACGGTGCTGAACAACTGTCTGGAGGGCCATATCCAAACCCCTAAAGTACATTAAGAAGCATCATTGTTCAACAATGCTGATTCTTTGATTTCTTTTTGCTGGCACAAATTAACTGGTGCTCCTACCCTGGAATTCATTTTGGGGATTATGCATACAGCTCATCACTCCTTTTTATCTGCAAAATTATCTATGCAAAATTATCTTAGATGTCTTATGATTATCCAGATATGCAAACTAAGCTCCAGTGGAAACTGGGAGTTTTAAAATTTCGACATGTATGAGTGTGTGATTCTCACTGGCAGGCTCCAAAGAAGGGTAGGCTGTATTTATGGAGATTACGATCTAATTGGATGGACAAGACATTCATATATTGAAATGATAATTAATTGTATAAAGCAACATTGGCATTCTGAGGAGGGGATACCACTGTTGGGGATGGCTTGAAAAAGGAGGCTTGAAGGACATGTAGAATTCAGTTACGCTGGGAAGAGAGGGAAGGGTGCTCCAGGAGAGGGGAAGGGCCTAGGCAAGGGCATGGAAATAGGGATGTCCCATGTGCTGGAGGTATGAGAAGGTGGGGAGTGTCAGTGAGTAGGCATCTATAATTAGATCTTTGAGTAGATGTGGTAACTATAGGAATCAGAATTTGAGGCTGTCTATGGCCTTTGGTTCCTCTCACCCTAAATCTGATTCCAAGAAAAAACAGTAAGCTTAATACTATAAGAGCCGAAGACAGGGGTTTTGAGATCACTTTATTCGTTGTTAAAAATATCATGAGGACCTACTATGAACAAGACTCCATGGACACAGAGATGAATGTCATTGATTACTTTAATATTTCTTTAATCCATTTGATTACTAAAATACTTTTGTAAGGCAGACAGAAAGGAAAAGATATGTACAAGTGTCAAGAAGAGAAAGCTGAGCACAGAGAGTTTGGATGACGACTAAGGCCATGAGGTTATTTAGGGACAAAGTCAATACCATCATCTGGGTCTCCTTTTCCCCACAGAGGTACAATTGACCCCAAACTTCACAAGCAACACTGAGTCTACCTAGAGAGTGATGGATGACCAAGAGAGTGAGAGACGGTGTCTACTGAACACAAATAGGTCATATCAAGTGCCTACTGTGGTAGGATGTGCTGGGATTCAGCTGTGACAAGGGAACCAGGGTCCTGACTTCATAGAGTTTTAGACCTCTGTCCTAACTGTCTAGTCCCATACAGTGGTAGACTCTTGCAAAGGCTGACATGTATGTCCTACATGGTGGGAGCCCTGAGATGCAGAGTGGTCACAGAAGCTGATGCCCACTTCTTTTCTGCCTGCAACAAGCCAATTTGGAGAGCCCTCTCCAGGGAAGATCTCAAACTCTGCACTCTAATTGGCTTGACCCACCGTGTAGACATCTAAATAGATCTGTTCCCAAAGTGAATTGATATCATGTTTAAAGAAGGCTGGACATATGGGATTCCCTTCTGGCAATTATGCAGGGGATATAATTGATCCCTCAGTATTCTCCATGCTTTTGTAACTCAGTCCTATTTTCCACTGCTTGCTTTTTTAGTGATTTAGTTAGCACAATCTCTCAAGAATAGTCAAGGATAGTGAGGAAAGGAAGCCATGTAATCCATTTCAGCATAAGTTTTAGCACCTCTACCACCAAATCATCCCAATCACAATGCATAGGCAGAGCTGTTAGCTACATGTTTTCTTGAAATGACTCTTAGTTGAGGACGATATTAAGGTGGAAATCATGCCTTATACTTCTTGCTTATCCCAGAACCAATATCTTGTTTCATTAGTAAATAAATATTTTTTAACAATGATGAAAAAGCAATGAAGATACATAGAATTGTCTGAGCAAACTACAGAATTTAGGAATCAGCAAGCTGAGATCTAATCCATCACTTCAAATTTAAAAGATCCTTCCTTACTGACTCTGTCTTTATAACATTAGTCAAGATAAAGCCACATTCCCATTTCTCAGTGTATTTTTCTACATACATATACATCCTTGAATATGTCATGTTATTTACATAAGTGTCTCACTAGATTGAATCTTTAACCTTCCTAGGTCTAATGTTTTCCTTAAAGATATTTTCTCCTGCCAAGAATATTATTATAACAAATTATGTAGAAATAGGGAATCTTAGGACTAGAAGGGATCTCAAGTCACCTTTTATTTCCAATAAGTTACCTATTTAAACATTCTGAGATGATTTTTTTTAATTTCCTCTCTGATTTTTAACAAACCTTCATCTTTCCCTGGATGTGGAGACAGTAAAGTGAGTCAATGCACTGAGCTTACAGAGCCTCTAATTTCTTTTCTTCAGGCTACTGTCCCATCACCAATGCATGTGATCCCATATACAAGACAGATTTTTTTCATAAGCATTTTCAAGAATTGCAGAGTTCTTTTGTGGAATTCCAGATAGGTTACACTATCTGAGCCTCTATCAACATAGTTATTAGAACTCAATTAAAAATGAAAGTCCAGTAGAAGTGGCCCTGTTACCCTGGTTGTTCTTATTTGTTGTTCACAGTTTTATCATGGCCCAGAGCAGGAGGCTGTAGCTCAGGGAGAGGAGGTGCTGGTGGGATAAAGTCACAAACTGCAAGCTTTCTGCCCAAACCATTCCATATTGCCTGTAGACTCAGTGCAGTAAATCACTGTGGAAAAGACAAGTGTGAATAGATAAACCAGTAGATCATTGGCAGTTTTTTTGCTTGTTTTACCAGCAAAAAGTTTTCTCTCAGCCGGCCCTTAGGCTGGAAAATTTGGAAGAAGATAATGGTTAAAGCGTTGGTTTTTAACCTTGGCTGTGCATTAGATTCACTTGGGGAGATGTTTAAATCCCCAGTGCCAAGGCTGCATCCCAGACCCGTTAATCAGAATCCCAGGAGGTGGCACCAAGTGTCGCTATTTTTTAAAGCCTCCCCAGCAATTCTAAATGTGCAGCCAAATTTAAAAACTGCTGTCATCAGAAAACTACTGATGCCTGGGTCCCATCACGTATAACCAGATGCAAAATATCTGGGGTGCAGCCCTGGCACCGGGAGTCCTACAAGCTCCCCCGGTGATTCCAGGGGTGTAGCCAGGCAGGGAACCACTGGTGTAGAGATGAGAGAGCAATGCAGTGGCTGTATAAAACGGAAGGCATTCTACATGCCATGAGACCACCTTCCTGCCCATCTTATTCTCCACCCTATCTCCCCACCCAGGGGAAAATGTCTATACATTAGGAAGGAATAATCTGGCATAGAGCTTTTCCTTATCAAGCTATTGAGGGAGGACTTTGTAATGTAATTGGGGAGGTGGGTAGATAAATCTACTATGTAGATCTGCTGAGAGTTTTCAACAAGGAACTACCTCTAATAAAGTGAGCTACCTCAGAGTTTTAGGCTCTCAGGAAAGAGGAAAAGGTTTCTATCTGGAGTGGAGGTGCCACACCCCTCACAACCTCTTCTTTCCACCTAGGGACTTTGAGTCCCTGTAACTGGCAGAGATCAGGTGCCTCCAATTCACATCAGAGGCCTCCAGAAGCTGCAGAGTTAGTAAGACCCAAGCGGTGAGCGGATGGGAACTTAATGGTTCTTCATGCTGGAAGGGAGAGAAAAGACTTTGAATCTTTGGAAAGAATGAAAAGAGAGGGAAGGGTAGAAGACAGAGGAAGGAGCAGAAGACAGACACCTGGGAAGAGAGAGGCATGTGGGTGATCAATTTGGTGGCATATCAATATTCAAATTTGTTCCAAACTCTGTTACTCACCGGAGAGTTACAACCAGAGAAGACCCTCAAAGGTGACATTTGGGGCAATACTTCGGGCCTCCTTCATCTTTGAGCAGAAGCAAAGCTCTGGAGATATATTGAGCATCAAAAAATGTTTAAGCCAGTACTTAGATGTCAGAGAGCAGCAAGGATTTCACATTAGGAGAAAGAAAACCCGACAAATGTAACCACCTTCATTACATTTGCTGTTTCTTTCCCAACCTACATAGCTTTTGAGCTCAAACACAGAACAAAGTTTTGTTTTATAATATGCCAAATACCTGTTTTCAAGCATAAAGCAAAAGTTTAATTCGTGAGTGTAAACAATGCATTTTTGTGTTCTCTCTGAGATAGCATGTGGGCCCGAGGAAGCCTCTCATATAGCCCCTTCTTCTCCCCGCCCTGCTCAGCCAGCTGGTTTGGCCTTGGGCCCAGGTAGCATTCCTGGTGGGGAGCGACTTTGTGGTCTCAGTGTCTGGAATGATGAGATGGTGATGGGGCAAAGAAGATTGAGGGAGGTGGCTGTCATAAGAGGGTTGTGCCATTACTGACTTTAGATAATACTCTTATCCTGGGATTTCTCTCTTCATTCTTTGGTTCAAGCCAGTGGTCAGCCAGCACCATGATGAAGAAGACAACCCCACCCCCACCCATCGCTCCACCTGTTCTACCTTCACACCTGCTCTCTGGAGAGTTACTCATTAGGCAGCATGAGTTGCAGGGCTTCCCCTCCTCTTTGATTAGCTTGTTATCTGCCTTTGAAGCTAAGCCCTCATTAATGAATTCCCAGATGGGAGAATCAGCCGAGCCATTGCCAGCACATCCATCCCTCAGGGAATCCTTTGCTTCCCATCAGAAAGGGGCTGACGTTTGGCTGCTGTCCAACCCCAGGCTTCACATTTCCAGTTTGATAAAGCCTTGGAGAGTCTCCCTCTCTCTCTGGGAATCCACTTTCTCAACCACGAGCATTTCAGGGCTAATTACACTGATTTAATGCACCTGGCTTTCTCTTACACTTAAAACCTCCAAGGGAGAGAAAATACTCTGACCGATCAGCATTTATTGGAAAGCCAGATTACCAATGGTGCATAGTCAATTCCAGGGCATGTGCTGGGTAGAGGGAGCAGCAGCCACCTCCAGCCTCAGGGAGAGCTTTCTACGCTCCTAGTGCCAAAGGGCCATGAATCATCCTGAGAGTCTTCGAGCCGGGGCATTTCTGGGCTCTGGTTGTTTTCTAATGGTTTAATGTGTGTGGGTCTTCTTTCCTCAGTTAACAACAATAATAGATTGCAAGCTCAGGTCATCTCTGTGGGAGGCCATAGAGAGCAGTGGTTAAGAGAACGGACTCTGAAGCCAAACAACCCTGGATTCAAATCCTACCTCCATTGCTGACTATGTATAGGATTTTAGACAAATAAATCTCCCTGAGCTTTAGTGTCTTCATCTGTAAAATGAGGGTACTATTACCTCGCCTGTATATTCTCAACTTCACCTTGTATTAGAGCCCCCTTAGTCTCACTCCCAGGGCTACTGACATGATTAGTACGGGCTTCATCTGAGGGTTCGAAGGCTTAAAATAGGGTTGAGAAGCACTGTCACACGAGTTTATTGTAAGGCTGAATCAAGGTGGTGCATATAAAGCCTTGCTACTTAAAGTGTGATCTGTGGACCTGCAGCCTCGGCATAACAGAAGACTTGTTAGAAATGTAGGCTCTCGGGCCCCATCCTGACATGCTGAATCACAGTCTGCGTTTAAGATACCCAAGTAGGAGCCAGCCCCGTGGCTTGGCGGTTGGGTGCGCATGCTCCGCTGCTGGCAGCACGGGTTCTGATCCCGGCGCACTCCGGCGCGCCGCTTCTCCTGCCATGCTGAGGCCGCGTCCCACGTGCAGCGACTGGAAGGATGTGCAAGTATGACATACAACTATCTACTGGGGCTTTGGGGAAAAAAAAAAAAGGAGGAGGAGGATTGGCAATGGATGTTGCCTCAGGGACGGTCTTCCTCAGCAAAAAAAAGAGGAGGATTAGCATGAATGTTAGCTCAGGGCTGATCCTCCTCAAAAAAAAAAAAAAAAAGATATCCAAGTGATTGCAGTACATTTCACAGTTTCAGAAGCACTGGCATAAAGCACCTAGCATTAGCCTGGCGCACAGTAGGAGCTCATCACGGAAGGCAGTGGTTTCATAAATATTATTAATGTAAATGCAGGCCACGAGCTTACGGTGCATTAGATGGAGGGTCTGCTTTGAACGACTCTTGACCCTCCAGTCAGAGCCTGCCAATTTACTCGCTGCAGGGCATTAGCCTTTCTGAGCTTTTTTCCCTCAGCTATATAGGGGGACAAATCCCAACTGCCAACACCTCTTAATTGTTGAGAGGCTGTTGGGATGAGTCAATGCAAAGGAACCTGCCCATAAACTGTCAAACTCTATAATAGTGAGAGACAAAGGGCTACTAATACGGCAGTTTGGTCATCGTCATCGCCCCACCCTCAGCCCACGAAAAAGAACACTAAAACCAAAACCTCACACCCCCTCCTCCTCCCCTAAAACCAAAACCTCACGCCCCCTCCTCCTCCCCTAAAACCAAAACCTCATGCCCCCTCCTCCTTCCCTAAAACCAAAACCTCATGCCCCCTCCTCCTCCCCGGGAGGCATCCTTCACGCTGGGAGAGGACTAAATTGATCTACATAATAAAGGAATGGAAAGAGAGAGGAAAGAAGAGGGGTTGATCCAATGGTGTTGAGACTGGGATAACAAGGTGATGCTCCAAAGCAAGGGACATGTAAAGACAGTGGGTAGAAGAAAGACTTCTGGAGGAGTAATATATTTAGATCTCTTTCACACAGATTGGATTTCTTTTTTAAATTACTTTTTTTTTTACTAGACTCTAATTCCTGGAGTGGAGATTTGACTACAAGAGTCCCATGGTTTAGGGATTTGTACAAGGACATCTGTCTATGCCCACCACTCAAAGATGACCAAGCACACTTCTGTAGTCACAAATCAAGTTGGGTTTATTGAGCTTGCTGCAGCAAAGGAGGACACACACTGAGGAAGCATGGGGCATCTCAATGGGAGGGAGCTGGGAGGAGCCTCTTACAGCATTCTCGTTTGTGCTGGGAGACTATAGGGAACCTTTAAGAAAGCAGAGGCCAGTGACAATTGAGCTGTTTTTCACTTTCTGAGGTCCTTGTGGACTTTGGTGTTTATCAGAGTGTGGATTAATTCTTGTCCTGGCTGGTGCTCATTCCAGGCTGAGTTCATCCATCAAAACAAAATTGCTTCTTGAATTATAAATGCAATACCATAAGCTTTTCTTTATTAATTTGCTATAATAGTCCTGATGGATAACATTTTAGGGGAAGAGCTTTCTCAGGGTGTCCAGGGACATCACTGCAATTTACTTCAATCACTTTCTCTCTCTAAGTAACTATCTATAAAATAGAAGTTTGTGCGATAGGTTTTTTATACCTCTCCATTAGGTCAATTTGGTAAATTGTGTTTTTCTAGAAATGTATTAATTTCATCAAGATTTCCAAACGTACTTGTATAGAGTTGTGCAAAGTAGTCTCTTGTGATTTTTTAAAATTTCCTCTGTTTTGATGATTTTTCTCCCTGACATTTCTAATTTTGTATGTTTATGCTTGCTCCCTTTTTCACTAATTAGGTTAGCAGTTTGTCTGTTCTATTGATTTTCTTTCAAGAACCAATTTTTCTTACTAATTTTTGTTTTCATCCATATTAATTTCTCCCTTCTACTTTTTCTGGCTTATTTTTTGTTCTTTTTCTGGTTTTTAAACTGGATTATTTAATTCATTTTATTTTTCACTTTTGATACAGTTATATAGATATACTTTTAAAATCTGTTTACTGCTTATCATTCGTTTCAAGAAATTCTACAATTTCATTTAGTATTTCTTCTTTGACCCAAAAGTTTGTTTAATAGTGGATTTTTTAATTCCCAAGCAGGTGATCTGATTTTGTAGTTAATTTATAGTATTTAAGAAAATTTTTTTAGGGCCGGCCCGGTGGCTTAGCAGTTAAGTGCGTGTGCTCCGCTACTGGCGGCCCAGGTTCAGACCCCGGGCGCGCACCAACGCACCGCGTCTCCGGCCATGCTGAGGCCACGTCCCACATACAGCAACTAGAAGGATGTGCAACTATGACATACTACTATCTACTGGGGTTTTGGGGAAAAAAAGGAGGAGGATTGGCAATAGATGTTAGCTCAGTGCCAGTCTTCCTCAGCAAAAAGAGGAGGATTAGCATGGATGTTAGCTCAGGGCTGATCTCCCTCACACACACACACACACAAATGTTTTAGTTTTTTTAAAATTTAATTAATTTTTATTGAGGTTACATTGGTTTATAACATTATATAAATTTCAGGTGTACATCACTATACTTCAACTTTTGCGTAGACTGTGTGGTGTTCACCACCAAAAGTCTAATTGCCATCCATCGTGGTACACATGCACCCTTTTACTCCTTTTGCCCTCCCCCCTTCCCCTCTGGTAACCACGAATCTATTTTCTGTGTCTACGTGTTTGTTTGTTGTTGTGTCTTTTTCATTTTCCACATATGAATGAAATCCTATGGTATTTGGCTTTCCCTGTCTGGCTTATTTTGCTTAGCATAATACCCTCAAGTTCCATCCATGTTGTTGCAAATGGCAAGATTTCATCCTTTTTATGGCTGGGTAGTATTCCATTGTGTTTTATATATATATATAATATAACACCTCTTCTTTATCCATTCATCTGTTGATGAGCACTTAGGTTGTTTCCAAATCTTGGCTATTGTGAATAATGCTGCAGTGAACACAGGGGTGTGTATATCTTTTTGATTACTGTTTTTGCGTTCTTTGGATAAATACCCAGAAGTGGAATAGCTGGATCATAGGGTATTTCTATTTTCAATTTTTTGAGAAATCTTCATACTGTTTTCCATAGTGGCTGCACTAGTTTACATTCCCATCAGCAGTGTATGAGGGTTCCCTTTTCTCCACATCCTCTCCAACACTTGTTATTTCTTGGCTTTTTAATAATAGCCATTCTGACGGGTGTGAGGTGATACCTCATTGTGGTTTTGATTTGCATTTCCCTAATAATTAGTGACGTTGAACATCTTTTCATGTGCCTGTTGGCCATCTATATGTCTTCTTTGGAAAAATGTCTGTTCAGATCCTCTGCCGATTTTTTAATTGAGTTGTTTGTTTTTTTATTGTTGAGTTGTATGAGTTCGTTACATATTTTCAATAATTACCCCTTACCAGACATATGGTTTACAAACATCTTCTCCCAGTTGTTAGGTTGTCTTTCATTTTGTTGATGGTTTACTTTGCTGTGCAGAAGCTTTTTAGTTTGATATAGTCCCATTTGTTTATTTTTTCTTTTGTTTCAATAGCTTGGGAAGACATGATATTCAAATACATACTGCTAAGACCGATGTCAAAGAGTGTGCTGCCTATATTTTCTTCTGGAGTTTTATGGTTTCAGGTCTTACGTTCAAGTCTTTAATCTATTTTGAGTTAATTTTTGTGTATGATGTAAGATGATGGTCTACTTTCATTTTTTTGCATCCGGCTATCCAGTTTTCCCAACACCACTCATGGGAGAGAATTTTCTTTCTCCATTGTATGTTCTTGGCTCCTTTGTGGAAAATTAGCTCTGTCCATAGATGTGTGGGTTTATTTCTGGGCTTTCAATTCTGTTCCGTTGATCCATGTGTCTGCCTTTTGGCCAGTACCATGCTGGTCTTTGATTACTATAGCTTTGTAGTATATTTTGAAATCAAGGAGTGGGATACCTCCAGCTTTGTTCTTTTTTGCTTTGGCTATTCAAGGTCTTTAGTTGTTCCATATAAATTTCAAGATTTTGTAATTAATTTATAGGATTTTGATCAGAATGCAATTTTTTAGAATTTATTGCAGTTTTCTTTGTGGCCTAAGATGTGGTCAATCTTTGTGAATGTTCTGTGTACAGTAGAAAAGGTGTATTCTTCATTATTGGGGTTAAGAGTTAGATATTTGTAAGATCTACTTGAATATTATTCTACTTGAATATTATGTTGCATATGTCCTCTGTACTCTTACTGATTTTTCCTCCATATGATCTGTTTGGAATTGAGCAAGTTGTGTTAGAATTTTCTACTATTAGTGTATTATTTTCTTTCTCCTTTCATTTCTTCTAATTTTTGCTTTATGAAAGTTGTTAAAGTGTATTGTGTACATAAACATTAATAACAGTTATGTCTTCGTAAAGTAAAGACTTTTGCCTTATAAAGTGTCTTTTCCTGTCTTTTTAAAATGCTTTTCGGTCTTAATTCTACCTTGTCAGATATCAAGATTGAGACCTCTGCCTTCTTTCAATTTACATATGCCTGATACATCTTTGTCCGTCCTTTTATTTTTGATCTTTTGAATCTTTTCTTTTTTGGTTTGTCTTGTATACAACATATTGTTAATTTGCTTTGTCACTAAATCTGAAAATGTTTTTTTATTACATTTATTGATATGATCAATATATTTGATCTCCATTCTTACATGTTGTTTTATTATGTATGTTTAAATATTTGAGTCTTTATATACAATCTTTAATACGTGGTTTATTTTATCTGCTCTCTCTTTGGGGAGGTATAAATTTTGCTATTTAGAAAGATTTATATTATTGTTCTGATGTTTACCTTTGTACTATTATCTTTAGATCATTCTCTTAATCCTCTCTTTTTTTGACTATTGGTTTTCTATTATAAGCAATACTGAAATTATCTAATAATGTCATTTTTCCCATTGCCTTTCTTTCTCCTAGCATTTGAGATTTTTCATTACTCCCAGTTAATACCTGTAAGGCAATCAGTATGTTTATTCTACTCTTTATATGTTCTCTCTAGCCACCTTATTTTTATAGTTGAACTGTTAGAGAATATAGCCGTTACATACTCCTCTGGCTCCCTTATAATCATCATTTAGTCTTACTTCCACAGGTGAATATATGTTTATTGCTCACCACCAGACCTTATGTCTATGGCCCTTTAATCATTTTGGTTGTATAAGACCATTCTATAGTAGATTCCTCAGACAGGGCTGAAGGGAATTATATTTTCTGAGTTCATACGTGTTCATAAAAGTTTGTTTGTGGCCTTTGAACTTAAAGGCACCTTTGGCTGAATATAAAATTTTGGTTCATATTTTCTTTCCTTGAATGTCTTAACAAAAAAATTATTATTTTATTGCTTCAGGCATAAAGCATTGCATCAAAAATCTAACGGCAATCTGATTTTCTTTCCCTTATAAGTGACTTGATCTTTTTGGTGACTGCCCAAAGGACTTTTTTTCCCTCTGTTTTGGCCATTCTGGGTTGGTTTTCCTATGTACATGATGTTCCCACTCAATATATAGTTTCATATCTTTTTCATTTCATAAAAATTTTCTTGAATTATAGTTTTAGTATTTGTCTATTCTGTCGTGTTGGCTTTCTATGTTGGGGCTTCCTATTGCACATACGTTGGATCATTTTGGCTTGTCTTTTATATCTATCACTTTCTCTTGAATCCTTTTTATCTCATTTTGTATTTATTTATTTTAAAGATTTTTCTCCTTTTCAAATTTCTCTTAAACCATTATCTATGGTAAATTTTTACTCTTGAGCTTCTTCTAGTTTAGTCTTTAAGTGTCTGAAATAATTTTTTCTATATCTAATTTGTACTGTTTTTTCCCTTTCTTTTCAAAACTTCCTTTTGTTATGTCACTTATTTTCTGAGTTTTTCTAACTTTGATTTACATTTTTATTGCTTTTATCATTTCATTAATTTCTTTTAGCTTCTTTTAAAATATGAAGTTACTGTCTTTATCTTCTTTGTAAGCATGTCTTTCTTGCATGCCTTTGTTGCTTGTAAATGGGTTATTCTGCTCCATATCCTCTTTTTTTTAATAGTAATTTTGCATAGGAGTTGAACAGAATCCTTTTCTGTGGCTCATTTTCAAGCGTGATTAAGTCATCTATACTCTTAGGAGGAAAAATGGGCCAGGATGGCATTTATCACTTCACAACTCCCAAGCTCCCTCTTCTATTGTTATGGGAAGTGATCACAGACATGTTCTCACTCTAAGAGATGCCTCTGCCTCTCCCCTCCCCCCACTTTTATCTAGATCTTCTCTTTCTTTTGCCCCTATTATCCCTATCCTGTTGAATTTGGATTTTATTTCCAGTATTTCTTCTCAGCGAAGATTTTCCTGACAGAGACAGTCTGAAGAAAGCATCTAATCCTAAGGATCAGTCTTGTAAAGAAGTGAAAATTGGGGCAGAGCAAGCATCCAGGTGAGAAAAGCCCCACAGTACACCTGGAAAGAGAGGAAGAAAGGCCCACGTCCCATATCCGGACACTGGAAGAGAGGGGAGTCCAGGCAGCCCAGTAGAGTGTCATGCCCTTGTTCCAGAGGCCCAGGACAGACAGGAAAGAAAGTTTCTACACGTTTTGGGTGACTGGGGTCATCTGGTAGGCCTAGTCCCCACCTTCTCCCATCATCAGAGCACAGTCCCTCTTCCCCTCCAGAGCCTCCACTTTATACCTGATAAATAAATGGCAAGCAATGGGATATATTGGAGCATATGAGGAAACCATTTGGTGTAAAACTAATTTGGCCTGAGCTTGTTTTTCCAAAAGGGCCTGTGGCCTTTGAACATGCATTGTATATCTGCTTTAAGCATTTAACATGTCCCAAAGACAAGAACAAATGCCCTTAAGATAAGGATGCAACTTCTCCCACATTGGCATTTCCTTAAGGATAAGCATTTTTCCCTAGACTAGGATTTGATTGCTGTGCTTATCCTGTAACCACCCAACTCGAGACAACAGACCTGCTACCCACCATGTCCATCAATTGCTGTGCCAGCAGGGCAATCTGGCAGGACAATCTCATGACTATTGTAAAAGGGACATTGCAATCATATGTGATACATGTTCTTTGACGGTATATAACCTCTCAGTACACCGCACTTCTTTGATGCCCTTCCTTCCTTGGGGAAGGAAGGCCCCGGGCTATATGGTCCTCAGATTTGGCTCATAATAAACTCACCCCAGTTTTGATTTATAGATTGATTATGGATTATTTGCGTCGACACACCTATTCAGATATACCATTGCTCAAAGAAGAGAAGGTGAGGGAGTGGGCTCTTCAACTGTGCACAGAATGTGCCACAAATGGAAATGCCCTTAAAGGCAGTGGTGCACATTTCACTTATATAAAATGTGTATTGAAATCATGCTGATACCAGCTCAAGACAAGGTTGACATAAGGGAAGCCATATTGTAGAAAAGAAGCCCTATTATAACTTTGAATGACCTCTGACAAACTAACCCAGCTGGATATGCACCCTCAAGGAGATCTAACTGCTCTGCAGATTTTACAACCCCTGCTTGTGCATGTATCTCCCAGCTGCGATAAGACGATAACTTTGTTCTTTTGAGTTCCTTAGCAATGTGATGACCCCCAAACAGAGAGTCTATGCTGATAGCCATCATCAATGAAAACTGAAAGATCTGGTGTGGCACTCCTAGTCTGTAACACCAGAGGGCAACATTCCTAACTCCCTCCCCTATAACCCATCAGTCTATATAACTGCTTTAAGATTTTGTGCCCCCTTAAGACGGCTCTTTCAGACATTAGTTGGCCATCTTATCCCTTGCTACCAAGCTGTAATACACTGCCCTTTCTTTTCCACCATCTTGCTTCTTGACGATTGGTCTTTGTCTTGTGGTGAGCAGATCATGCCCTTTGTGTGGTAACAATGCTATGTGCCAAGCACTGCCTAGGCGCTAAAGAGTCAACTTTTGTTAAGACAATTGGCCAGAAAGAGGTAAGATGCTGTTTGCAGTTTTGGAAACAATTTTTTTCTTTGAGAAAAGCTAATAAAAACATACCTATGTAGTGAGCAAGTAATATATGACAGGCATGTATATATATCATATCATTTAATTCCCCTCAACAACCCTGAAAACTACACAATGTTATTCATATTTTGTCATTTATAACTGGCTCAGAGAGGTTAATTAATGAATCAAAGCCAGATCTGTCTGGTTCTAGAACCCATGCTTCTGCCATTACATAGATCTGTCTCTCAACTGGTCAACATTGGATAATAACCATATGACTTGACCTCACTAGCATCCCTAGGTAACCCCCTGGACAACCTGGGCTAAAACCAGTAAATTAAAAAATGCTCTAAAAACAGGGAGAAATAGGGAAGAACGTTGGGTAAACTTGAAAGTTGTTTTGTCAAAGCCACATTAAGTGACCAACTTGTAGATATTGTTCCACTGCTTTCCCTCTCCCCCACACTGAATTGAGAATGGCTCAAAGTCTTCCTCCCCTCCATCACACTGGGCGAAGAGCAGCCACCATGGAGGGCTGAGTTCTAGTGCTTATTCTTTGGTGCTATAGTAAGGTTTAAAAAGAATAAAATAAAGTTATATCCACACATGAAAAGCACGCAGTTAAGTGAAAAGAGTCTGACTGATTTTTTACTATTAGATTTTTCACAGCCTTGTTGCCTTTGTTGTCATATTGGCACTTAGTGAAGACTGACACTGAAAATAACGTCCCAAAATAAAAAATATTCAAGATTGATGACATAGGGAGAAAATTATCCCACTTTCATGTAGACAGAGGAGGATTAATGCCAGGTACAAGGGACCAAACTGAAAAGTCCAACAAGCTGGTGTCAGAAGGCTAACAATGCTTTCAAAATAAGAAGTCACATGCTGTGGCTGCTCTAAAACAAGTTTAGTTATGGTGAGAAATGGCTCCAAGAGCCTAGGCACTGAGGGGCTGGGTGGCCACAAGAAGAGAGTTATTAATAATATTAATTAATATTTAAAGATATTAGAGTCTTCCCAGGTGATGCAGTCTTGATGCCTTGCACCTGTTCAGAATGTTAAACCCTCAAAACCAAAGAAATTGCTATGTATTAACCTAACAACTCATGCTAGGCTCTGTTTATACGTAATATGACTTAAACGGTTCTGTATTGGTTCCGAGTGTGCATTATTCAGCAGGGCCGTACTCCTGTTTCTTTTGTTTCCTCCCAGCATCCAGGTGCTATTCCAGAGCACTTTGTGTATGTGCCTTTACCTACAAAGTATCACTTCTCTCAGGGAAAGAGGACTTGGCAAAGGAAGGTACATCTACCAACCAACCATCTAAGATGACGCGAAATGGTTTCAGATTATTGGGATGCTTGGCTAAGAAATGCCCCTGATGGTAACAATCTCATGGTGACAAATTGGACCCCTCCTGAGTGTGACTCTAGATACTACCTCCATGACTCCACTCCTCTCTTGTCTTGAAAATATTTGGCTACATAACAGTCTCCCCAACTACTGTATCTCATATACCTATTGTTAACAGTATTTTATTGAGATATAGTTTATGTACAGTAAAGTGTATACATCTTAATCATACAGCTCAGTGACATTGTACCTATAACTTGTACTTGTGTAACTACCACCCAGATCAAGACTTAGAACATTTCTATCATCTCAGAAAGCATCCTTCTGCCCTTTCTAGTCAGTTGTTTCTCTTTTAAGAGTCCAGCATTTTCTCTTTGTGATTCAGCATTAGAAAGAAATAGGTCCAACAACCCAATAGCAATAATAATAATAATAATTCCATTAAAAAATGTGCAGAGGATTTGAATAGACATTTTTCCAAAGAGGACATGCAAATGACCAACAGGTACGTGAAAAAATGCTCAAACATCAGTAATCATCAGGGGAATGCAAACCAAACCCTCAATGAGATATCACCTCACGCCTTTTAGAATAGCTATTATCAAAAAGACAAGAGACCAAGTGTTGGCAAGGATGTGGAGAAAAGGGAACCTTTGTGCACAGTTGGTAAGAATGTAAATTGGTACAACCACTATATGGAAAACAGTGTGGAGGTTCCTCAAAAAATTAAAAATAGAACTACCATAGATTCCGGCAACCCATTTTTGGGTATATATCTGAAGGAAACGAAATCACTATCTTGAAGAGATATCAGCACCCTCATGTTCATTGCAACATTATTCACAATAGCCATAACACATAAATAACATATAGATATAGATTATATATATACAAATATATGTGTGTGTGTATAGGAAATTCCTCCATTTGCAACAACAGGGATGGACCTTGAGGGCATTATGGTAAGTGAAATAAGTCAGAGAGAGAAAGACAAATATTGCGTGATCTCACTTATATGGGAATTTTTTAAAAAGCCAAACTCATAGAAACAGAGAGTAGAATGGGGGTTGCCAGTGGGTGGAGGTTAGAGAAAACGGGGAGATGTTGGCCAAAGGGTTCAAACTTCCAGTTATAAGATAATAAATTCCGAGAATGTAATATTCAGTGTGATAACTATAGTTAATATTGTATTATATACTTGAAAGTTGCTAAAAGAGTAGATCCTAAATGTTCTCACCACATCAAAAAAAATTATAATTGTGTGAGGTGACGGATGTGTTAGCTAACCTTATTGTGGTAATCACTTCACAGTATATGTGTAACAAATCTTCCTGTTTGGTAAACTTATACAATGTTATATGTCAATAAAGCTGGAAAAGAAAGACAGAAAAAGGGCCATAAAAATAAAGACCGCAGTAAAGGGTCCCCACCGCCGTGGATGAAATTGTGGTTTTCAAGGGCTCCAATAAAGAGGGGTTGCCATTTGCAGGTGGTGGAATGTGCATCTAACTGCGAGTCAGAGGTCTGGCTTTTCCAAATAGAAACATCAGTAAAGAAAACCCTGCATTTCTCCTAGCTCAGGTTCCTCACGTGAAATGAGCATTTGGGGTCAAAGAGCTCATTTTTCTCTGAGGGATGATTTTTCCAGCTTTAGAATCTGAAGCATTTACAGGTACTTACAGGACTAAAGAAGGGTACCACTTCTAAAAGCCCAACAGTGTTTCTTAAGTTTGAGAACAAGAGCACATGGAATGAGTTCTTTCTTACAGATGGAATCTTAGGTTTGGCACCTATTTGCTGTGCAACCTTGGGAAGCTTACAAAACTACTCTGTGCCTTGGTTTCTTCATCTGTAAAATAGGGACAATGATAGCGTTTTCCTCATACGAGATTGTCCGTGGTGAATGAGTTCATATACGCAGATTCAAAACAATGTCAGACGCATCGTAAGGGTCCAATAAATGTTAGCCATTCATTATTATCTTCATCATCTTCAGCAGCAGCAGCAGCATTTTCCTTCTTAATCACTGAATGATAAGAGAGGGAGTTTTACTAGTCGTTTGTATGTTTTCTCAAAATTAAAAATAGCCTTTATTTGCCAGTTAAATAAATAACACATGTTCATTGTTTTAAAAATGCAACAAGTGGAGAAAAGAGTAAGGAAGAACTTAGGGAGAGAAAAAATTCTGAGACTTTCACTATCTGAAGATAATCACATTTACATTTTGACAACGAGCTTTTCATCTCTCTTTCTGCATATACACCCATATAAACTTTCAGAGATGGGATTCTATTATACAAGTTTTTTCATCATGGAAACTTTTCTTTGTTTTTAGTCTTTTTTTCCCTTAGCTCCTGCTCCCTTTTTCAACCTTCCACAATTTTCTCTATGCTCATCAAATCATACACATGCATGTGTTCACATATAAAAAGGATTTTTGTATTTTACAGATATAGCATTTACATATATATGTGTGTATATATACATATGTACACATATATAATATGTGTATTATATAGCTATATACCTGCATCTTTATTTTTCTCACTTTATAGCAACAAAAACCATTAACTATTGTACAAGTACTATGTGCCAGGCACTATTCTAAGCATTTGCATTCATTATATCAAGGGATATATTTCTATTACCTGTGTTTAAAGGCAACATGACACTCCCTGGAAAGAATGAATTACAATTTATTAAATCAATCACCTATTAATGTGCATTCATGATGTTTCAAATATTTTTCCACTAAAAAAAAGTTAAAGTAGATAACCATTAAAAATATCCTAGGAGTGGAATTTCTAGGTTGAAGGGTATGTGTACGTTTAATTTTAACTATATTGGTTTACCCCACCACCACTGAGGGGGAGACAGAGCGGTTGTTCCCATCGTGTCAGGGGTTCCTGTGACCTTCTGCAGGAATGACTCCTGGTGTCCGTCACATCATGCAAAAGTACACTGAATGGACACACAGATAAGGGAGAAACATGGCACCTTCCAGCCCTAATAACTCCTGGGCCACCCCAGCCAGGGCCTTGTAAGGAGGACCTAACCCCCGGACCTGCATCTCCCCACACACACAGCCCAAATCAGTAAGGTCCCACTCTGCAGTGTATAGAACTCAGGCCCAGGTGGAACAGAATAAGTCACAACTCAGTTCAGTAATGGTGACGAAATCCTAAAAAATAATCCTGTGAAGGTAGATATATAGGCTACAGATTCTGCCCTGAACAATTTGGTGATGTTCAGAATTTCCAAGATGCACCTTGTAGACAATGCATTCAGTTTCTTCCCAGACTCTAGCAAACAAAAGTAGACAACAATGATGGCCAGCCAGCTGCTTTACCCAGTGTGGAAACAGATGTCCGATTCTGAAGGAAGCTTAGCAGGCGTGGGAGTCTGTACGAGTAGCTCACCCTGCCCAGAGAATGGAGAATAAGCTGGCGAGCACAGGGGAGGAACCCTTCAACAACGGCTCCCACAAGAAGCCCCTGACTGGCATCTCACACAAGATCGCAGAGAAGAAGAGCCCCCCCCATTCCCGTGGAGGGACTGCTCAACAGCTGTGTACTTCCCAAGAAGGCTGAGCAAACCACAGAAGCAGGACTGTGGGAGGAGCTTGGCTACCCCAGACAAAAACCCCAACATCTACCTCCTGATCCAAAGGATGAAGATGATGCTTAACTCGCCTCTATCTTGTCCCAGCTGCTTGACAAGGTGGACCTACGTTCCGTGGAATTAAGCAGGGCTGAGAAGCTGGCGAGTCCTATGGAGATGAAGCCTAAATCTGAGGCGCCCCTTTGCCCCCAAAGACCAATCTGGCAATCAAATTCCAACACATTGTGGACCAGAACTTATTGGGTGGTGTTCCAGTTATCTATTGTTATATTTTTAAGAACACAGTAGTTTAAAACAACAGCAGTCATTTTGCTCATGAATCTGCAATTTGGACAGGGCTTGGAGGGCACAGCTCATCTCTGCTTAATGTGGTATCAGCTAGAGCAGCTCACTGGGACTAAGTAGCCACTTTCAAGATGGCTCACTCACTTGGCAGGGAAGTTGGCCCTAGCTGTCAGTGGGTACTCAGCCAGAGTTGGCATCTTGGAGCTTCCATTCCTTTCCACGTGGGCTTCCCTACAAGTCTTCTTGAGCTTCCTCACAATATGGCAACTGGGTCTAAAAGTGCATGTTTCAAGAAGCCTGGGCAGAAGCCAAAAGCTTCCTATTACCTAGTCTCAAGAGTCCCAGAACATTACTTACACTGCATTCTTTTGGACAAGCCAGTCACTAGGTCCAGCTCAGAATCAAGGGGAGGGGATTGGCAGCCACCTCACAATGGGAGAAGTGTCAGAGAATTGACTGCCACTTCTAATCTGCCACTGGTGGTGACCTGCATCTGGCTGTATAGCTCTTCCTAGAGGAAGCCTCAGGTGCATCTAAGCTGTGCGTCATTGTGCCTCATCAATGGAATGCCATGCTCACCCTGTTAGAGAACACTGGATGATGATATGAATGTGGATAGACTTTGAAACCCATGTTCACCAATTCATCATTTGAGCTGTGTCTATCCACTGTCCTCACACCCTTATGAATTCTTATAAACAATACCTTCACCTACCTACCTTTTAGGGACCTAATCCCTAAGAGGTAAAAGAAACACTCTATCCTAAACTGAACACATCATATCAGAAACTGGGACAAGTCTGTGGACTCATGCAATGAGTTCATAAAATCCTTGTGGAATTTTACAAGTTTAATAACCTGATGGTTTAATATTTTTGCTAACTTAGAATGCAGCTACAATAGAAACAGTCTGGGAATTGTCTTCATCCAGCCAGTGAGGACTTCAGTTCCGCTAGCTGTATGACATAAACTTCTCTCCTGCCCACAGCAGCCATTGTCCATGTGCACAGGATCCGAAATTAAAATGCTTCGTGTGCAGTGTAAGGCGCTAATTTTAATGAAATTATTTTTGGACATTAAAAACGGATTGTTTCTGTGGAACTTGCAATCTCACGTTATTAAAATTTATACATGTACAGGGATTTAATGAAGCACTCTCTCTCCGGTTCCTTCTCTCCCTTACACACACACACACACACACACACGCACACGCGTACACTCCAAATGCACCATACATTTCTTCTTGATGAAAAATCCCCAAAGTGAGGTAAAGGGGACTACATTCAAGTTCTTTGTGGCTGGACAGAAGAAAGAGCTGGAGCAGCCATGACCCTCCCAATTGGTTCCCCATTTGGGCCTTTCTGTACACTGAGTTCCTCCAACAGAGACACACACAGGCCCTCCCCAGGGACGGTGGTGGCACTCTGCACCAGGGAAGCAGCTCTGGCCTCTGAGACATGACCAAAGAGGATTCCAAGCCTGATAAAAATTGTCTTGCTTTCCAGAGGATGGAATGTGGACCTACAACTCCAGAAGCAAAATTAGTTATTAATTTTTAAAAATCATATTTACTCCTGTCTAGAGAAATCAGTAGGATCTAGGAATTAAAAAGGTATCTTGGCAACTCAGAGAACGCTACAAATTTCCTGAAACTGTTGCTTGGCTCTTTTCCTTAATGCTGTTACTATGTAGGCTTTCTCCCTCCAAAATATGAGCGCCTTCCAGCAAAAAGTGAGGCACCCACCACTCCAGGAGCTGCCTCCTGCCCCCCAGTCCACCCCAACACGAAATGTCTTCATATCCTCTTCTGCCTTCTTCCCTGTGTCTTTATATCTCTATAGGTGGCCCCAGGAAATGGTAGAACTATTACTATTTCCCCAGAATTTAATGTGTTCCCGAAAATGTGTTAACCATCTCATTTTTCACCTTCTAAATGGTTTAATTTGATTGTTTGATGTTTTTGTCTTTTTTTTTTTTTGTCTTTGTATCACAAAGACAAGAGAAGGAACATAGGTGTATTCTGAGGTTAAATAAAAGTACAATCAATTAGTCACCATAAATGGTACAACCATTTCCTCTGTGAGTGTTAAAACATTGTGTGAAGTTAGTTGTGCGTATAACAACTCTTTAACCCTGCTTCAGTTCACTTTGGTCAATTCTACAGGAGCTTTCCTCAGGCCAGTTTTCCTTGTGTGTCTCATGGGATGTGCAGGTGACAAAGGAAGCCGCATTCCGGACCCCCTTCACCTCCCCACTAGACCCCTAACCTGGGCTCAGGCTGTGCTGGCTCCTCATACGGCCTGGCTGCCTTGCATCTGGCTCTTTGTTAAGGATGACAGAAGCCTAATTACATCTTTCTTTTCTCATTGAAGCAAAATTGTTGGCATTCCACAGGAGCCGTTCGCTGTATAATGCACCATCTGGTCCTCTGTGATAAGGAAATAATTGATTATTTTGAAGACTCTTAACTCATCCTGTCTGTGCACCCCATGAAGAGAAAGGGGGGCCTAAATTTGCATGATAGCCATGCTTTCACTAAAATGAAACAAGCGGCTGCAGCTTTAGGAAGACAAAGTTCCCTTCTAATTAATTTATTTTTTAACAAACAGTGATAATGTGATTACTATATGCCAGACACTGTTCTAAGTACTTTACAAACAGCTAATTTATCCTCAAAACAACCCCACACTGCATGGGAGGAGGGAATGAGGAGTCTCAGGGACGTTCCGGTTCTTGATCTGGATGATGGTTACTTGGCTGTGCTCAGTTTGTAAAAATATGTCAACTGTGTTACCGCACAAAGATGGGGTTCTCCTACCTGATGCGCATAAAAACAGCCAATTATCATGGCATCAGCTTTTGAGAAAAGAATATAGCTTTATTGTGAGATCAATATGCAAGGAGACAAGAGGCATAAGCTCTCAGATCTGACTCCTCAATCCACGGCTTGGGGCAAAATTTACGGGATGAAGGGCAGGGCGGTCTGAAGTGTGGAGATAGATGATTAGAGGTGAGGAGGAGTGAGGTAATTGATGATCTGTGCAAGTGTAGTCAAGCTTCATGTCTCTTTATAGGACATATGTTCACAAAATGGTGGTGTTAGTATGATCTGAGGTGGAGTTTTCAGCCCCTAGATATCAAAAGGGTCACTTATGGGGCACTTGTGCAGGACCAGTTGATGGGTTGGTGGTCTCAATTGGCCTGAACTGGACAAGGAGCTGTTTCTCAGTTTCTGAAAAACTACTCTTAACTACTCTTTTGATAAGATGGGGTCGGTTGAACTGGTCCTAGAGGGCCCATGGTTACAACTGTACACTTCCAGTGTATACCCTTATGTATGCTATTCTTCAAGAGAATTAAAACAAAAATTCCAGTGTAATAGATGCTATTGTCTTTACCCCTTTTATAAATGAGAAGACCGAGGCCTGGAGCTTGCTTGTGGTCACATAGCTGAACATGGTACCCCCGGAATTGGAAGCCAGCCGGTCTGACACTGGACTCCAGGCTCTTACCCAGGCCTCATGCTGCCCCTCGGGGAGGGCTGTGGCTGGGAGAGAAGAAAAAGAATTACCTGTCCTCCCTCACTGCTGCATCAGAAGACAGCCTATAGTGAAGAAGACCTCCTTTGCCTGCTCATTGTTGACGGCTTGTTCTCTGAAGAAATAAGTTTCAACCCAGGAACCTGAGAAAACGGCGCTGGTTTTGCCCAGGTGAAGCTGCCAAACCAGTGAGCCTGGAAAGATGAGAAGGACATCATGAGGAATGCAGGCAGTGCAGGGAGCCAGTCAAGAGGATGGAAGGGGACTCAGGGTAGAGATGTGATAGCTCACCAGGAAGCAGGTAATACACTAGCCAGGAGCGGCCCCCAGGGAGGGCAGCAGATATCAGGTGACTGGAATCCCCACACTGAAGCCTTCGACTTACCAGATCCTTCCCCCTCCTTTATGCAAGATGAATTTTGGTAAAATGAGACAAATGACAGATTAAGTGACCTAGAGAGTGTTTAGGCAGACATCCACACTGACGACTCTACCCCTTCCCCACCAGATCAGAAAAACCCCCACAAGGGAAGGAAATATCAGCAAACAAAACTTCTAAGTCACACACTGAAGACTGAGAGCTCGGTGTTGCTTTTTCTACCTCTCTGGCTGCCTCTTCAGATACAGATCGTACATTCCTAGTATGATCTTTATCTTCACCACCATGTTTAGTCTTTATCACCATTTCATCTTCACCACCAACAACAGCAATGACATTGGGTCCCTGCTATGTGCCAGGAATTTCACTCATGTTAAAACAAACAAACAATGACAAAAAAAAAAAAACCCTGAAAGCTGAGTATTTCCTTAACAATGTGCTTAGGGGCTGAAGCACAAGCAGACAGCAGTTACAGCACTGCGAGGTATGTTCTTATAGCGTCCATGATGCCATCTGAGCAGGGACGCTCCTGGTAGACAAAGAAGGCTCTGAAGCCACAATACACTGGACTCCTATGTAGGAGCTTCACCTCTTCTGCTGATCCAGAGCTAAAGATTCAAGTACAAATAGTTCTTTTGGGAGGTGAGCCCAGGAAGTGCTGGTAAGGGAGTGGGGAAGTGAGACAGAGGACAGAAAAGAGCCAGCACAGGGAGCGTGAAGATGTCCACTGTGGGCTACTGGAGCTCAGTCCTGCTGGGGGCCTCTGAGAGACTGCACAACCCGTCATTGTTGTCCATCATTTCACTGAGGACCAATCGCCACCACTTGTGACCAGCCCTGCCCACGTGCCAAGCATGCTCTAGTAGGTGGAGAGCCAGGGGTTTGCAGGAGGAAGCCTGTGGAGCAAAGCAATGGCAAGAGCTGATGGGCTGTGGACAGCCACTGACAGCCTTGGCTGCATCCTTAAACCCTGAAGGTGACCTAGACAGGTTTAGCATAATGCATCAGCCACCTGAGTCTTGTTTAATGATCTAGACATGATGTGACTCCCTCTGCTACTTCCTGTTCTGCGTGGGCCCAACTCTCCAGGTGAGACAAGCACCAGCGAGCCAGCCCAGCAGGAGCTAACTGGAGTGCTCTGAACCCCACCTGCTCAAGGCACCAGGGCAGCGACAGGTCTGCGTTCCTGATTTCCAAAATTTTCTTTAAAGCACAGGGCTAGACTAGATCAGTCTCTACAAAGTAGATTCAGATGTATGGATTTCTTCTAAGAACAAATTCAACTAGAAAAGCAAAAAGTCAGCATTCCTTTGAGCATGCTGAGCAAGGCATGTACATACATGCCTTTTATACATAACACATATTCTTCCTGTTCGTTTTATGTTCTTTCCTGAAGTATACCCCTCCCCATTCCTTCCTAGACCTTCATCAGGTGAGAGTTCACTGTTTACTTCATTTGCATGTTATTTGCCTCCTCACCATAACATTGCCATAAAGGAGAGAGGGCTTATGGTCAAAGCAACTGGGTCGGACAGCTGCAACCAAGATCTGCCTCAAAAAATATTCTGATTAACCTGAAAATTTAAAGAACAGGAACACCGCTCAGTGCTAAGATTAAGGTTGTCCCTCAACTCGGGGGGAGAAATAAACTGTGGTATACCCATACTATGGGGTACTGATACACTGCAGCAGCGATGAACCACAGATGTTTCTGCTACGTGAAAGGAGCCAGACTACAACAGTTATATACTGTGTGGTTCCATTTATGTTGCATTCTTGAAAAGGCAAAACTATAGGGACAGAAAACAGATCAATGATTGCCAGAGGCTAAAGGTAGAGGGAGGTTTGACTACAAACAGTGCCAGCTTCAGGATGGAGTAGCCTGAGGGCTGTGTACCCAGAAAAGCGCTGGGTTTAGTTTAATGTTCTATTGTTACTGTCTTGAAATTTTTAAACATTTTGTCTTTGAACTTGCCTTTTGTAAGCGAAGTCTGGTGGATCAATGGAGTATGCCCCTGAGCAGAGAAGATACATACAATATTCTTACCCACCGCTGTCCCTTGCTGCCCCATTCGGGTAGAATGTTCATGACACCTCATGAGCACAGAACTTCGGATCCCCGACATTACGGGAGTACCGTGAGAACCAAGGCAAGTACAAGGAAAGCCTGTTACAGAACCTGCCGGCTCTATAAGGTGTTGGCAGGAAGTGTGCGTATCAAGAAGCAAAATAAAAACTATCAAGTTAGTTTCGCACAGCTTTCTGTCATTCTAGTCTAGTAAGAACGAAATACATGTGCATGTACGAGCTACAAAACACTAATTGTATAATTTCACTGACGCAGTATACCAGTTTGCTCTTATATTTATTTGCATTTCAAACGAGTGTTACAGAGTGTAAAAATGAATGATAAAATTTATGCTAATAATGTAAAATTTTAATTTTTCTTTACTTAGAACCTTAAATAGCAAATTAAAAAACACCATGGCAAGTCAAAAGAAACTGCAGAAGAAATAAAAAAGTTTTGTACCTTACTATCTTTACTGGCCCTTTTTTCCTACGTTTTGAACAGGGCCCTGAAAAGTCTAGAGCTAGCCCTGGCTACAAAGGAGCGGCACTGGGGAAGTTGGGGATGTGATGGAATCATTTAATATCTTGACTGTGGTGGTGGTTATACTCACATGAAAAAAGGTAAGTTTTACCTTATGTAAAGTATACCTTAATTTTTTGTTTGGTGAGGAAGATTGGTCCTGAGCTAACATCTGCCAATCCTCCTCTTTTTTTTTTTTTTTTTTTGCTGAGGAAGACTGGCCCTGGGCTAACATCCATGCCCATCTTCCTCTACTTTATATGGGACGCCGCCACAGCATGGCTTGCCAAGCAGTGCGTCAGTGTGCGCCCGGGATCCGAACTGGCGAACCCCGGGCCGCCACAGCAGAGCGCGCGCACTTAACCGCTTGAGCCATCAGGCTGGCCCCTACCTTAATTTTTAAAATGGGCTGATTGTGTATGCCTTTTATGGCTTTTACTGATAACTAAAGTTAAATCCAGCAAGCCTGCTTTTGAGTCTGAAATCTGTAGAAAGTGCTATCCAATACGATATAATAATGAGTTCTGAATGACCTCTTGTTCCTTAAACTGTCAGAGAATCATGCTAACCAAAATCTCCTGCCTTCTCAGAATCTCTGCCCGGCTTTGCTAGTTTTCCCTCAGACAGAGCTGGCTGGTAAAGACCACCTTCTCCCAACAGCAGAGCATCCCTGGGACAGGGGACACAGATGGAGGCTCGTTGAAGTGGGGACAGGCTGCTGGACGACTGACATCGGGAAGCCTGATGGGACATGGCTCCTCCTGCAGGCGAGGCCAGTGTTCTCTCAAGACCATGTTGAGGGCCTCTCAAGGGGCCCACCTGCTCTCCCAAGAGCTCCCTCCAGGCTCATCTCTGGCCCCCCACGTCTCCCGTTACACACATTTGAACCTGGAGAGCGGGGCTCAGTCTGTTCGTTGCCCTGCAGGGCGGAGTAGAGACTGAAGGCTAGAGCCTCGTGCCTCAGTTTCCCACTGTCCTCAAGCCCAGAGTTGCATCTCTTTCCAGGCACCTTTAAAGACTCTCAACTGGCTAGTGAATCTCTCCAACACGATGAATTCTTGGTAACGTTTGTCCAAAGAGTAGATGAATAACCATGAACAACCTCAGACACCGAGGCTCTCAACAGTTAAGTCTTCACTGCATTTCCTTCCTTCTACACTGGAGGATCCCGGGCTCTCAAGAACAGAAGCAATTTGCCAAACATCAAACACTTGCCAAAGAGTGAGCCCAGAATTTGAACCAAGGCCTGAGTGACACCCTAACCCCAGTGCACACACATGCCCACCCTAGCAGTAGCTGAGGCCGCAGCACATCATCCATATGTTCATTGGTCCCTTCTTCATTTTCCCTCTGCAAGTTTCACCCAACTGATAAAAGACTCAGAATGTCTGGGAGAAAATCCCAGCTCTATGAAGAGAGAGAGGCACTTAACTTTGGAAAGTCTTGGAGTTGAACAATTACCATCATGGGAGGGCTGGGCTGGCATCATCTGCTTGGCTGTTTGGCCCCCGCAGAAGCAAGTGCAGCTCGATGTGGGCTCTGAGGAAACCCAGGTATGCCTGAGGTCTCAGGCACCTTGCTTGGAAAGTGAGCTTCCTGTAGGTGGGCTACACAGATGGGAGGGGAGGGATAGGGAGGAAGCAGAAGACCGCCCATGAATTCCAGGTGGATGTACAGGCCACACGTTTCTTTTCCTTTAAAGAGCTTCCCTATTCCGACCCTGCTCAGTTCCCACCAACTGTGGGCATATTTCTTTCCACTGGATGCCATGGTTGAGAACTCAGACTCCTGTGTCTTCCGGTTTGGGGAAAATGTTTTTGCCCATGATATTCATGAGCAACTGGAAGATAAAAAAGCAAAATGGAAAAGCCAAATTAAATGCCAGTTTGGGGCAGAAGAGTTGACTCTCTCCCTCCCCTCCATGCCTCTGCTCAGGGTGTCCTACCTCGAAGGCAACCCTCCAAAGCCAGGCTTCCTGAAGCCAGTGGAGCTCTTTGGCCATGGGGAGAAGGGTACAGAGCTTCCACACCAGGAAGGTAGCCAGTCTACCACATGGGTGTGGAACACTCACTTGGTGTGGGCCCTGGGTACTCAGAGAAGAGATGGGCCCAGCAGCTGAGTGGGGGCTTGGAATGTCCAATAGATATTAGGAAACAGGTTAGAAAGCCAGGCTGGGGCCAGGTAATCAATGCCAGGATACTTCCTAAAAATGAGTGTTCTCCATCCAACTCCAGCCATCTTGTATGAATAAACATAACAGCTATGGTTCAGGATCTGGGTTATCCTGGGCTGCGAGCTTTATATACACCCTCGTTTAGGTCTCTATTGGTGCTCCACCCAGACACCTCCTCAGATCCCTTCTAGGGTATCTGAGCACCCCTCCCCTAGCTTCAGGTGCTTTTGCTTCCCATTGCTTGCACTTCTTTGACAGACTGCCCTAAGGCTATGGTAGCTACTTTGCCTCAAGTTCAGAGAGCTGGAAGTTCCTGGAAATTTATGAACCCCTGAGGTGGCTCTTGACCAGTGACTGACAAGAGCAGGAAGTATGAATGAATGCACAAACTCCTTACCTCAGGTTGGGGGGATGGGGGGTGGAGGGGTGGGGGTGCGGAATGAGGTGTCAACACTGAAGCTGGGGCTTGGCTTAAATCCCACTCTTGCTTGGCGCCTTCCAGTTCCCTGTCCTGCACCCCCTACTTCCATTCTGGCCTCTGCAGGAGAACTTCCTCAATGAATTACCTGCATGTGAACCTTCATCTCAGGGTCTGCTTCTGGGGACCAGCACTCTGAGAAACTGAGAAATCGAGAAAACCCATCTAAAGTGTCATTATCCCCATTTTTCTGATTTAGCAATCTTTTCTTCCTTGTCTAATGCATACGCAGTAGCCTGGGATGGAAGATGTGTGAGACCACGCTGCTGCATTCTAGGAGCTCTGGTGGGGAGACCATTCATAGGTGATTTTGAAAGAAGGCTAATTAATTAAATTAATTAGTGCTAGAAGAACCATCCAAAATGCTATGGAGGAACAGAGGTGGAGAGATGAATTCTGGCTGGTGTGATGGGGACCTGAAGGCTGCTCAGAGGAGAGAGGGCTGGAGTTGAGACTTTGCAAATAAGCAAGGTTCTGCAGGTGGAGAAGGTGGGGAGGTCCTTCGGGCCTAAGGAGGAGGGGTGACCAATGGGAATGTATTTGGACCTCAGTGACTGGAGTGATGGGCACTGGGGAGTGCAGTAAGAGGTGTGAGTGCAGCGAGGGAGTCTGGAACACACCAAAAATGCTGAAGAAGAGAGAAAGAAGACGGCAGGCCTGTCCCAAGAAGCCATGTCTGGATAATACAACCGTTAAGAGCATGAATTTACAGGGGCCAGCCCGGTGGCACAAGCTGTTAAGTGTGCGGGCTCCACTGCGGCAGCCCGGGGTTCGCAGGTTCGGATCCTGGGCGTGCACCGACGCACCGCTTGGCAAGCCATGCTGTGGCGGCTTCTCATATAAAGTAGAGGAAGGTGGGCATGGATGTTAGCCTAGGGCCAGTCTTCCTCAGCAAAAAAAGAGGAGGATTGGCAGATGTTAGCGCAGGGCAGATCTCCTCACCAAAAAACAAAACAAAAAAAAAGAACATGAATTTATGACTTGCAAGACTCAGTGACTTTGACCATTAGAAATAGTGACCTATTTTATTCAAATTCTAATGGGAGGAGACTAAAAAATAGTAAATATAAAAAAATAAGTGAATTATATAGTACTTTAGAATGTCATAGATGCTTTAAAAATAGATCAGGAGGGGGTCAGAGTGCCATTTAGGGAGTGGGATTGCAATTTTAAATGGTGCGGTCAGGATGGCCCTTACTGAAAAGGCGAATGTATTTGGAGGAATGTATTTGTATTTGCTTGAGCAAAGACTTGAAGGAGGTGAGGAAGTTGGTCACGTGGATATCTGGGGTAAGGGTTTTCCAGATGTAGGGAACTGCTAGTTCAAAGGTCCTAGAGCAGAGTGTGGCATAAATAAGGAGCCACAGGGAGGCCAGAGCAGCCAGGAGCAGAGTGAGAAAGAGAGAGAGAAGTTGGGGAGGTAATAGGCCACTGAAGGACTTTGGGTCTTACTCTGAGTGAAAGGGGGGACTTTGAAGGGTTTTTAGAAAAGTGACATTTATGTTTTGACAGAATCACTTTGGATGCTGTGCTGAAGATGCTGTGCTGAAGTAGAAGCAAGGAGACCAGCTCTGAGGCTAATACCATAATCCAAGTGAGAGACGATGATGGCTCTGAGCAGAGTGGTAGCTGTGGAAGTGATGGGAGGTGGTCAATTCTGCATATATTTTAAATGAGGACCCAAAAGGATTTACTTACCAATAGGAAGTGGAATGTAAAAGAAAGTCATTAGTAGGCTCCAATTTGGGGGACCTGAGGAATGGGAAGGATGGAGTTGGAAAGGATTACAGGGGAAGCAGGCTTTTGGGGGGAAGATCAGGAGTTCAGTTTGGGACATTCTGAACTTATGTTACCGCACCAGGTCCATTTTTGCCCGCCACCGGGAAAGCCAATCACCGAGACGAAGAGATTGCAGAGAGAGAGGGTTTAATCACAAGGCAGCCAAGTGAGGAAAACGGGAGAACAAGTCTCAAATCCACCTCCTTGAAAATAGGGACTCAAGGGTATTCATGGGGAAGGGGACAAGGTGGTCTGAAATGATTGGAGGTAAGGAGAGGTGAGGTAATTGATGATCTGCGCAAGCGTAGTCAGCCTCCATGCCTCTTCATAGGACACATGTTCACAGAATGGCGGCATTAGCATGCCCTGAGGGTGGAGTTCCAACCTCTTGCCATCAAAAGGGCCCAGTTGATGAGTTGGTGGTCTCAATCCAGCCTAAAGTGGACAAGGGGTTCAGTTCCTGAAAAAAAATAACTCAAACACCCATTACCATGGTAACCCAGGCTCCAGGGAGATGTTATCTATAGGAACCTAGTGAGAGTCAGGTAGCATATTGCCCAAACAGCACAGTTAACAATGAATAAGTTTATCATGCAGATGTAAGTCCTTGCCTTCCATTCTGATAAGTTTCTAGATAAGGCCATTCCCCCCTTCTTCCTGGTCCAACGAAGAAGATACCTTTACAGATGGAGATTTTCTTTACAAATGTAAATGTCTCTCATAAAGGGTAACCAGAACTAAGAATGGGCTTAGCACTACCCACCCAGGTACCCAGAGATATCTATAGTAGTGGCCTTTTCTGGGGGCCGGCCTCCCATCCCAAACTCCTTTGGTCAGTTAGTGGGGGTGGGGGCCAAAATGTCATTCAGGCAGAGACATATTTTGAGTTTGCAAATTGCAATCCCCCATAGTTACTAGCTGCTTAATCATCAATGGCTGTTTGCTGGTTTCATTGAGATACCCATGAAACATCCAAATGGAGATGTCAAGTTGGCAGCTGGGTATTTCAGTTGAGAGAGAGTTCTGTCTGGAGATAAGCAAATGGGGATGCTAGAGCCATGTCATGAGGGAGGAAAAGGGATGTGTCTAGCTTACAAGTGGAGGATTCAGGGTTGCTGGCCAGTTCATCTGTAGTAACAAGAGGGAAGAGAGAGTATGAGCACAGGTTGGGGGAGGGGGACCTGCTGGTGGAAATCTGTGGATTATCTCCGACTGCTTCAGTTTTCTCAGTGAGTAGGAAGCAGGTGGTGAGCTGGGAGTGAGGACGGGGTGGAGGTGATGGAGGTTTGACAATGTTATAAGTATTTTCTTCCCGTCTCACTCTTGTATTTTAACTCTGTTTTTGATGTCTTCTCCTATGCAGAAGTTTTTCATTTTTATGAAGTCACTTCTGTTAATAATTTCCTTTATGGTTTCAGGATTTTAGCCTTATTTAGGAAGTCCTTCCCCAAACAAAGATTATAAAATGATTCTCCTATATTTTCATCTGGTACTCTTTAAAGATCATCTAGATTTAATTCCTGTAATTTAATTTTGTGCATAAGATATGGTAGAAACCTAACTCTTTTTTCTTTACCTATGTGAAAGCACTTTTCCATAACTCGGTTCTCAAATAAGAGATACTTTGCGAGTGGGGCTCAGGGGTCAGTTACATTTTAAGGCAGGATTCTGACAGATGAAATTGGTTTGTTTTCTTCCTAGTTTAATGAACAATCTCACTTCACAGTGAATATAGGACCAGATTCTTGGGATGTGCTGCTGTGTGTGTGGGGGTGGGGTTGGGGGTTGTGACCAGTCAGTTTGCAGAGCGAAGAGCTGTGCTGGCCAGGTGAGGGGCCCCATTACTACAACCTCTGTGTCTATCCCTCACATTTAAAAATTCAGCTTATTTCACCACCCAGAGAATGTGTTTGCTGTTCTTTGTAGGAAGGATGGTTCCTGTTCCAGTTTGTGAATGGACCCCACAAGCATATTTATTCAGACTCAGCCAAGAGCTTTAAAGAACAGCCCCTGGGAAGGACAACAGGCTGAAGCCAAGGCCTGGGTGGGAATGCAGCCCCCAGCCTCTCATGCTATACCTACCCTTCATCAATGGGGACCCCCCCCATATCCTCCACCCCTCTTTGCTTGACCTCCCACCCCCAACTTGCTCTGATGTAGATGGAAAGGTCCTTGCTACACTTCGGCACCTAAGAGAGAAGAAGTGTGCCTCCCAGGTGTGTAAGTGCACTTTGCATCTATAAAGTCTGCCTCTTCTTCCCTTGTTTTCTGTACATCTTAATGTCCTGATTAGACTGAAATCACCAAGGACAGATTAGTCCATCTCTTTCTTTAGTATTTCTCCAAACCATTCCTTCTCCACTCCTGTGGGCTGAGTGTCTAGCATAGAGCAGGTAAGAAGAAAAACAAGTTTTACCTACTCCACATCTACCCCCGCCAACATTTCTCCTGTAACTAAATTATTGGTGAGGAATGAGCACCTCAGATTTCACTGCATTCATGACATCAAATCCCTATGGAGTAAATTGGTACAACCTTTCTGAAAGGCAATTTGGTGGCAGGTATCAAAAGCCTTGCAAAAGTGCAAGTTTTGGCTCAGCAAGTCTTCTTTTATGAATTTATCCTAAGAAAATAATTATGAGATTATATGAGTTACACAAGAAATGCAGATACAGGGATTTCCTCTATAGTGAAAAAAGAAAATGGAACTAGCATTAAAAACCTACATCCAGTGACGTCAGCAACATAGTGGAGTGAGCTGTTTCCTTTGTCTCTCCCCCATCAAACTACAACTAAAAGGACATTTATTGATCAGCAGAGGATACCTGCACAGCACAACAGGATGCCTGAGAGATCTGCGCAGCTATACATCTGAAGGTGGATGGACTACCCCTCAAGGATGTGGTGGAGATAGGTGAGCACCCTCTGCACCCCAGGCAGCCCAGTTCATGCATGCAACTGCTTTCCTGGCTGGAGCAATCATAGCACCCCTGTGGCCCCAAGGGCAGGAGCATGCCTCAGCGCGACTGTGGAAACAGGTGACAGCAGCCCTGAGCCCTAGTGTGATCACTTTCCCATCTGGTGGGAGAGTCCTCAGGGCCACGCAGCCCACAGAGAGCAGCACAGGTTTGGACCTAGTGGGGAAGCCCCACCCACCAAGCACAAAAGCTGGTACAACCTAGGAGTAGAGGGTGGCTGAGCTGCCACCCAGGCGAACAAGCTCCTGGCTGCCCTGAATGCCTATAGTACTGCTCCAGCCCTGAAGAGGGGAAGCATGTCTCAGCAGGACTGTGGGAGCAGGCGGCAGTAACCCTGAGCCCCCATGTAATCTCTCTCTCATCCAGTGGGAGACTCTACAGTCCCACTGTGGTCCCAGGGAGTGGCTTTGGCTCATTCCCAGAGGGGAGGTCCTGCCCACCAAGCACAACAGCTGATGCGCCCTAGGAGCAGATGGCAACGTGATCTGAATGAACTCCCAGCTGCTGTGAATGCTGATAGTACCACTGCAGCCCCAAAACAGGGAGCACAACTTGGCAGGACTGTGGCAGCAGGGAGCTGCAGCCCTAAGCCCGCTGCATGACTACTTTCCCATTTGCTAGGAGACCCCACAGGCCTGCTGTGATCCCAAGGAGTGGCTCTGGCCCAGACAGGCACAACTGAGAGGGATCACAGCAGCAGGCTCAGATTACACAGCTCCTGCCCCTCCCACCCCAAGTGGCGGCAGGTGGAATCTGCATCCAGCAACTATCACCATGCACTAGCACAAATCCACACCATCAAATGGTATAAAGAAACATATTAATACTCCAGACCAGAAGGAACAAGACAAACACCCAGAAATCAACCCTGAAGGCATGGAAATCTGCAATCCAAATGACAGAGAATTCAAGACAGCCATCATAAGAAAACTCAACAAATTACAAGAGAATTCTGAAAGACAGTTCAATGAAATCAGGAACCAAATTACTGAACAGAGGGAATTCTTCACAAAAGAGATACAAACTGTGAAGAAACACCAATCAGAATCGTTGGAGATCAAAAACACAATGGATGAGATAAAGAAAAATCCGGAGTCCTTAAACAACAGAGCTGACAATATGGAGGATAGAATCAGCAATCTAGAGGATAGGAATACAGAAATGCTTCAGATGGAGGAGGAGAGAGAATTTAGACTAAAAAGAAATGAAGAAATTCTCCAAGAAATATCTGACTCAATTAGGAAATGCAACATAAGGATTATAGGTATTCCAGAGGAAGAAGAGAGGGAAAAAGGAGCAGAGAGCTTTTTCAAAGAAATAATAACTGAGAATTTCCCAAACCTGGGGAAGGAGCTGGAATTACATGTAAAAGAAGGCAACAGAACTCCTAATTAGGTCAATGTAAAAAGACCTTCCCCAGGGCATATATTAGTAAAGCTGGCAAAAGTCAATGACAAAGAGAAAATAGTAAAGGCAGCAAGATAAAAGAAAATAACCTATAAAGGAACCCCTATCGAGCTTTCAGCGGATTTTTCAGCAGAAACCCTACAGGCTAGGCGTGAGTGGAATGATATATTCAAAATTTTGAAAGACAAAAACTTTCAGCCAAGAGTACTATATCCACTGAAAATATCCTTCAGATATGATGGAAAAATAAAAACTTCCCCAGATAAACAAAAGCTGAGGGAGTTCATTGCCACAAGACCACCCCCCCACAAGATTTGATCAAGAAGACACTCATACCTGAAAACAAAAGAAGAAAGTGTTTAAAAAGCCTTGAGCAAGGAGATAAATAGGCAGACAAAATCAGAAAATTGCAACTCTCTATCAGAACAGATTAGCAAACAGTTAATTATAACTCTAAAGATAAAGGGAAGGAAAACACCGAAAATAAATATCACTTCATTTTAAGCATAAATTCACAATACATAATGGAATAAGTTATGACAAAAACAACTTAGAAAGGGAAGAGGAAAGGGATGAAACCTGCTGCAACTAGGGGAACAAGAGGCTATCAGGGAACGGACTATCTCATCTATGAGATCTTTTATACAAACCTCACGGTAACCACTAAACAAAAAATCAGAACAAAGACACAAATGATAAATAAAGAGAAAACCAAGAAAACCATCATAGAGAACCAAAAAATTGAATTGGCAGTCCGAAATACATGGGACGAGAAACAAGGGAAATACATAACAACTGAAAAACAAGCAATAAAATGGCAGCATTAAGCCCTCATATGGCAATAATCACTCTAAATGTAAATGGATTGAATTCCCCAATCAAAAGACAAAGAGTGGCTGGTTGGATTAAAAAACAAGACCGAACAATTTGCTGCCTCCGGGAAAGACATCTCAGCTCTAAAGACAAACACAGGCTTAGAGTGAAGGAATGGAAGACAATACTCCAAGCTAACAGCAAACAAGAGAAACAAGGTGTTGCCATACTTATATCAGACAAAGTAGACTTCAAGATAAAACAGGTAATGAGAGACAAAGAAGGACAATATATAATGATAAAAGGGACACTCCACCAAGAAGACATATCACATAAATATATATGCACCCAACACAGGAGCACCAAAGTACATAAAGCAACTATTAACAAACGTAAAAGGAGATATTAACAACAACACAATAATAGTAGGGCACCCTAACACCCCACTTACATCAATGGCTAGATCATCCAGACAGAAAGTCAATAAGGAAATAGTGGACTTAAATGAAAAACTAGACCAGATGGACTTAATAGATATATACAGAACACTCCATCCAAACACAGCAAAATACACATTCTTCTCAAGCACACATGGAACATTCTCAAGGATAGACCATATGTTGGGAAACAAGGCAAGCCTCTATAAGTTTAAGAAGATTGAAATTATAATAAGCATCTTTTCCAACCATAATGCTATGAAACTAGAAATCAACTACAAGAAAAAAACTGAGAAAGTGACAAAGATGTGGAGACTAAACAACATGCTACTGAACAACCAATGGATCACTGAAGAAATTAAAGGAGAAATCAAAGAATATCTGGCAACAAATGAAAATGAAAATACACCATACCAACTCATATGGGATGCAGCAAAAGCGGTCCTGAGAGGGAAATTCATAGCAATACAGGCCCACCTTAACAAACAAGAAAAATTCCAAATAAGGAATCTTAAACTACACCTAACAGAATTAAAAAAAGAAGAACAAACAAAGCCCCATGTCAGCGGTAGGAGGGAAATAATAAAAATTAGAGCATAAATAAATGAAATTGAACCAAAAAAACAGTAGAAAGGATCAGTGAAACAAAGAGCTGGTTCTTTGAGAGGATAAACACAATTGACAAACCTTTAGCCAGACTCACCAAGAAAAAAAGAGAGAAGGCTCAAATAAATAAAATTAGAAATGAAAGAGGAGAAATTATAACAGATATCACAGAAATACAAAGGATTATAAGAGAATACTATGAAAAACTATATGCCAACAAATTGGACAATCTAGAAGAAATGGATAAATTCTTAGACTCATACAAACTGAATCAAGAAGAAATAGAGAATCTGAATAGGCCAATCACAAGTAAAGAGATTGAAACAGTAATCAAAAATCTCCCAAAAAATAAAAATCCAGGACCAGATGGCTTCTCTGGAGAATTTTACCAAACCTTCAAAGAAGATTTAATACCTATCCTTCTCAAACTCTTCCCGAAAATAGAGGAAGATGGAACACTTCCTAACACATTCTATGAGGCCAACATCACCCTGATACCAAAGCCAGACAAGGACACTATAAAGAAGGAAAACTACAGGCCAATATCACTGATGAACATAGATGCCAAAATCCTCAACAAAATATTGGCAAATCGAATACAGCAATACATTAAAAAGATCATACACCATGATCAAGTGGGATTTATAGCCGGGACACAGGGATGGTTCAACATCTGTAAATCGATCAATGTGATACACCACATTAACAAAATGAGGAAGAAAAACCACATTATCATCTCAATAGATGCAGAGAAAGCATTTCACAAGATCCAACATCCATTATGATAAAAAAAAAAACTCTCAACAAAATGGGTATAGAAGGAAAGTACCTCAACATAATAAAGGCCATATATGACAAACCCACAGCCAACATCATACTCAACAGGGAAAACTGAAAGCCTTCCCTCTGAGAACAGGAACAAAACAAGGGTGCCCACTCTCATCACTTTTATTCAACATAGTACTGGAGGTTTTGACCAGGGCGATTAGGCAAGAAAAAGGAGTAAAAGGAATCCAAATGGGCAATGAATAAGTGAAACTCTCACTGTTTGCAGACAACATGATTTTATATACAGAAAACCCTAAAGAATCTGTCAGAAAACTATTAGAAATAATTAACAACTACAGCAAAGTTGCAAGGTACAAAATCAACTTACAAAAATCAGTTGCATTTCTATACTCAAATAACGAACTAACAGAAAGAGAACTCAAGAATACAATCCCATTTACAATTGCAGCAAAAAGAATAAAATATCTAGGAATAAATTTAACCAAGGAGGTGAAAGACCTATACAATGAAACTATAAGACATTATTGAAAGAAATCAATGATGATATAAACAAATCCCATGCACATGGATTGGAAGAATAAACATAGTTAAAATGTCCATACTACCTAAAGCAATCTACAGATTCAATGCAATCCCAATCAGAATCACAATGACATTCTTCACAGAAATAGAACAAAGAATCCTAAAATTCACGTGGGGCAACAAAAGACCCTGAATACCTAAAGCAATCCTGAGAAAAAAAACAAAGCTGGAGGCATCACAATCCCACACTTCAAAATATACTACCAAGCTATAATAATCAAAACAGCATGGTATGGGTACAAAAACAGACACACAGGTCAATGGAACAGAATTGAAAGCCCAGAAATAAAACCACACATCTATGGACAGCTAATCTTTGACAAAGGAGCCAAGAACATACAAAAGAGAAAGGAAAGTCTCGTCAATAAATGGTGCTGGGAAAACTGGACAGCCATGTGCAAAAGAATGAAAGTAGACCATTATCATTTGCCATACACAAAAATTAACTCAAAATGGATCAAAGACTTGAAGGTAAGACCTGAAACTATAAAACTCCTAGAAGAAAATATAGGCAGTATGCTCTCTGACATTGGTCTTAGAGGGATCTTTTCGAATTCCATGTCTACTCAGACAAGAGAAACGAAAGAAAAAGTAAACAAGCGAGACTTCATCAGACTAAAGAGCTTCTGCAAGGCAAAGGAAACCAGGGTCAAAACGAAAAGACAACCCACCAGCTGGGAGAAAATATTTGCAAATCATATATCCAACAAGGGGTTAATCTCCATAATACATAAAGATCTCACACAACTGAACAACAAAAAAACAAACAACCCAATAAAAAAATGGGCAGAGGATATGAACAGACATTTTTCCAAGGAAGATATACAGATGGCCAACAGGCACATGAAAAGATGTTCAATATCACTAATCATCAGGGAAATGCAAATCAAAACTACACTAAGATATCACCTTACACCTGTTAGAATGGCAATAATCACCAAGACAAAAAGTAACAAATGTTGGAGAGGTTGTAGAGAAAAGGTACTGGTGGGAATGCAAACTGGTGCAGCCTCTAAGGAAAACCGTACGGAGATTCCTCAAAAAATTAAAAATAGAAATACCTTATGATCCAGCTATCCCACTACTGGGTATTTATCCAAAGAACTTGAAATCAACAATCCAAAGAGGCTTATGCACCCCTATGTTCATTGCAGCATTATTCACTATAGCCAAGAATTGGAAGCAACCCAAGTGTCCGTGGACAGATGATTGGATAAAGAAGATGTGGTATATATAATGTTCAATGGAATACTACTCAGCCATAAAAAAATACAAAATCGTCTCCTTTGCAACAACATGGATGGACCTTGACGGCATTATGTTAAGCGAAATAAGCTGGACAAAGACAAACACCATATGATTGCACTCATATGTGGAAGATAAACTAACACACGGACAGAGAGAACAGTTTGGTGGTTACCAGAGGGAAGGGGGTGGGGGAGTGAGCACAAGGGGTGAAGGGACGCATTTATATGGTGACTGACAAATAATAATATAAACTGAAATTTCACAATATTATAAACTATTGTGACATCAATTAAAAAAAACCTACATCCATATACGTATATGCAGAAGAAAAAAAGACTGTAAAGGTGTACACACAAAAATATTAATCCTGTTAGCTCAAGGTGGACTAATTTTAATTGTTCTCTTTTCATTTATCAGTATTTCCTAAATTTTCTATAATAAACTGATATATCTTTTATTATGTATAGATTTCTTTTTTAATCTATTATGGGGGGTCAGAATTGGCCACCCCAAAATGTGTCTTTGCCTTGCCTTGATTATTTCTAAGAACAAAAGACTCTGAAATAAACTTTGACCTTCCCTCCTAACTGCCTAAAATAATTTAAGATAAAAGCCCTGTCCCTAGGACGGGCCATCACCATAGATAACTCTGGGTATTGGTAGACTGGGATGGTTCCTGCTAAACCCATTCTTATCAAAGTTCTATTTACCAAAAATTTGCTTTTCCATTTCCATGTGAATTGCCTTCCTCCCCGTTGAAGTTCCAAGACACTACCCCCAATATCCCTCTTTGTCTTTAGCTGAAGATGATATTTAAGGTGACAGCTTTCGCCATTCTGGAGAGTTACTCAGCTTTCCTGGGTTTCTCCCATGTGTACATGTTATCAAGCTTTGTTTGATTTTCTCCTGTTATTGTCTCATGTCAATTTAATTTGTAGCCCAGTCAGAAGGACCTAAAGGGTAGAGGAATTGTCTTCCTCCCCTACACTATAATTCCTGGAGTATGAATTTTCCTGTTTGTTTAATCTGATGATTCATTCCCAGCAGTTTATATCCAAACCACCTGATTTCTGTCCACTCTGTCCATTCAATCCACAAATACCTGTAGACTGCCCACTGCTAGAGCTAGAAGCTCTTCTGGGGGAGTTGGCAAGGGCAAGGAACTGAAATTTTAATTTCATCTAATTTAAATTCATTGAATTTAAAAACTAATACTATATTCAGTTATTAGAAACCTTTAAGTACCTTTAGAACAACTTTTTCAACTTTAAGTTTTATGAACTCTAAACACAGATTAAATACCGTCAATGAAAATCAAACATCCAAACGAAAATGCACAGTAAATATAAGATACACATTGGATCTCAAAGACTTTTACAGAAACAATGTAAAATATGTCAGTAATAAATTTTATACTGACTGCATGTTGAAATGATATGTCAGATATACTGGATTAAATAAAATCTACTCTTAAAATTAATCTTACTTTTTATTTTTTCAAGTGGTTACTGGAAAATTTAGAATCACATACGTGATTCCCATTATGTTTCCATTGGACAATGCTGCTCTAGAGAACTGTGGGAAGATCAAGTGGTATAACATTAAGAGTCAGTAAATTTAAGAGGATAAATCTCATGTTATATGTTTTTTACCACAATAAAAAAAAGAGTCAGGTACCTGCTTTTTTAATCTATGGATAACCCATTCTTTTATTAGCAATATGTTTTTATAGAACAAAACTTGTAATGTAAGGGAAGTTTCACAGGGTTTTGGAGAAGATACCAGGGACTTGGCTCTGCTGCTTACCAGTTGTGTGTCCTCTGGCAAGTTTTTGTGTTTTTTTGTGAGGAAGACTAGCCCTGAGCTAACATCTGTTGCCAATCCTCCTTTTTGCTGAGGAAGGTTGGCCCTGGGCTAACATCCATGCCCATCTTTCTCTACTTTATATGTGAGATGCCTGCTACAGCATGGCTTGATAAGCGGTGTGTATGTCTGCGTCTGGGATCTGAACCCTCAAACCCCAGGCCACCGAGGTGGAGCATGCAAACTTAACCACTACGCCACAAGGCCAGCCCCCTCTGGCAAGTTTTTTAGCGACTCTGTGCTCAATTCCCTCATCTATAAAATGGAGATCAAAGAACGTCCCTCACAGAGCTATAAGTGAGGATGAGGTAGGTAAAATGCTGGTATACAGGTAAATGTTCATTATCATTTCAGTTATCTTGAAACTCTCTGAAAATAAGTTCTTAATTGTATTTTTATTATTTCCATCCTGAGTTTTATTCTCATGTGAAATTCTCAGCCTAATGTTTGTTTGAATTAATAAGCACTCTCAAGAATTCTTTCTATTCTCTTGAATTCTTCCATTAAGCCTCACAACCACAGAATTTACCATAATTGCTAATTAGCTCTAATTTATTATGTCTACATGAATGCAAATTCTGAACAATAATTTTATGTTTGACTTCTGTTTCTCTGGGCAGACTCGAGTGCCTTGGTGCCAACTGAGAGTCAGGACTTCACAGGAGAACAGGAAAGCATCTTCAAGAACCTATCGGTGAGCTCAAATAGCGTCTGGTTCAGGGTTACTGAGGGCTGTCCAGACAAGCAACTGCAACTGGTATCAGGAAACCAACTCTCCCCTCACCTTCTGCCAAAAAAGGAACCACAAAAGTAGAGTATTGTTCAGTGGGCATGGTGGAAACACTATGTTGAATAGCCATGGTTAAGTGAATGTTATTATAATACATGACAGTCTGGGGTTGCTTATTCCCTTCCTTCAGATTGACCTTCATGCCTGATGGGAACAGGTCTTCGACATAATAAAGCACCAAAGTTCTACACCCTTGTGTGAAGGATCGAGGATCTACTAGGCTGGAATCAGGAACCACCCGACCATCTCCACCTCTCTGACACCTAGGTGCCACTGGATGGAGCCAGGACCCGTGGAGGAGGGAGACCGGAGGCAGAAGGGACTATAAGCACCAGCTGAGGCTCACAAATCTGGGATCAAAAAGAAACCCAATGGGAAGAAGCAAGAAATGTCTGCTGCTATCCTCGGTACTGTCTGTGTGTTCACAACTGATGACCAATAGGATGAGTGTTTTATTTCTGGTAATGAAATCTATCAGCACACCAGGCATTCAAGGCATAACAATAGGATAATGATACTAACAGCCATCACTTACTGTGTGCTTTCTCTGCCCAGACACTAGGCTATGTCCTCTACATTCCTACACTGTCTAATCCATTAGATAATATATTAGTTATCTGTTGCTACATAACAAATTACTCTAATACTTAGCAGATTAAAACAATAAACATTTATTATCTCACATAGTTTCTATAGGTCAGCAATCCGAGAATGGCTTGGCTGGTGGCTCTGGCTCAGGGTCTCTTATGAGGCTGTAGTCACCTGAAGGCTTGACCAGGGTTGGAGGATCCTCACTTGCATGCCTGGCAAGATAGTGCTGGCTGTTGGCAGGAGCACCCAGTTCCTTGCCTCATGGACTGCTTGAGGGTGCGGCTGCTTGAGTGTCCTCACAACATGGCAGCTGGCTTCCCCCAGAGCAAGAGATCTAAGGGAAAGCAAGCTCCTATATGTCTTATGACCTGGCCTCAAAAGTCACATTCTGTCCTTTACACAATATCCTATTGATTATACAGGTCAGCCCTATTCTGTGTAGGAGGAGTCTATAGAAGGGCATGAATACCAGGAGAGAGGATCAGTGGGGAACATCTTGGTGTGTGGTGACCTCAGGAGAGTATGATTATCCCCATTTCACAGTAGAGAAAACTGAGGCACAGAAAGGTAAGTCAATTTTCCCAAAGACACACAGCTGGTGTGTGGTGGGGCTGGGATTTGACCCCTGGTCTTCTTGACTCTAACACCACTCAAGAGACAATGTTGAAGCCTGAACAGTGATTAGGTGAAAAGGTGGGTGGGATCTATAGCAGTACTTCAGGGCACAATGCACTTATGCATTTTCTGTCTTATGTCTCATGGCCTGGCAATCCAACCTCCACTACAACATAGATTCCATGGCACATTATCTTCTAAATTCCAGATATTCAATCTGCACATTTTGGAACCCAACCTGCTAATAAAATGAGAATTGCCTGCATCGTGAAATTCTAGGCAGCCACCTGCAGTGAGTAATAATAATGTGACTTAATGTAGAGCAAGAGCCTCACTGATTTATATCCACCAAACTGCCAATGGGTCAATTACAAATGCTGTATTTTGGAGGAATAACTATGCCTAGCATTCTTTTCCTATATATCAATAACTTCTAAAGCTTCTTCCAACTCTAAAATTTCCTGATTCTTTGATTATAGAAAATTAAACTATTTTATTTATTCACCACTTCTTTGTTTTCTATGATACACAAAGTTACTCATTACTGAGAGAACTATTTGAGAACATTAAAACTGGAACTGTGAAAGCCAGAGAGAAGCCCATTTTATTCATTAAAATTCAAAACCTTATGAAATGCTCTTTGATTTTGATGTAAATACTTTATGTAATAGTTTGTATGCCTTTTGCTGCTTCTGCCAGCCTTTTCCACTCTTCATTATGAGTACAAAAAAAAATGAATTTTTCCACCATTGTATTCATCTGGATGAACATTTTTGCACATCTGTAAGACAATGATAATTAGCATTCATAAGAAAGGTCCCAAAGCATGCAGAATCCTAAAGTGTCTGCTGATTTGCCAAAGGAAAAGTAATTATGTGACAATATCAAGTGTACTTTGATGTGTTTTGAGAACTAATATATATGTATGATAATAATTACTTAGTAACTGTTTAACTAATCCAAATGCTCCATTCTTTACCTAGGCAAGATAATGGGAAATTTACTGTTTAAGGAGAGAATTGAGGTTATATTAATAGGGATTGAAGTCAAAATGGTGGCACAGGCAAACTCTGAACTCACCTCCTCCCACAGACACAACAGACCTACAACTACTCTTAGAACAATTGCTGCTGAGAGAGAACTGAAAACTGGATAAGAGGAACCCCTGCAACAAATGACAGTCCTGACTGAGGTGGAAGAGGCAGAAATTCCCTTCTGGAGAGAAAAAAAAGCCACCTTCACAACCTGCAGCATTTCATCACCAACCGGGAGCAACCCAAAGGTACACAGCATTCCCTGGAGGAGTGGGGGACCTGAGCCAGGGAGCAATGCTGCTATAAGCAGTTTTTGGACCCAACACAACCGAGATGAGTGTCATAATATCTGGCTTTGCCGACTACTAACAACAACAGGGAATACTCCCAGAAAAGCTGAGACATAAGGAAATTAAAGCCAGCTCTTAAAGGGCCCATGCACAAATTCACTTGTTTCAGAAAGCAACCTAAAATCACCAGAAAGAAAGGTGCACAGTCCTCTGGTGAAAAGAGACTCACCTGATAGGCTCTGGGTGTATCTCGGTGAGAGGTGAGACCTCTCCAGGGACTGAGACAATGGCGGCAGCCATTGTTGAGACCTGTTGTGGGCGTGCTGACACAGACACCAGCAGATGCCATTGGAGTTCTCCCCCTGGCCTTTTAGCCCAGGGTCTGCCCACCCACTAGAGCACCGATTTAATCCAGCTCAGCCAAGGCAAGCAGCCCATCCTAGGGACTGGCCCCATTCAACATCAAGTCCTTGGGCAACTTGTGGGCCTGCATAGGCTAGGTACCTGGATTCTCTGAAGCTTGGCAAGTGGGCCCATTTCTGTGGGGCAGGGCATGCGAGAGGAGTGAGTGAAGTGTGTGGGGCGATGGTAGAGTGTGTGGCACCTTTGCTGTGAGGTGACTGGGTCCACTTCAGGGGGTCAGGGCGTGCGCATGGGGCAGGACTATGTTGATAGGTGTGTGGTATGTGTGGCCCTGTGGGCAGTGGGACTTGTCAGCTGCAGAAGACTTATACTTCTCAAACAGCCACATAGGAGATCGGCCCCACCTCCCAAAGCCTGAAACAATTGGGTGCTCTCATGCCTGGGGCCAGCCCCACCCAGCTGCAATCCTGAGAGAGCTGACAAGAGCCTTATAGGCTGGAGGCCTATAGCAATTGTAAGCCCCTGAGCCTAGCAACCAGCCATGCTGAGGGCCTAATCACTTAATAGAAAAACTGCAACAGGAATGTGCTATTAGACCTTGCAGCCAGCTGTGCTGGGGCTCCCCACACCCCATAAAGAGACTGAAGGGTCCACAACAACCACACTCAGCTGAGCATTACAACCAGCCAGCCATGGGGACAGCTCAGCCTCCCTGGGCACCTATAGCAAAAGCAACCCTGCCACAACAGAAGGACACATGTAGCCCACACGAGGGTCACTCCAGGAACATTTGGAACTGGTGATGAGGGAAGCACACTGCTTGGCCTCATAAGGCATCACTTACATAAGGTCACTTCTCCAAGATCAGGAGACGTAGCTGACCTACCTAATACATAGATACAAGCACAGAGAAAGAGGCAAAATGAGGAGGCAAAGGAATATGTTCCAAGTAAGGGAACAGGACAAAACCCCAGAAAAAGAACTAAATGAAACAGAAATCAGCAATCTACCTGACAAAGAGTTCAAACAAAGAGCCATAAGGATGCTTGTTGATCTTCGGAGAAGATGGGATGAACTCAACAAAGAAATGGAAAATATAAAAAAGAACCAATCAGAAATGAAGAATATAATTCTGGAAATGAAAAATTCACTAGAGGGACTCAAAAGCAGAGTAGATGATACAAAAGAACAGATCGTGAGCTGGATGAAAGACTAGAGAAAATCACCCAAGCTGAACAGATACAAGAAAAAATAACTAAAAAGAGCGAGGACACTCTAAGGGACCTCTGGGACAACATCAAGCACACTAACATCCATGTTATAGGTGTCCCAGAAGGAGAAGAGAGAGACAAAGGGGCAGAGAATCTATTTGAAGAAATAATAGCTGAAAACTTTCCTAACGTAAGGAAGGAAACAGCCATCCAGGTACAGAAAGCACAGAGGGCACCAAAAAAGATAAACCCCAAGAGGCCCACACCAAAACACATCATAATTAAAATGTCTGGAATTAAAGATAAAGAGAGAATCCTAAAAGCCACAAGAGAAAGGCAACAAGTTACATACAAAGGAAACCCCGTAAAGCTATCAGCTAACTTCTCAGCAGAAACTTTACAGGCTAGAAGAGAGTGGCATGATATATTTAAAGTGCTAAAAGGAAAAAACCTGCAGGCAAGAATACTCTACCTGGAAAGATTATCATTCAAAATGGAAGGAGAGGTAAAGAGTTTCCCAGAGGAGCAAAAACTAAAGGAGTTTATCACCAAGAAACCAGTCTTACAAGAAATGCTAAATGGACTTATTTAAGGGGGAAAGAGAAGACTGCAAAAAGAAAAAAATTATCTATTTCCATGATAAGAGGGTAACAGATACAAACGCACAAAAAAGAGGTTAGATATGATGTCAAGAACATAAAAGGTGGGAGGAGGGGAGTAAAAGAGTAGAGTTTTTAGAAAGAGATAAAACTAAAGAGACCATCAACTTAATATAGATTGCTATATACCTAGGTTATTATATGTGAACCTCAGGGTAATCACAAACCAGAAACCTATAATAAATACACAAAAAACTAAGAGAAAGGAACCCAAACATAATACTAAAGAAAGCCATCAAACCACAAGGGAAGAGAGCAGGAGATGGAAGGAACAGAGAAGAACTGCTGAAACACCCAGAAAAAAAGTTTAAAAATGGCAGTAAGTACATACTTATCAATAGCTACTTTAAATGTCAGTGGACTAAATGCTCCAAACAAAAGGCATAGGGTGACTGATTGCATAAAAAAACAAGACCCATATATATGCTGCATACAAAAGACACACTTAGGACAAAAGACACTCACAAACTGAAAGTGAAGGGATGGAAAAAGATACTCCATGCAAATGGCAATGAAAAGAAAGCAATACTTATATCAGACAAAGTAGACTTTAAAACAATAACTGTAACAAGAGATAAAGAGCACTATATAACGATCAAGGGAACAATCCAAAAAGAGAATATAACACTTGTAAATATCTATGCACCCAACACGGGAACACCTAAATACATAAAGCAATTATTAACAGACATAAAAGGAGAAATAGACAGTAACACAATAATAGTAAGGGAGTTTAACACTCCACTTACACCAATGGATAGATCACCCAAACAGATCAATGAGGAAATATTGGCCATAAAAGACACACTAGACCAGATGGACTTAGTAGATATATACAGAACATTCCATCCAAAAACTGAAGAATACACATTCTTTTCCAATGTACATGGAACATTCTCCAGGATTGATCACATATTAGGCCACAAAACAAGTCTCCACAAATTTAAGAAGATTGAAATAATGCCAAGCATCTTTTCCGACCACAATGGTATGAAACTAGAAATCAAGTATAGGAAGAAAATCAGAAAAGCCACAAATATGTGGAGATTAAACAAAATGCTACTGAACAACGATTGGGTCAATGAAGAAATCAAAGGAGAAATCAAAAAATACCTGGAGGCAGATGAACATGAAAATATGACATGCCAGAATTTATGAAATACAGCAAAAGCGGTTCTAAGAGAGAAGTTTATAGCAATACAGGCCTATCTCAACCAACAGGAAAAATCTCGAATAAACAATCTAACAGTGCACCTAAAGGAACTGGAAAAAGAAGAACAAACAAAGCCCAAAAGAAGGAGGGAAATAATCAAAATCAAAGCAGAAATAAATGAAATAGAGACTAAAAAAACAACAGAAAAAAAATCAATGAAATCAAGAGCCAGTTCTTTGAAAAGATAAACAAAATTGACAAACCTTTAGCTAGACTCACCAAGAAAAAAAAAAGAAGGCTCAAATAAATAAAATCGGAAATCAAAGAGAAGAAATTATAACAGACACCTCAGAAATACAAAAGATTACAAGAGAATACTACGAAAAGCTATATGCCAACAAATTGGATAATCTAGAAGAAATGGATAAATTCTTAGAATCATGAACTTTCCAAAACTGAATCAAGAAGAAATAGAGAATCTGAATAGACCAATCACCAGTAAGGAGATTGAAACAGCAACCAAAAACCTCCCAAAAATCAAAAGTCCAGGACCAGATGGCTTCCCTGGGGAATTCTACCAAACATTCAAAGAAGACTTAATACCTATCCTTCTCAAACTCTTCCAAAAAATCGAAGAGGAAGGGAAGCTTCCTAACTCATTCTACGAGCCAACATTACCCTGATACCAAAACCAGACAAGGACAACACAAAAAAAGAAAATTACAGGCCAATATCACTGATGAACATTGATGCAAAAATCCTCAACAAAATACTAGCAAATCAAATACAACAATACATTAAAAAGATCATACACCATGATCAAGTGGGATTTATTCCAGGGATGCAGGGATGGTTCAACATCCACAAATCAATCAACATGATATACTACATTAACAAAATGAAGAATAAAAATCACATGATCATCTCAATAGTTGCAGAGACAGCATTTGACAAGATACAGCATCCATTTATGATAAAAACTCTGAATCAAATGAGTATAGAAGGAAAGTACCTCAACACAATAAAGGCCATATATGACAAACCCACAGCTAATATCATTCCCAATGGTGAAAACCTGAAAGCTATCCCTCTAAGAACAGGAACCAGACAAGGATGCCCACTTTTACCACTCCTATTTAACATAGTATTGGAAGTCCTAGCCACAGCAATCAGGCAAGGAAAAGAAATAAAAGGGATCCAATTAGAAAGGAAGAAGTGAAACTGTCCCTATTTGCAGATGACATGATTTTATATAGAGAAAACCCTAAAGAATCCACCAAAAAAAAATTAGAAATTATAAACGAATATGGTAAAGTTGCAGGATAAAAAATCAATATACAAAATCAGTTGCATCTCTACACACTAATAACGAAGTAACAGAAAGAGAAATTAAGAACACAATCCCATTTACAATTGCAACAAAAAGAATAAAATACCTAGGAATAAACTTAACCAAAGAGGTGAAAGATCTGTACACTGAAAACTATAAAACATTGTTGAAAGAAACTGAAGAAAGACACAGAGAAATGGAAAGATATTCTGTGCCCTTGGACTGGAAGAATTAACATACTTAAAATGTCCACACTCCCTAAAGCAATCTATAGGTTCAATGCAATCCCTCTCAAAGTCCCTACAACATTTTTCACAGAAATAGAACAAAGAATCCTAAAATTTATATGGAACAACAAAAGACCCCGAATAGCCAAAGGAATCCTGAGAAAAAAGAACAAAGCTGGAGTTATCACACTCCCTGATTTCAAAATGTACTTCAAAATATACTACAAAGCTATAGTAACCAAAACAGCATGGTACTGGCACAAAAACAGACACACAGATCAATGGAACAGAATCAAGAGCCCAGAAATAAACCCACGCATCTATGGACAGCTACTTTTCGACAAGGGAGCCAAGAACATACAATGGAGAAAGGAAAATCTCTTCAATAAATGGTATTGGGAAAACTGGACAGCCACATACAAAAGAATGAAAATAGACCATTACCTTACACCATACACAAAAATTAACTCAAAATAGATTAAAGACTTGAATGTAAGAACTGAAACCATAAAACTTCTAGAAGAAAACATAGGCAGTATGCTCTTCGGCATCGGTCTTAGCAACATATTTGCAAGTACCATGTCTGACCAGGCAAGGGAAACAATACAAAAAATAAACAAATGGGACTACATCAAACTAAAAAGCTTCTGCACAGCAAAGGAAACCATCAACAAAATGAAAAGACAACCTAACAATTGGGAGAAGATATTTGCAAACCATATATCTGATAAGGGGTTAATCTCCAAAATATATAAAGAACTCATACATCTCAACAACAAAAAACCTAACAACCCAATTAAAAAATGGGCAAAAGACCAGACAGACATTTCTCCAAAGAAGATATACAGAGGGCCAACAGGCACATGAAAAGATGTTCAACATCATTAACTATCAGGGAAATGCAAATCAAAACTACAATGAGATATCACCTCACTCCCATCAGAACGGCTATAATTAACAAGACAGGAAACAATTGTTGGAGAGGATGTGGAGAGAGGGGAATTCTCATACACTGCTGGTGGGAGTGCAAACTGGTGGAAAACAGTATGGAGATTCCTCAAAAAATTAAGAATAGAACTACTGTACAATCCAGCTATTCCACAGCTGGGTGTTTATCCAAAGAACACGAAAACACCAATGCGTAAGGATAGATGCATCCCTGTGTTCATTGCAGCATTATTCACAATAGGCAAGACTTGGAAGCAACCTAAGTGCCCATCAACGGACAAATGGATAAAGAAGATGAGGCATATATACATAATGGAATACTACTCAGCCATAAGAAACGATGAAATCCAGCCATTTGTGACAACATGAATGGACATTGAGAGTATTACATTAAGGAAAATAAGTCAGAGGGAAGTCAAGTACCATTCGATCTCTCTCATAAGTAGAAGATAAAAACAACAAAAAACAAACACATAGAGACAGAGATTGGATGGTGGTTACTAGAGGGGAGGGAGGAGGGCAAAAGGGATGATTAGGCACATGTGCATGGTGAAGGAATGTAATTAGTCATTGGGTGGTGAACATGATATAATCTATGCAGAAATAGAGGTATAATGACGTACACCTGAAATTTATATGTTATAAACCAATGTAACTGCAATAAAAAAAATATTGTATTAATAAACAGTAAAACTTAAAAGTGACTCTTTCATCCCCAAGCCACTTTCTCAAAGAACAATTTTAAATGCTAAATTTAGGGGCCGGCTCCATGGCTTAGCGGTTAAGTGCGCACGCTCCACTGCTGGTGGCCTGGGTTCGGATCCCGGCCGCGCACCGACGCACCACCCCTCCGCGCACTGACACACTGCTTCTCCGGCCATGCTGAGGTCGCGTTCCACATACAGCAACTAGAAGGATGTGCAGCTATGACATACAACTATCTACTGGGGCTTTGGGGGGAAAAAAATAAATAAATAAATAAAATTATAAATAAATAAATGCCAAATTTATTATGCTTTCCATTGTTTTTTTTACTATATACCTCCTAACATTTGGCCTTTTCATCTGTGATTTAATTTTTTTTAAAAAAGGTAGATTTATAAGAACAATTGCCCTCTAGAGAGTGATGAGTCAGAAAATGAGGACAGCTGAGTCATCAACCAATTTGATAAACTCTGGAAGTTACAATAAAATATGTGATGAGTGAGAAGGTGAACTTGTCCATCAGTCAAAAACATCTGTGATACACTCACCATGTGCCAGACCCTACATACACCCTTCCGGCATTCCCAGGGCCTGGAAGCCCAGTGGAGTTTGGTGGGGCCTCATCCACCACCACCCCTGCATTCTAGAACACTTTTAGGCCAATGGTCTTCAACCTTTTTTATTGTAAACTTATTGACGAATTTTGAAAACCTCTGTCTCTCCCCCACCCAGATGTTAAGCTGATATCTAAATATTTTCATCATAACTTTAAATAGTTGAAAACAAGGTAATGTCTGGCATATTGAAAAAACTGATAAATAAAAATGTTACCTTTCTTTGTAGCCAATAACCATCTGTTCCTTAATCCATCCAGGACACCATTGCCTTTTCTGCTTCCTCCTCCCAGTCTGTCCTTTGATTAAAACACTACTTGCCACCCAAAAAAGAGTTCACCTCTCTCTACAGAGATAACTCCCAAGAGATAACTAAACACATGGATAAATATTTATTTATTCTTTCTTTACCTGCAGCCAAACTTTGTGTTTGTAACTGATACACACTGATCTTGACTTACATTCAGTAAAAAGCCTGGCAATGTATTGTACACATGGATAATGTATTCACATTGATGCTAACCCATAACTATGTAGATGAATCTCTAACACAAGACCTGGCATTGTTCATCTTAGGTACCCTCTGTTGTGAAGTGCCCATTCAATTCTTTGCCCACTCTTCTGTTTGAGTGTCCAACTTCTTCTTATCAATTTGTAGAACCCATCCTATGCTTTGCCTTTTTACTCTTTAAATAATCTTTTGGTGGACAGATATTCTGGATTTTGATGTAGTGTGACTTTTCAATGTATCACTCGTTTAAGAAGGCTTTTCTAATCCCAAGGATATAAAGATATTCTCCTATGTTTTCTTTTAAAAACTGTATTGCTTTACCCTGAAGACTTAGATCAATAATCCACCTGAAATTGATTTTTGTGTAAGATAGGGAAGGGAAATGTAATTTCCTGGCACCCAAGTATGGTGGCTGTAAATCAATACCTACTGCTACATACGATTACTAGCAATAGACTGGGGTGGACACAGCCTTCTGCTCCTCCCTGACTCATCAGTGTACACTGGGTACTTCAGAGCCAGAATAAGCTATAAATGAACTCTATGAGGTTTTCTTTATTTGCCAGTTTCTTAGAGGAGAACTGATATTTTGAAACTGATTTTTTTTCTTCATCTGCCAATTTCTTAGAAGAAACACTGAGTGTTATGTGCACATAAGAGCCAGAAAAGGAAAACCTCTTTATAGCAAAACTCACCCTCTCCCCAACTTGTTGCCCCCATTCTGTGAAATATAAGCTTTGAGATTAATAAGAGCAGTCCCCTTCAGGAGGCAGTATGGGACCATCAGTGACTAGTGCAGCCAAAATGGCCAAACCTCTACCCTAAGTTATTTATATGCAGACAGGACAATGCACCCAGCACCATTCCCCCTCCTTCCTCACCACTGCACTGGCGTGGACTGGAGGGGTGCGCCTCTTGGCTATTCTTAAGAGAAACTATAGACTTATAAATAGGACAGAATAAAGGAGTTGATGAGGGAGTAAAAGGACCTCTGGCTTGTGAATCGGGAGACCTCAGTTCTAGTCCTGCTAGGTCAGTACCCAGTCCCAAGACCCTGAGCAAGCCACTTCACCACTCTGAGCCGTGGTTTTCCTAACCATGAAATGAGGAGTTGGAAGGGACAATCTCAATGGCCCCTTCAGTGTATGATTCTGTGAGATTCAAAACACACTGAAGTCAAGTATGATGAAAAACATTTCTAAAGTAGACATTAGGCTTTGGGGGACATCCTCAATGGTTGTGTGTTTTAATGATGACTGTTTCTCAAACCAGCAGTAAACTTCCTATATACAATTAAAATAATAAAATCTGAGAGCCACAAAGGAATGCTGATTTCAGCTTTTCTTTTTGAGGATGAAGAAACCCAGACCCAGGGAAGTCATGAGCTAATTCGTGGTTGAATCTAAGTCCTTTGACTCTCCATCTGGTGCTCTTAGAATGAACCCAGCTGGCTTTATTAAACTGCGTTTTTCAAATGGATAAATTGGATGATGAAAATGTCACATTTATAGTTCTCTAACTGTGCTTTGGCATTTAATAAAAGGAAAGGATGATGTGAACTATGGTGTTTTTTAGCTGTTTTTTTCCTGTTGTGCCCACGTTATTCCTGGAATGCCAGGGGGAATTTGATTTGCAGTCCTCCCTAGCACTTCCTAGAAGGAACCGAGGAAAATAACCCGCCAGTAAGTTGTGGACCCCATTACCAGCCCAGACTTGGAGCCCACCAAAGGGTTGGAGACCATTTCCCTAAAGGTAGACTCAGAGTGAAAAGATTCACCTTGTCAACCTTTACTGGGAAACCTTTGGTAGGATACTGAGGCCTGTGCTAGAAAATTTTCCTTCAGCTGTACCCCAGGGGAGTGGAGGATGATGTGCAGAAGTTGTCCACATATGCCTCTGAATTTCCCAGAGTGAAGATGAGTGGTCTTATTAAAGGGGACATTGATTTCCATCTAAAACAATCAAGGCAACAAATTTTGTCAATTCACTGAGCAGAGCCACTGTATTAGTTTCCTATTGTTTCCATAACAAATTACCAAGTGGCTTAAAACAAGGCAAATTTATTCTTTTACAGTTCTGGAGGTCAGAAGTCTGAAACGAGTCTTATAAGGCTAAAATCAAGGTGTTGGCAGGGCTGCGTTCCTTCTGGAGACTTCAGGGAAAGATGTTTCCTTGCCTTTTCCAGCTTCTAGAGGCTTCCTGCATTCCTCGATTCATGGCCTCTTCCTCCATCTCCAAAGTACGTCACTCCAACCTTTGCTTCCATCATCCCATCTCCTTCTTCCGGCTTTTGACCCCCTCCTTCTTATAAGGACCCTTGTGATTACATTGCGCCCACCTGGATTATCCAGCATACTCGCCCAATCTCAAAATCTTTTAACTTAATCACACCATCCAATTCCCTTTTGCCGTGTAAGATAACATATCCATAGGTTCCAGGGATAGGGTGTGGGCATCTTTGGAAGGGAGGGCATTATTCCGTCTACCACATTCACTGTATAGTCTTAGCATTTGGAAGAGAAGGAAATGTACCATGGAAAGTCAATACAACTACTCATGTGCTTTGGAAAGTTACTCACTTCTCTCTTGGCTTCCATTTACCCATCTGTACAATGAAGTGGTGTAGAAGCTGCTTCTAAAGTCTCTTCTAGTTCCAACACTCTATGGTTCTAGATTCATGCTGTTCAGTACAGTAGCCATTAGCCACATGTGGCTATTGAGCACTTGAAATGTGGCTAGTGTCACATGTTGAAATGATAATATTTTAGATATATTGGATTAAATAAAAGATTATTAAAATTAGCTTCATTGTTTCTTTTTCTTTTTTAATATGGCTACTAGAAAAATTTAAATCACATGCATAGCCCACTTTGCATTTCCATTGAACAGCACTATTGTGAGCCAGCTGGCCCATTCTTTATGATAGGAATTTGGACTATGATGTCATGAGAAATGAGCATCTGGCCTGAGGATGGAAACACATGGCACACATGACACCACTCCTCTTCCCATTCTTGTGACAGACAACATTCACCAACCTTAATCTTTCCATTGTATCAGGATTTGGCCTCAGGATTCTCCTCAACACAGTGCTGTAAGTGGTCACTAGCAATTGATCAGAGTTGGCACTTGTATCATTTGAGACTCATTCTGTTGCAACTAACAGAAAAACCAACCCAAGGAAAAATTTTGGCTCATGTTTTAGAAATTCATAGTGGATCTGGCTTCAAGCACACATAGATCAGGGCTTCCTTCTTCCTCTCAGTTCTGTCTTCTTCCATGTCAACTTCATTTTCAAGCTTCACATGGGGCCCTCTGGCTACTCTAGGCCTTCATCATCATGACACCAAATCACTTCAAAGAGAGAGTCAGCTTCCCCCAAGGCTCAAATAAAAGTCCTGGGTTGGATCCAGTTGGCTTTGCTTGACCTAATCTGGGTTACATACCTCTATTTGAACTTAGTCACTGTAGCCAGGGGGATGGAATTTACCAATTAGATTAGCCTCTGGATTTGGAAATGGAGTGAACTTTCCAGAAAACACATGGCCTGAGAGTGGGGGAAGGAAGCTCCAAACAAAAGTTCGTGGGGGTTATTATCACAGGAAGAGATAATGGATGTCCATGTTGAAATCCCATTGCCACCTCCAAACTCAGAAACCTACTATTCATGAGATAGACTATAATGCTGTTTGACAACTCTGGTTGTTAAAGAAGTCTTCCTTATATTGAGCCCAAATCCACATCTCTATAAAAAATGACACACTCATTCTTGTCTCTGCGCGGAGCGATGTGGAATATGTTTACATCTCGTGAATGTTCATTCATTAATACATTCCGCAAGTATCTGTTGATTGTCTATTATTGAAGGCTTAGAGATCCAGCAGTGGACAACAGTGGATAGTTGTTGAAGAGGTTATACTCCAGGGGCAAGAGACAGAAAATAAATAAGCAAAGACACAAATAAACAAGAAATGAACACTGTTGGCTGTATACCCAATTTGGATGTTCCCAATATTGTGTAGTATTGGTATAAGGGCCTTTCCCAGTGCCAGCCTCCCTCTGCCTCCACCTGGGTTCCGCAGCATAGAAGGGGTCCAGCACTAGACTTAAGTTCAGCCAGTCAGATGCTTTCTTGCTGTAGGACTAGGGGAGTGCCACAAAGGTAGAGGGAATATTTGGATATACTGGCAGCATTCGCACCAGTCATTTCCTATGTTCTGACCAGGGCTGAACTTCTCTTAGTTTCTGCCCAATCTCCAACCCTAATCCCTATTTATGTAAGCCCTAAACCTTTTTTAACTAATATCAATTTGGTTTAAGATAGCCAATGGTAGTTTCTGTTGGTTGAAACCAAGTTCCCTGACTGGTACAATGAAAATTATTTCCTACCTGAATCACCTCTTCTGTAGACTGTCATACGTTAGTATCTTCAGCCTTTCCTTGAATCACTTGGTTTCCAGATCTTTCTCCATCTGGACCTCTGCCCATTGTAACATGGATATAACTCATAAATAGTCCCCACACTTTCCATCTTTAGTAGTGGGGGTGAGGGAAGGATATGAACACAGAATTCTATGTATATTTTACTTTCCTACTATTTGTTCCAGAACAAATAGTTCTGGATATAGGATAGATCACAGATAGCAAGCAATAGGCATGTCTTTATATTTTAATACTACTTTTAAAAATTGAATATTTTAATCAAGGGACACCCAGAGATTCTGTTATATGACTAAAGGAGCATGCAGAAGTGGGGACAAAGCTTCTCTGAGGACAGTAACAATTTTTAAAATTTCCCTTGTGTTTTTCTGAAAGGAAATCACTATGTAAATAATTGTGTTTTAGCTTTACGTATCTCCTAAAGTGCATTTAAAATGGTTTGAAGAAATTTACATGTAAAAAAGTCTATTGGAAGCCAGAAAGAGAAAGACAAACACTGTATGATCTCACTCATATGTGGAATATAAACCAACACATGGACAGAGAAAACTGTACTGTGGTTACCAGGGGCAATGGGGGTGGGGGGTGGGCACAAGGGGTGAAGGGAGACATATATATGGTGATGGACAAACAAAAATGTACAACCCAAAATTTCACAGTGTTAAAAACCATTAAAACATCAATAAAAAAATTAAAAAATAAAATAAAATAAAATAAAAAAGATATCATGAAAAAAAAAAGTTTATTGGCTCACAGTCCTGGGAGTCGAGCAGTTCAGACCTTGAGGGACAGAGACTCAGAGGTCTCCTTGGTGGTAACATTGTGTCTCTTGAATCCAGGCTTTGCTCATAGTGCTCCATGTGCCTGGGACAGCGTCCCCAGCCCATCCTGTCCCCTGGTCTTCCCTGTCTAAAGTCAACTCATCCTGCCATTCCTGGCTTAGAGGGACCTTCTCAGGAGCCTTTCTCTGTCACCTTGGACTAGCTTCAATATCCTGTCATATACCTCTCAACACCCTGCATTTCCTCCTCATTATGATGTATTTAATATCTCTCCTTGCTCAACACCATGATGGAAGAGACAGCTTTGTTCACTGCCAAATCCCCAACACCTAACTAAGTGCCTGGCACATAGTCCTCAAAAACTCACGCCCTGAATTGGATTAGTAGAGAAAAATGGAAAGAAGAAGAAAGTCCACAGGACACTGAAGGGACCAGTCTGAACATGCTCCAGGAAAAACAGTCAAGGAGGCAGGATTGGAACGGGCCTGTCCTCCATCGTGAGCACGTCCCAGCTCTGAGAGTGGCTCACGTCTGCTTTAGGCCCTTGGGGCTCCCAACACGTCCCCTCCGCCAGGAGCAGCTCCCTGCTGAGCCTTGCGCATGTCCATAGGAGAAGCCCAGGCGGACAAGCTCACAGGCTGAGTCCAGCCAAGCTCTTACACTAGCTGGGTGTATGGCCTGGGGGAGGCCACTCAGCCCCTGTGGGCTTCATTTCACTTATCTGCCAAAGAAGCAGATTACACAAAGGGACCTCGAATGTTCCTTCCACCTCGAAACCCCAGGAATCTGATTTTGATAGAGTTCTGGCAGGATTTTCCATTAAACCTCAATCTGTGTAATAGAAATAAAACCAAGCCCTGCAACTCTCGAAAGGGAACATTATTCTTTCTTCAACTACCGTGTAAATTATAATGGCAGAGGGGCTGCACCATGCCATTTTGCGTTTGAATAAACGGTGATTAAATGCGTTTCGGTTTCTCCCTCTTTTCTGATTACTTATCTAAAATGCAGGTTAGGCTGTGCATATGTAATAAGTATTTGTGCTTTTTGGAGAGAAGCTGTAATGATCTGTAAATGTCTTCATTATGAGCTTATAACATCTCCTAGATGTTCATCTTACTCAATAAAACTACTTCCTCAAAAAGCTCTGCCCACGTGTTTACTGAGTGGGCTTATGGGGAACAAATAGTCACACAGGCATTTTCTCTTCCACAGAATTCCAAAGGTGATTTAAGAGGGCCCCCTGGGAAAAAAAGATGGTAAAACCACTATTTCAGAAAAAACAATCCAGCAAAATCGTTCACAGATCAAAAAAATAAATTGTTTCGCAGAACTTTACTCAGAAACATTAGCAAGATATATTTTAGGACATTTTACAAACTCCTAATCATTTTCAAGTGTCAACACCCTGTTCCAAGTGAGGTTTTGGAGATTAATTCACACAACCATGTGGGTCACTAAATTCCTGATCCCACACACTGAAAACAAGAGATTGGACCCAAACCCCAAATTATAGGCTATAAAAAAATATGCTGTAGGAAAATCACATCAAGACTCAAACATTTAACAATACCACCAGTATGTTTTAAAATTTTTATGGAAGTATAATAATATAGATACAGAAAAGTGCACTAATGGTAAATGTACAGCTTGATACATTTTTTACAAAATGAACACACCGGTGTCATGAGCACCCAGAGCAAGAAATAGAACATTACCAGTCCCCTCCAGAAGCCCTCCTCGTGCCTCCTTCCAGGTCTTTTTCCCTCCAAGGTGACATCTGAAGGAGGAGACAGAGAAAGACACCTGAAAACGTACATCTAAGCTAAGAATGGCAGGATGAATAGGATTTACACAGGAGACATACAGGGAAGAGTTGGGGGGCACAGTGGGGGCGCCGAGGGACACAGTGTCCCAGGGAGGTGGAGCACCAAAGCCTGACTTCTCCCAACATAGATTACTTTTGCTTACGTTTGTATTTTATATAAATGGAATCATAGAGGCCAGCCTGGTGGCATAGTGGTTGAGTTCATGCTCTCTGCTTTGGCGGCCCTGGGTTCACAGGTTCGGATCCCAGGCGCCAACCTACACACCGCTGATGAGGCCGTACTGTGGCAGCGTCCCACATACAAAAAATAGAGGAAGATCTACACGGATGTTAGCTTAGGGACAATCTTCCTCAAGCAAAAAAAAAGAGGAAGATCGGCAACAGATGTTAGCTCAGGGCCAATCTTCCTCATCAAAAAAAAAAAAAACCGGGGGGAATCATACAATATGTACTCTTTTGTACCAGGGGCTTCTTTCATTCAACATTTTGTTTGTAGCTGTAAATCATTCATTCTAATTACTATATTCCAGTGTGTAAATGTACCTCAATTTGTTTATCCATTTGCTGTTGTGTGCATTTAGGTTCTTTTCAGTCTGCAATTATCACAGAGTTCTCCTACCAGTATTTTTATCAAAGGATTAGATGTGACATCCCCAGGTCATTTGCCCAGTAGTTCTGAAGATGAGTGGTACAAAACCAATGAACTAGAGCAACGGTCCTCAAGTGCTGGTGTGCACCAGCATTCTTAGAGCACAGGTGGCTGGACCCCAGCCCCAGAGTGTCTGATTCAGTAGGTCTTGATGAGGTCTGAGAATTTGCATTTCTAACACATTCCCGGGTGATGCTGCAGCTGCTGGTCCAGGGACCTCACATTGAGAACCACTAACCTAGAGATATTCGTACAGCTTTGCCTTTGTAGGACCAGCTATTATCGAAAGTGCCAGACGAAGGGCACAGGCAGTCTGCAGCAATCCCTGATGCCCACACTCATTTTCAAAATCTCTCCCACTTTATACAGCTCTTACACAGAAAATCATTTCTTTCTTCTGTGGGGGAAGGAGATCTTTCAGGTTGCAAGAAACAGAGACCCACTCAGGTTCCTTCAGGTGATTTGGTTTTTAAAAGGAGAAACAGGGAGTAAGGAAGCCCAGGAAATAACAGCAGGAGCCACTCATCCAGGCCTCACATAGCTGTGCTTGACAAACTTGTTGAGCAAATGAATCACCTGGGATTTTGCGAAAATGCAGATCCTGAGTCAGGAGGTCAAGGGGAGGGCCAATATCCTGCATTTCTAATGAGCTTCCAGGTGATGCTGATGCTGCTGGTCCACAGACCACACAGAGTTACAAGATTACGGAGACTGGAGCATCCTTCACCCCCGTCGCAGACACCGCAGCAGCATTGGTTATCCACTAGCAGCTCTGAGGACCCAGCTCAAGAAGTCTTCCAAGCTCAGACTCAACACCTCCATTTCTGCTTTTCTCTATAGCCCTCCCCCACTCACCCGCTGCTGATCTTCTGCCCCACACCTCCCACTTACTCATGTCATCTGCCTACTTGTGGCTTCTCCTGCTTTGACCTTGTGCTCACTGCCTTCTTTCCACTTCTGTGCCTCTCGACTATCTGCTGATATTGTTTCTATATCTTACATTCAAATTCCCCAAGAGGGAAAATCTGATTGGGTATATTTCCTGTATAGGATGCTCCTGTTGGGCAGAGTTCTTGCATTTCAAAGGCCAGAGCATACCTACTTGTGGGTCAGAGGTGCCAATCATTGGCATCATTAGTAGTAGCCTGAGAAACATGGGCATGGGGTACAAAGAATGATGGCCGTATCAGTGGTTCTCAGCCTTGGCTGCACATTAGAATTACCTACCAGGGAGGAATAGGCATTTAAAAAGATACCCAGGGGCCCGGCCCAGTGGCACAAGCAGTTGAGTGAGCGCGCTCCGCTGCAGCGGCCCATGGTTTGCCGGTTCGGATCCTGGGCGCGCACCAATGCACAGCTTGTCAAGCCATGCTGTGATGGCGTCCCATATAAAGTGGAGGAAGATGGGCATAGATGTTAGCCCAGGGCCAGTCTTCCTCAGCAAAAAGAGGAGGATTGGCAGATGTTAGCTCAGGGCCAATCTTCCTCACAAAAAAAAAAAGAAAAAGAAAAAGAACCCAGGCCAAAGCTAAAACCATGGAAATTCTATTGGTCTAAGATAAGGGGCCCAGGCAGTAGTGTTGTCTGCAAGCTTCCCAGGTATTTCTAAATACCAGCCAGTGTGGAGAGTTGCTGACTATATTATGCTCCCAAGGCAGCTATAACAAAGTACCACAAACTGCCTTAAAACAACAGACATTTGTTCTCTCACAGTTCTGGAGGCTGGAAGTCCAAAATCAAAGTGTTGACAAGGCCATGCTCCATCTGAAACCTCTAGGTGAGGATCAATCCTTGCCTCTTCCAGCTTCTGGTAGCCCCAGGCATTTCTTGGCTTGTGGCATCGTAACTTTAATCTCTGTCTCCATCTTTACACAGCCATCTACTCTCTGTGTGTTTGTATCCAAATTTCCCCCTTCTTGTAAGACTTCCAGTTATACTGGATGAGGGCCCACCCTAATGACCTCATCTTAACTTGATTACATCTGTAGATTCTATTTCCAAATAAGCTTACATTCACCGGTATCAGGGTTAGGACTTCAACATATCTTTTTGGGGTACACAATCAACCCGTAAGACTGTCCTTTATACAGACACATTCCAGAAGGGGGTTACAGCTTAGGCAGGCATGTTAAGAGTGTTCTGAAGGGGGTAGTATAGGTGACTGTCACCTTGCATGAGCTGTCCTTCCCACCTTCCCAAAAATAAAGCTGCCTTGGAAACTGGTTGTCTCAATTTTTCCACCCAGTTTTGAGAAGGCTGCTCATTCTGCCCACCCCAGTCTCAACACTCAAGAAAACTAAACCCATACCCTTGGTGTCTACATTTGGAAGGTGGATACCCCCACCATCCTAATTTATTCTCAGACTTATTTACAAAATTGTGAAAAGAGAGCATTTTGCTATAGTGTAATTAGCATCACATACTTTGTAAGAAAATCACAACTTTTCAAAATACCAAAGTAGATCAAGCCAAAACAAAATTTGTACGTCCAGAAAAATCTGGCAGGTTTGCCGGGCTTATTCCATAAATGATGGAGTTTTATAGTTTTGCAGGAATTATGGGCTTTCCCCATTAATATAAAGACATAAACATGAAGAGAGTCTTCATATGTCACTGGCTTTTTTGCATATTGACATTTAAGACATTTGCAAATTATCTGAGAATTGTAAGAATGTTCCAATATTCCCCGAGGACTGTGTGAATAATACTTCAAATGTAAATAGAATTACTACTTCCCACTCTCAAGTCATCAGTTATATAAGTGGTGGCCCAGAGCTGATTCCAAAAGCATAAGTGATTTTGGTCTAGAGTTGGCCAGACCACAAGACTACCCAGTTGCCACAGAAATCACATTTTCAGGACAAAAGTAAGTTTCAGCTGTGGCATTGGCCAAACACACTCAAAATGTTTAATGGTCACTAAGCGACCTGGTCCTGTGTATGCCGCCACCGCCTTTCAGGAGAACTTGGAACATGGTGGTTATTCAAGCACACCCTGGAGTCAACAAGACCTGGGCTCCTGCCCCAGCTTAGCTGCTCACCAGCTGTGTGCGCTCGAGCACATCACCCACTGCTCTCAGCCTCGGTGTCCTCAGCTAGAAAACGAAAATCATACTGCCTCCCTCATCATACTGTTTTAGCATGAACTGAAACAACAAATTAAAGTGCTTAGCACAATGACTGTCACACAATAGAGACTCAGTAAATATTAGCTATTAATGGCTATCATTATTTCTGAGATAGCAGTCACCATTTGCCTTACATAATTTATGTCTGCATATGTGTAGTGTATCATCCGAGAAGAATGCCCCATGTTCCCCATCCTTTCCCCTTGAATCAGAGTTCTATTTTCCTTTGCTACGGTGGCCTTCCAACACTTTTTCATGTATCAAAATCAACCACCAACATGCCACGAATTACCTGTGTCCTGCACTGTGCTGGGACCTTGAGAAATACAAAGAAACAGAAGACACCATCCTGGCCTCAGGGGGTTTACAATATCGTATGATCAGAGAACAAGGTACATCCAGTTGGAGATTAAAAGAGCTTTCATACAAGAGGAGTTATTTGAGTTGAATCTTGGAGGAAAGGGGGAAAGGGTTTGGTGAGAAAGGCATTCTAGAGAATGACTGAGAATTTCTCAGCATTGAATAAAGACAGGAGTCCACAGATTAAAACATCTTGACAAGTGCTCAGTAAAATATGTCTAGTTTTTGTTTGTTTGTTCGCTTGCTTGCTTGTTTCAGTGAGGAAGATTGGCCCTGAGCTAACATCTGTGCCAATCTTCCTCCATTTTATATATGGGATGCTGCCACAGCATGGCTTGATGAGCAGTGTGTAGGTGCATGCCCGGGATCCGAACCCGTGAACTGTGCCACCAGGCTGGCCCCTGTTTGTTTTGTTTTTAATTCACACATACACATATCATAGTGAAACTTCAAAACAAAAAGATACCTTAGTGGTGGATCACTTGGCTCATGTGTCAATGAAGGCTGAAGAACAAGCCAGCTATGAAAATTAATATTCATTGCAGTTGATCATAGACACTTTGAAGGCACTTGCAGCCCTGGGCTCCTCACAGGGCTTATTAAAAATAAAAATAAAGAAGCATAAAGATAAAACCCAAAAGCAATCAGAGTGGAAAGCGGCTTAGCTACAAAGGACCAAGAATCAGATTGACTCAGGTTTGTCTTTAACAACTTGGCTGCCGAAGTCACATGAGTAATAAATATGTTCAGAGTGCTGAAAAGAAATGACTTGGAAACAAATTGAAATGTACAAATGGCTCAATTCTTGATCATTTGAGTCTTTGCCAATTCTTGATGATTTTTTTTTCTTGTCAGAAAAAGAAATCAATAGCATACTATTATTCGTATTTTAAAACCACATCCAAATGTTAAAATGGAATATGAACAATACTCTGAAACTGAATTCAACCAAAGAGTGGATTCGAGTCCATTCACAGCTCCCTCCCAGGTTGAAACACTTGACTCTCCAGCCTTTGAGCGTGGTTTTTCTGTTGACTTTGCGTCTGACAAAGTGCTGAATGTGGTCTTCCGGGAGAATCCTCCGTAATTTCTGTATCTGTTCAGTTGAAATATGCAGATCCATCTGAAAGAGCAGCCAAATATTGGCTGCCATTCCCAGTATATATTGTGAGTTAGGAATTTCTAATTTTAGAAAGACTAAGAAGAAATTGATGGGATACAACAGCACAACTTTTCTATCCTTGAGCTTTGATAAAAGTGCAGAAAATACCATCTTACTGATAGGAAACAATTATTTTCATTTCTTTTTAAAAAACATATGCTTCAGTGTATTATTTTAAGATTATGTTGAATCATTTCTTCTTAATTTACCTATAATCAGTGATCCTTTTCAGTAACAGCATCCAACAAATAATTTACACATGACAAAAACGGAAAACTATTGACCAAAAGAATGAAGTCTAAACTTCTTAATGTACCAGGAAGTGAGACTGCCTGTGTTCTGTCCCTTGGCCACCTCTTCAGGGTTATCTTTCACTGTGACCCTCTGCCTCACTCTACTCTCCAGCCTCACGAGGTGGCCCGTGGTTTCCAGAATGCTCCATGCTGCCTCACACTTCCACACCAATGGTCACCAGCCTGAAATGTCTTCCCCTCTCCTACCCATTTCTTTACATTCCTTAGGCTACCAGCTTGTCACCTAAAACCAGTTCAGAGTCACCTCCCCTACCTAGTTTTGCTAACATGCAAAGTCTGATGATCACCTTTTCTTGTCAGAGAAAGAAATCAATAGCATACTATTATTTGTATTTTAAAACCACACCCAAATGTTAGTCTGGATATGAAGAATACTCTGGAACTGAATTCAGAAGTAAATTCAGACCAGAAGCTGCTGAGTTGAGCAGTGGGCACAAACAGGTAATAGCTGTCCAGCTTTGGAAAGCCACCATGAGATCCTAGAATGTACAGGGAGAGGAAAACTTCACCATCCAGGGCTCAGAGGCCCAGCTGGGTTTTCCCTTGGAAGGAACCATAGGAGAGAGGGAAATTTTTCATTCTAAATTTTAGGTCTTGCTTAGGAATAATTTTTAAAAGTAACGCATGGGCCAACATGGGATACATGAGCCTGGAGTCTATCCAATGCGGAGCTGCCCAAAGTTTCATAGAACAGTATCTGTTTCCTGTTTCCCAACTGAATTTAGGATGAATGGTTTGGGAAGCAGCGGGATTGATGAGTGATGACAGTTCCGTGTTCCCTGTGGCTTCCCAGGGGAACACACAAAGCACCAAAGCAGCGTGACACCAAGGCATTCCCAGAAAGGGCAGTAAAAAGAAGAGTGGGGCACTTTCTGTGGCAAACTGATTTCAAAAGCCAAAGTGAGCTCTCAGACCTGGTGGTCTGCACGCGGCAGAGAAGTCCCTACTTTAAGTGGAAAGATTCCCCTGGGAGGGACAGGCAAGTTTCCTGGGGCTCTCCCTACCCTAGCCTCCTGGGGAACTTGTGCCCAAAGACTCCCTGGCATGTAGTATGAGAAAACTTCTGAGGTTTTTGCTCTTGTTTTTGTTTCTTGACTAAAAGCAAATTCAGAAAATTCAGACCACGATAAAGAATGAAAGTTTGTCATTTCAGTTTTAGCACAAATATCCAAAACATTTTCTCCAACTTTTTATCTTGAAAGTTTAAACCTATTAGAATTTGAAAGAATAGAACAATGAACATCCATATACCGTTTGCCCAGAATTACCATCTTGTTGCATTTGTTTGTTTTTTATCGAAACTAATTGAAAGCAAGTTGCAGACATCATGATAGTTAACCCTGAAATATTTGTGTGCATTTCCTAAGACACTTCTCCTACACAGCTGTAATACCATTAGCACATCTTAGAAAGTTAATATTAATCTAGTAATATCAGATGTACAGTCTGTATTCAGATTTTCTCAGATCTTCCCAACAATATCTTTATCAGGTTCCATTCTAGGATCATACACTGCATTTGATTTCATGTCTCTTTAATCTTATTTCATCTAGAATGTTCTCCCACCACTTTTGTCTTACATGATATGGGCATTTGGAAGTGTCCAAAGCAGTTATTTTGCACAATATACCTCAATATTTGTGTGGCTGTTTTCCTCATAACAAGCTTCAGCATATGCATTTTTGGCAGGAATATCACAGAAATAAGGTTGTGCCCATCTCAGCGGATCACATCAAAGGTCACATGATGTCACTTTGTCCCATGGTTAGGAATCTTAAGTTTGACTCCTTGGCTAAAGTGATGCCCTCTAGGTAACTCCGTTGTAAAGCTACCTTTCCTCCTTTATAATTAAAGGAAATCTGAGGGCTGATGCTTAGTGCTGAAGTCTGGAAGGAGAAGAGCAATTACTGGAAGTGGGATGAAAACCATGATCCATCAACAATTCTGTGAAAGAAGAAAATTAATGCAAGAATATTGAGGAGGAAAGTAAGCGCTCCCCTCCTAGACCACTTCCCTTACACACACACACACACACAAACACACATACACACTCCAAGGATCCTTGGAGATGGTGGGAAAAGGACTAATGGGATACCCAAGGTTTATGGGATGAGGGTTTGAGCCATTCTATTTTCAAATTAAAGGAAAAGGTAACGCAGAATGCTGGAAGAATTGGTGGAATTGAGGTGGCAGGTACCCTAGTGGATTATTTGCAGTAATTAACCCAGTTTTTTGAAGGTCCCTTATATCCATGCCCTTCTGGAGTGCCCTCTCACATGGGCTCTGAACTTGGCCATATGACTTGCTTTGGCCAATGGGACAGTAGCAAACCACACAAGCAGAGACTAAAAGTGCTTGCTTGCACATTGGGACTCGCCCTCTTGCTGCTCTTGGAATCTTGGGGCTTCCATGTGAGGGAGACCAGCCTGGCCAGCTGGAGGGTGAGAGATCACATGACCCAATCACTCCAGTCACCCCAGTCTACAGCTAGAAAACCAGCAGACATATGAGTGAAGTCATCTGAGACCAACTAGCTCACATCCAGCTCACAAGCTGACCTCAGACACATGAACAAGTCCAGCTAAGATCAGCCAAGCCTGGTCCAGATCAGTAGAACTCCCAGCTGACCCATAGACTCATGAGAAAAAATAAATAGTTCTTATGTTAAACCACTAAATTTTGGGACAATTTTTTATGCAGCAAAAGCTAATGATACACTTAGGAATGACTCTAACTCACAAATTGGTTCAAGGTATAAATTACTTGTTTTTTAAAAAATCAGATCTCTTTTCAGAGATTATAACATTTTTCAAAACAAAATTTACACTGAACTCTTTTCAGGGTTCTCCAAAAAAACTTAAAATGGTTTCAGCAAATTCTAAATTCAATATCTAAAGTCTATATCTTGTGAATGTCTACACACATACTTATTTTTGTACAAGATAGACATGTGCAGTTGAAGAATACATTGGAACTATTGAAACATTCTTTAGTTGGGTTCTTAATATAAATATACTGTTCAGTAGAAGAGCCAAGCCTCAATGAAAGCCAATCAATCCAATCTCAAGGAGTAAATTTGTTAAAAAATGTTTCAAATAATAAGAAAATCCCACAGAGTGCTCAGACTTTGCTGCATATTAGAATCATCTGGAGAAGCTTTTAAAATTCCCAATACCCAAGCCACACTCCAGACCACTTAAGTCAGAATCTCTGGGAGTGGGCCCCAGGTATCAGTATTTTCTTACAGCTCCTTGGGTGATTCCAATGTACAGCCAAGTCTGAGAGCCAGACCCACTGAATGTGCCTGTTAATAACTGTATCAACAGATGTACGTCATCCTGCAGTCTGGGTAACTGAGAAGCAAGAATACAGCACGTGATCCGCTCACCAACGCATGTTCTACAACACCCTTTACAAAAGCATCAGAAGATTTTACAAAATTTATAAGATTTACAAACGCATCATTCATCTCCAATTTCTAATCATAACAATTTCATATTCTAGGCAGGGTAATGTAAAATGAGTGATCTGATGACCAAACTTCACAATTATCCAATAATTCTCAATTAAATTTTTTTCTCTTCCAGAGTGTGGAAGAACTCCGAAAATTTCCCTGAACTCTGGAAAGTTACCAAAACACCCCAGAAGATGTCCAGCTGTTTAATTAAAGGGTTAAATAATGTAATAATTTTCTCAATGGCCTGCTCCACTCAAGAGTCCCTATTCTATCTCTGCCTGGCTGGCAGAAAACACTTTTAAATCTCTTTTGAAGATTATTCTTGGCTTGCTATTCTGAGTTCCTTGGCCCCTACATCTTAACAATTTTATGACTCAACCAGAGGACTCCTAAACCATGTGCAAGAAAAGTCATTGCATCTACATTGTGACTTTCCCATAAGGGTCTTTTGTTGCTAAGGGATTTTGTCTACATTTTACAACCTGGCTCCTACAAATCTGCAGCTTTTTTAGCCAAAGATCTCTAAAATGAGCCAAACTGTTTTTCTCCCCAGACTTTTAAAGCCTTCCAAGGTACCACCGAACAGTGAGTTGCCTAAGTCACGTCACTCCTACAGCATAAGACATGATGGGGTTAGAAGAGATTCAGAGACTTCACAAAATCTCTGCCCTGGGCAGGGCTAATTCAACCAATTACGCTCAAGTTGCTAATGTGACCATCAGCATCTCCTGCCATGATTGCCCCATCCAGCCCGGAGTTGGTATTAAATGTTTTGAATTGAATCAAGTTGGGGTTATTTTGTGGCATAAAATAAACAGTAAAATCTGAAACAGAAAATCTAGGAATAGTCCCAATGTATCAAAGAATATTCTAAGGTCAATTATAAGTATGTTGACCTCCAACGACAAGAGGAGAAAATGCCTTGTCATTTCACAAAGGCTAATGGAATGACATTTTGAAATGTGTGCCCAGCTACATTGGGTCTAAAAGGATGGTGAGGAGCTGGAGAAGGGCCATCAGCGAAAACTGGAGCCAAAGGAAATTTGGAAATTCCATGTCACCAGAAGGACAGAGAAGTGAAGCCGGAGTGAAGGATGACCCATCAGGAGAGCCTGCTCTGCAGGGAGAAAAGGGAACCAGGGGACTCCTGACACAGCCTGGAGTCTCGAACTGGAGAGAGTAGAGAGTGGGGAAGGAAAACAGATGCAGAGACCAGCAGCTTTCCCAAAATACAGATGGGGTTTTACGTCTGATATGGGACCACAGTTGACAATTACAAACAGATCCAGAAAACCACGAGCCAGTTTACAGGGAGTGGGTTCAAAGAGAGTTCACAAAGGGAAAACCTGATTGCTTTCTCTGAGCCAGGTATCTTGGTTCAGCAGGGGCTGGAGAAGCCCCCTAGACCCTGCCTCACCTCTGCTCCCTCTCCTGGCAGACACAATCCCGGGCCATCCCAGGAGCTTCAAAGTTTCTAGAATGAAAATTTTCCTGAAGGAGAACTTCTATTCCTTTCTTTAGTAAACCACTTGGTTTTTATTGGTAAACCTCAAAAAATTATCTTGCATTTCACTCCGTTATTTGATGGTACAAATTGAGACTAAGTGATCTCTATTTTTTTTTCCTTGGCTATAAGTAGCAACACATTTATTAACTTCAATTTAATCATGTTCCCCATACTTACAAAGGTTACAGTTTCCTCATGGAATATGCCAGCACAAGTACCTCCAGCCGCACTGTAGCATGATCTGTCTGAAAGAGGTAGGGTGGAAAGTGCTAGAGCTCTTTTGTTCCTGGGGTGGGGGGTAAAGGGGAAGAGTGCTGTCTCCCCACCCACCTGCTTGGGGAGACCATGTGATTCTGTCTGCCCCCACCCCAGCCACAGCTGGCTGGACCAGAGGTAGACAAGGGCTGCCATATACTGTTGTCTGTGTTGTGCCTTGCACAAGGAAAGGAGCGGGTGGGTGCAAGTAAAGCCTGAGTATATGCCCTGGCTCAGGGCTGCATCTGCCTGGAGGAAGGATGCCTTTTCCAAACAACACAAATGCACCCTGCAGGCTAGTGTCCCCCTGGGCAGATGCCTGACCCAAGCTGGGTCAGTTAAATTCTCTCTCTCTCTCTCTTTCTCTCTCTCTCTCTCTCTCTCTCTGTAGGCATGTAGGATTCCTGGGCTTTAAAACTGAGACGTCAGAGGGAGCTAGGACTGGGACAAGGAGAGAGAACAGACAGAAAACCAGGCTGAGCCCCCAGAATGTGAAGACACAAGCCGCTGTGAGGACCCTCCAGCTGTGATTCTGGCCCCCAGGAGTTCTGACTTGGGTTCCACGAGACATGCCTGGTTCTCTCCTCCAGACTCCCCTCCTCAGCAAGGGCTGGTTCCAGGGCATTTCTGGTGGTTGCAACCAGAGCTGCTTGACTGAGGCAAAGGCCTTGTGAAATCTACTCTCCAGGTGCCTTTGAGATGCATCATCTGAGTCCTGTGCCCAGTCAGTATAACCTCCCCTAATGTTTCTCTCATGATGGAGCCCCAGGACGTAAAGAAGGTTCACCAATGTGTTTAACTTTCCCCTAGGGAAGGCTTTACACTGGTTAACTATTTGACCAAATGGTTCTTAACCAGTTGTTTGGCTATTAGAAAACATTTGTGCAAAACTATCTGATTGGTTTAATTCATTCCCCAATTAGCCTTTCAAAAACTTTGACAGAATCAAAAAAAATTGCTGTTTACATGGTACCAAATATCTGGATAATTTTTGTTTTTGTTTTGTACATGTGTATTCTTTGTTAGACAATCCATGTCTTCTGTCCATCAATTTAAAAATAGACAAGTTAAAAATTCATTCGTAATTCTCCACCTAGAGATAATCACTGCTAACACGGTATAGCTTCTCTGTCCAAGATTTTTTTCACATGTATAAAGATCTGGATTATAACCAGCTTTCTATTACAAAACATTGACTTCTTGGAGGGCCAGCCTGGCTTCGTGTGCCATTTTCATTAATAATGGTTTTTAAAATAAGGCTAAAAAAGCTTAGGGGGAAAAATTCCTAACTGGGGTAACGTATGTGAGCGACCATCAGGCATAGTGAAGGTATTGCTTTGGCATTCGGAGTAGATGAAAAGATGATAGACTCTAGTCAAAATCATAGACACAGAAAGTAAAAAGGTGAGCCAGCCCTGATGGCCTAGTGGTTCAAGTTCGGTGCTCTCACCACTTCGGCAGCCTGGGTTTATTTCCAGGTCGCAGAACCACACCACCAGTCTGTCAGTTGCCATGCTGTGGTGGCAGCTCACATAGAAGAACTAGAGGACTTACAACTAGGATATACAACCATGCGCTGGGGCTTTAGGGAGGGGAAAAAAAAAAGAGGAAGAGTGGCAACAGATGTTAGCTTGAGGCGAATCTTTCCCTGCAAAAAAAAAAAAAAAAATAGAAAGTAAAAAGGTGGTTGCCAAGGGCTGAGGAAAGAAGGAGCAGGAATTAGAGTCTAATGGGTATAGGGTTTCAGTTTTGCAGGATGGAAAAGTTCTAGAGATCTGTTGCACAACAATGTAAACATACTTAACACTACTGAACTGTACACTTAAAAATGGTTACGATGGCAAATTTAATGTGATATGTTTTTCACTACAATAAAAAATACATATTTATATAAAAGATGATAGACTATCATTTACCAGTTCTGGGAGTTGTCAGGCTTTTGTCTAAACCAGTCCAATTGCAAAATGACTCCCCCTTAGAGTGGTAAGTGCTGCCTGCAAAAGAAAAAGCAGAAAATAGTATTTGTCCCATCAAGAACACTTTTCACTTTAAGAAAAACAGCAACAATCACTACCTACAGACAGAAAGTAGAAGCCAGCCCCTAGCTCTGAGAAAACTGGAGCCCACCAGATAGGCCTTAGAAAGGTCACGGTGTTAACTGGCTTTGGAAGGTGCATGGAAGTAAACGGGGAGAGGGTGACTTGAGAACTCCATGCAATTCAATATCCAGTGACCCAGACTGAATTTGCCGGCCTTAAATAACAGAAAAGTTGGAGTCTGAACTCCAGCTTTGCAGGTTGCAAAGCAAACAGCATTTTACGGGAATGGACACACCACAGGGAAGGCAATGAATATCAAGTAGGGCCTTTGCCATTAAGGAAAGTGGGTGGGAGAGATGCAAGAGCATGGCACCTGCTGGGGCTTCAGACACGGACCATGTCAAAGGGGGGCTCGGTCCTTCACTTCTCTCCTTTCAAAGTAAGTATAAACCTGAACATTTACAATCTCACATCTCAGCTATCCCTGTCTCTTTCTTTCACTCCAGCCTCCTCTCCAGCTGGGGGTCTCTCGACTGGGAGGCTGGGTCTCAGCAAATACAGACTGCATGTCTGCACCAGGCCCCATCAGCCCCTACCTCGCTTTGCCATGTGGAAGCCTAGTGGCCCCTGCTGGTCCTGTCCACACCCTAATCCTCCTCATTCCTTATAAAGCGTCCCTAGAGGGGCAGGGACAGCATCGTGTGGCGAAGAGAGCGCAGGTGTCCTAAGACGAGGCTGGAAGCAGGTGGGCAATTCGGACTAGCACAGCCTCCCCCCAACTCTCTCCCACCATTCCCTCCAAGTCAAGGGCAGCAGCGTCAATGTTCTGTGCCCTCCGATGTCTTTGTTCAGGGGCATCTTTTATCTCCTCTACTGAGATTGTTTGCAATGGGAGCACTACGATGTAAGCTACAGACGTGTCTACCGCCAGCTCAGTTCTAAAGGGATACAAATGCCAAAAATGTGCCACCAGCTGGACTATGGGGACTCCTGAGACTGCAGGCCACTCCAGCACCTCACAGCTCTCATCCCTATGAGAGCCTTTCTGGACTTAAATGTTTGTTGCCTTCTGTTTATAAAGAGATGTGTGCATGATGCAGGCTATTTATTGGGTATATAGTTTCTCAAAATCTACTTCCAGTTCCCTGAACAAGCTGTGCCTTTGGATAAGCTGACATCTCTCACTTCTCCATCTTTGCCCTGGCTTGGCTGCACACAAGCCACACCTTTCAAAGCCTCACACTGACCAGCAAAGTGTGTTACACTGAGCTGTACTCAAAAAAGCATGTTGAATTTGTCACAATTTTAACTTTTTCTTCCTGGCTCCTGTGTTGTTTTTTGTTTCTTGTGTGTGTGTGTGTGTGTGTGTGTGTGTGTGTGTGTGTGTGTGTGTGTTTTTCTTGGTGAGGAAGACTAGCCCTGAGCTAACATTCACTGCCAATCCTCCTCTTTTTGCTGAGGAAGATTGGCCCTGGGCTAACATCCATGCCCATCTTCCTCTACTTTATATGGGACGCCACCACAGCATGGCTTGATGAGCAGTGTGTAGGTCCACACCCAGGATCTGAACCTGTGAACCCCAGGCTGCAGAAGCGGAGTGCCCAAACTTAACCACTACACCACCGGGCTGACCCCTCCTGTGTGTTTTTTTTTTTTTTTTTTAAGGAAGATCAGTCCTGACATTGGCTAACATCCGACGCCAATCCTCCTCTTTTTTCACTGAGGAAGACCGGCCCTGGGCTAACATCTGTGCCCATCTTCCTCTACTTTATATGGGACGCCGCCACAGCATGGCCTGACAAGCGGTGTGTCAGTGCGCACCCAGGATCCGAACCGGCGAACCCTGGGCCACCGCAGCAGAGCGTGCACACTTAACCGCTGCGCCACCAGGCCGGCTCCTCCTGTGTGTTTTTTAAGTAGCATTTTCAACTAGTAGAGGATGGAAAAATGTCCAAACTGAATTAAATATCGAGAAAAAGCCCAAAATGGAATTATTTTTTAATTTAAAAAAAAGAAAGGAAAGTATTGACACAATCTTGGCTGATGTGAGAGATTACAAGAAAACATAGTGTCATTCTGCTAGGAAGATGCTCTGCTGTTTTGCAGCAGAGTACATTAAGGTCCACTTCTTATAGTCAATGATTTCCATAGGGGTATTTTTAGTTTCTGTGCTGTTTTTTGTGGAAAGTCTGGTAAAGAAAGGATACTTGGAGAAGCCAGGAAAATCTTATTGATCTGTGGAGTAAGAGTCTAGCAGCACGGGGCCCAGGTGTGTGTGTTCTGAGAAAGGTCTTGATACACACTGTAATTAGAGAACTCCATCATGGCCCGTCTGGGCTGGAACGCTCATATCCCCCAGAGTCAAATACAGGTCTTGGGGATCTCGTTCATTCTCCTGGTTTGTTCAGCTCTTGCTTCAATACCACACTCTCCCTGAGGCAGGCAGAGTTCACTAGAGCAAGAGCATGTGTGATGAACCCTGACCCCAGCATCTCTCTCCCTTGCACTAGGGAAACCACAGTACTCAAGTTAGTGCGATGGAAAAAGTCTGGAATTTGGAGCCTGATTTGAATCTCAACTCTGCCACCTACTAGCTGTGTGACCTTTAAACTTAACATCTCTGAGCCTATTCTCTCCTGCATGAAAATACCTGCATCTGTTAGGATTCTTTGATAGCAAGCAACAGAATCCAACTCTGGGAAAATTAAGCCAGAAAGGGAAATTATTGAGGCAATGAGGTGGCTCACGGAGTCAGAGCAGCAGCTGACGGGGCAGGGCAGGCAGCTCTGGGATCCAAGACACAGGACTAATTGTGGTGGATTGCACTGCTGCCCCAATTCTTCACTCCTCCTGCATCTGTGCCCTTTGCCTGTTAACTTTGCAATGAACACCCTCACATAGTGGCGGGGCGGGAGTAACCTTCTCCAACCCTTGACTCTGGACTCAGCCATGTGACTTGCTTCAGCCAATGGGATGTTAGCAGATGTGATGCAAAGAGAGGCTTGCAGTGGTTTTGTATATTGGGACTTTCTTGCCCTTGTACCTGTGCCATCACCGTGAGAAGGACATGCTCAGATGAACTTGCTGGAGAATGAGAGACATGAAGAACAGGGCCAGCCAAGAATTATAGTACAACCATGCAAAGTAATGCCCATGTGGCAAATGTTTTGGGTGCTCCACACATACATACACACACGCACACCCACACACACAGTCCCACTATTTCAGTGCCTGAAGACTGTGCCAGAGATTCTGCTCTGCCCATGGGAGGGGCAGACTGGACAGACTGGGGAATGAACATCCCTCAGGAACGGTTCCCAGTCATCTGCTGGGAACTCCCTCACCCCCTCTGCTGGCAGAATGCTGGGGTGCTTGGTCCACACTGTGTCCCAGAGTTCCCTAGTGGAGTTAAGTTCCATTTGCTCACAGTGGTACTTGCACGATTCCTCACTCTTTATCGGCTGCCTTCCCTTCCCTGTCTCACTTCTCTACTCCCCTAACATTACTCCTTGGGATCACCTCCCCAGTAAGCTCGGGGCACTCATATCTTTGTCTCAGGATCTGCTTTTAGGGGAACCCAAACTAAGATAGCCTACTTCACCTTGGGGCACACACTAAGGTCACATCCCTTCTAATATCCTAGTTAAATAACTCGGAGCCCAGCCACTACGTCATCCATAGTGAAAATGGCTTTCCTCCCTCCCCTAACTCCTCCCATAGTGAGCCCAAGCATCCCCAAAGCCAGTCTGGTTTGCGTTTGAATGTGTGTAATAAAGTCCAGGTAACAAGGGTCACCTCTAAGGGACTGGATTGTGGAGAGGCGGCAGAGGAAGAATTTAACTTTTGACTTTCTACATCATGTGAATTTTTTCCACATGTTTGTATCCAAATCCCGCCTCAGGTGACATACCCGAGGAAGCGTTGTGTCCTTTCCTGAGCTCAGGTAGAGACAGCATGTGAGCACCTGGATACAGGGCCTTCACCTGTAAGAGGAAGCACCAGAGAAACTGAGGGTCAATGTAAATCCATACCCAAGTACCTCCTTACAAAACTAAACCCTTTCCAAGCCCAACTAAATGTGGCTCCTGACTTGAAAGTCTTCAGTCTTTCTTATTAGCTACAGCATAATCCTCTCATTCACCTGTCCTTCCAGAGAACAATGTCATTACCACCAAGGGGATTTCATTAACCGACCTCTCCATTATCGAGTCCAGCTTTGAATCCATGATGACCTGCTTCTCGCAAGGACTTTGCTCACTCAACCCACCCTTTCCCTACCACTGCCTCCTCCTGAGGGCTCTGAAACTTTCTAAAACTGTTTAAAAAGCAAACACAAATTTCTGACCAAAAATCTAGCTTTAATGTAAGCTACATGTTCTTGTGTCTTCCTCTATAGACAGAGAGCGTGGCTGGCGAGCACAGATCCTGCCTCATCTCACTCCCGACTAGGATCTTCCTGGCACTGCCCTGGAAGCAGGTGGGAACCAGAGAAGGGAAAATGCTCTACCTGGGTCAGGTGAGTCAACCAGCGTGTCTTACAGAACCATCCTTCCAGAACCCTGTGAAAGCCAGGTGGATTGAATGAAAAGTAGAAGCCAGTGCCAATGCACCTTGAACCATTAACCATGCTCCTCCTTTTCCAACTATAATTCATAGAGCTTAATTACATTTATTTTCAAAGTAACTAAAGAGTGTACCTAACAATTTGTCTATAGTCAAAAACAAGGGCACGTTCTTAATTTGATTATTAATTATTCCATGAGAGACACGCAGATACACAGAAAAATAACTTGAGGTAATTTTCTCAGGAAGAGTGCCCCTCCTACCACATTGACTGAGAGAACACCCCGGATTGGGAACCGAGGACTTGTGTGAGAGAACGGCATTACTGAGAAATCATGCTTTTGAATATTGCCTTCTTCAGCCTCAACAGATGTTTGATTATTGATTCAGCACAAGCCCCCAGCACTCACCTCTACCAAAGACTGCTTACCGGGAAAGTGCAACATGATGAGACCCCTGCAGAGTTCAATGTGGCAATATCTACCGAAATTACAAATGCTTTTTACGCTTTGATCCAGCAATATCACTTCTAGGAATTTATCATCCAAATATATTTGCATCTATACAAAAAGATGTTATGTACAAAGTTATTCATTGAAGCACTATGAATATCATCATTATGTATAGCACTATAATAGCTAAAAATTGAAAAATAATCCAATTCGTAATTTAACAGGCATATTTCAAATATATTAAACTCTCGTGTCTAGCAATGGGAATTTTAAAACAAAAATCTGTAGTGTATCCACACAATGGACTACTCTATAATTGTAAAAGAAAGAATGAAGACGTGCTCCATATTTTAATATGGAAACAGCTTAAAGGAGAATAAATGAGATGTATGATTGTATTTGCAAAAGAAACATTCAAAGAATGCAAAGGAAACAAATACAAGGGGGCAAGGAGGACAAAATAGATGGGGAAGGATGAGAGCGATACTTCTCAATGTATAATTTTGTGTATGTTTGATTTTTGAATCATGTGAATTTATTATTGATTCAAAAAAATTTTAATGGTTACATGGTATTTCATACAGGACATTTTAATCAAGTTGTGGGAAATTCAGGTTGTTTCCAATTCCTTATTATACCAAACAATGCTGCTATCAACATCATTGTAGTGAAATCTTTACCTGCTTCATTCATTAGTTTCATAGGATAAACTTATAAAAATATCATTTCTTCATTAAAGGATGTAAAATTGTCAAGGCTTTTGTATGCATTGATATCAAGTTCCAGAAAATCTGTACCCATTTTTTTAATAGACTTTTTTTTTTTTCCGCTGAGGAAGATTCTCCCTGAGCTAACATTTGTTGCCAATCTTCCTCTATTTTGTATGTGAGCCACCATCACAGCATGGCCACTGACAGACGAGTGGTGTAGGTCCATACCTGGAAAGCGAACCCCGGGCCGCCAAAGTGGAGTGCGCTGAACTTAACCACTAGGCAACCAGGCCTGGCCCAATAGACTTTATTTTTTAGAGTAGTCTTAGGTTCACCGTAAAATTGAGTGGAATGTACAGAGATTTCTTATATACTCCCTGCCCCTACACATGCATAGCCTCTCCCATTATCAACATACCTCATCAGAGTGGTACATTTGTTACAATTGATGAACCTATATTGACACATCATTGTCACCCAAAGTTCATAGTTTATGCTAGGGTTCACTCTTGGTGTTGCACATTCTATGGGTTTGGACAAATGTATAATGACATGTATCCACCATTATGGTATCATACAGAATAGTTTCACTGCCCTAAAAATCCTCTGTGCTCCATGTATTCATCCCTCCCTCCCCACTAACCTCTGGCAACCATTGATCTTTTTACTGTCTCCATAGTTTTGCCTGTTCCATAACGTCATGTAGTAGGAATCCTGCAATAGCTTTTTCAGATTGGCTTCTTTCACTTAAAAAGAGGACCTGAACAGACATTTTTCCAAAGAAGACATACAAATGGCCAAAAGGTACATGAAAAGATGCTCAACATCATTAACCATCAAGGAAACGCAAATGAAAACCACAGTGAACTATCATCTCACACCTCTTAGAATGTTTATTATCAAAAAGACAAGTGATAACAAGTGTTGGTGAGGATGTGGAGAAAAGAGAACTCTAGTGCACTACTGGTGAGACTGTAAATTGACACATCCATTATGAAAAACAGTATGAAGTTTCCTCAAAAAATTAAAAATTGAACTACCATATGATCCAGCAACCCCACATCTGGGTATATATCCAAAGAAAATAAAACCATTATCTTGAAGAGATATCCTCACACCCATGTTCATTGCAGGATTATTCACAATAGCAAGACATGGAAACAACTTAAGTGTCCATTGATAGACGAATGGTGGTATACAATGGTGTGTATACACCCACACCCACATGCACACAGACACACTGGAATATTATTCAGCCACAAAAAGGAGGACATCCTGCCATTTGGGACAACGTGGATGGAACTTGAGGGCATTACGGTAAAATAAGTCAGAGAGAAAAAGACAAATACTGTATGATCTCACTTACATGTGGCATCTAAAAAAAATGCCAAACTCATAGAAGCACAGAGTAGAATTGGTTGCCAGGATGTGGGGGATGGGGGAAATGGAGAGATGTTGGCCAAAGGGTACAAACTTTCAGATACAGAATTAATAAGTGCTGAGAATCTAATGTACAGCATGGTGACTATAGTTAACAATACTATATTGTATACTTGAAAGTTGCCAAGAGACCAGATCTTAAAAGTTCTCACCGTACACACACGCACAAAACTGTAATTATGTTTGGTGATGAATGTGTTAACTAACTTTATTGTGGTAATCATGTCACAATATATATGTGTATCAAATCATCACGTTGTATACCTCAAGCTTACACAATGTTATATGTCAATTATATCTCAATAAAGCTGGAAAAAATAAAATATTTAAAAAGGGGAGAAGGAGGGTGGGATTAGTTCCACAGACGGTGGGAAAAGCAGAATCACAGAATGTCACCACCCAAAGATTTTCTTAATCATCTATTCAGGGATTTTAAGTTGGCATCCCAGTGGACGGTGTTCATTCTGAGATATGTTCTCTTTGGGCAACAGAGGGGTTTTGTTTTGTTTTACATAACCCAACGGAGTATTTATAAAGTTCTGAAATCCCAGACTCTCCGGAAAAATGGGAAGATCTGACAAAGCAACGTCTGTATGCTAAGCTATCCACAATCGGCTGGGATTTAAGAGCGAGGACCCTTTAGACCCTCAGTCTCCTGCCACAGCTTCCAGCTCCAATTCTGTAAACCCAGAGCTTCCCTCTGTGCTTTCCAGCTACCAGTCGTTAGAATTAGCGGGTCCTGAGCGTTTAATCCTCTCGCTCAATATACATATAAGGAAACCAAGGACCAAAGAGGTAATGGAAATTGCCTAAAATCAGAGCCTGCTGGAAGCAAAGTGGGGAGTCCGGAGTCTCCCGACAGACAGGCAGAGGCCCAACCGGGATGGTCTTGGAATGGCCCAAGAACTCGGCAGTGGTGTGCATCACAGGTTCGTGGACAGGACTTCAGGGTCGGAGCTTTGAGCAGGGCAAGCTGCCCCCGATGCGCAGCTTCCTCCCGCAGGGCCCCTCCCTCCACCATCACCCATCCCTAGAGGCCCACCCTGCACTCATTGGAGTCTCCCCAGCATCAGCTCTCGGGCACGAAGGAATGCACCTCGGGATCCTCCTGAAGGAGTCACCTTGTAGCGGGAACGGACGCTGGCACTGAGCTCCTGCCGACGACTGGACGCTGGGCTCCCGTCATGAGGCGCCACCGCGGGGCGCAGAGGGCCTTGTCAGTTCCTCGGAATCGCACCATCTAAACCCGGCTTCAGCGGTCCCGTTCACACCCGGGTGCGAGGGCACAGAAACCCCAGCGAAGAGCCAACCCCGCGGACCGGGGATCCGCGCCAACTCGGTCAGAGCACCGTGCGCCTCGCGCCCTGGGCGCACCGGGTGCAGGAGCTGAGCGTCCATCCTCTGCCTCGGCGCGGAGGCAGGAGAGTGACCCCGGGGCGGAGTCGAGCGCGGGGCGGGGCGCACCGCGCCAGGTCCGAGGCGCCAGGAAAAGCTGCGGGGGCGGAGCGCCTCCTCCAGCGGGAAGACAGAGACCGCGACGCGCCCGGGAGGCGCCCTGGGGCGAGAAAGAAAGAAGGACCCCCCTACGCAGTGTCTCTGCAAGTGCAAGTCCAGGTCCCCGAGGCGGGACCGGAGCGGCCCGGCCCGTGCCACTCGCTCGGGTCGCCCCGGCGTCGGAGGGCGCGGGGACGTGGCGCCGAGGCAGGTACGTGCTGAGCTCCGCGCAGTCCGGTGACTCCATCGGTGGGGCGAGGGGCGTCGCCCGGGGTGGGAGCTCCGACGCCTACTTCTTTCTCCTGGAGATTCGTGCTGCTTTGCCTCCCGCCGCTCTCGGGGTGAGCCCAGGCTGGCTCGAAGTAGAGGATTTGCGGCCGGGAGATTCTGCCCCAACCCCACGGACCCGCGCGGACCCGCCAGGCGACTGTAAGTTGGGACTGGGGTGTGCCGGCGCGGGCGGAGGGAGCCAGCATGCAGCTGGGCTGGCGGGCGAGCGCCAAATTGCAGAAGAGGGTGTGGGTAGGGAGCGCCTTCCCGAAAGGTGAGCAGAAAAGAGGAAGCGTCTCTGGGAAAATTCTCCCCCTACCCCCGGGGGCCCTGTATGGTTTGCTTTTTGAGCCTGAATTTCTGATTCCCGCCTCTGCTAAGGCGGCGCCTCCGGGGACCGCGCTGCGTGGTTAATAAAAGAGGGGAAGCGAGGAGCCTCCTGGAGCGGGTCAGTCAAGGGCAGGGAGTGCATCCCGCAAAAATGGGGCGGGGACCTGCCCCAGCCCTGGCGCAAGCCCTCTGCTCTCGGGTCCAGGGACTGGAGAGCCCCGAAGCGCAGAAGCCGAGAGAGCGTGACTCCCGCTTCTCCGTCTCGGACTGAGCACTGTCTGCGGGGGTTGGGGCCTCGAGTGAGACGGACAGGCGACCCGGAGGGAAGACACCGCCGGCGGCGGTCTTGACCTCACCTCGGGTACGCAGCAGGCAGGCGCGCCGCAGGTTGGAGTGTCCCTGCCACCCAACGACTGCTGTCCTTTCTGGGGGCAGTTCCTGTCCGTCACTCTCCCCCTCCTCTCACAGGGCCAGGCCAAACCTACTGCCCGGTTTGGTCCGCTTCATGTTACCCGCATCTCGCGGCCCTACACTTGGAGTCGTTTCCAGGTGTGCTACGAGTTGGGGGAGGGGAAAGGTGCTTGGTGGCTGGATGGCTGGGGCCCCCATTCCGCGCGTGTTGGGGGTCCGGGTTGTGTTTCCAGCCTGACGCCTTGAACCCAATGTGCCCTATCTTCTGAGGGCTCAGTACTTAAGAGACTTTATTTCCTCTCCCGTGGGCATCTTGAGGCACCGAAAATATAAAGGACTTAGGCAATGAGGGACAGTTCAGCCCTCAGGCCCTCCTGGGTCCTCACTGACACTCTCCCCTCCCTTTGGGGGCTGTTTTAAGTTAAGCCAGGTCTTGGAGCAGCCACCACTTTCAGAGGACACAGAGCTTGGTGACAAAACGTGGTGCCTCTCAGTCAGGGCTGATTCTGGGAGGGGAACTGGGGGCCTGGTGAAGGGGACAAGGGAGCAGATCAAAAGAGTGGGGCAGGGAGGGAAGCAGACAAAGGATTTCTTCCTAGAGCTGGTTCTCAAAACTCAGGGGAACAGCCAGAGAATTCCATCCCACCCCCTCCCATTCACACCCAGGTGTGAGAGCTCAGAAGTGCAAGTGCAAGGGAGAACATGGGCCACAACTGGAGAAACCAGATCACTGCAGAATCCTGGTTGGGATCCTCATTCATTCATTCAACCGATTCCTATCCAGCCCCTAGTATGTGCCCAGCCCTGGGCTGGGCAGCAGGAATTTGGTTTACAGAAACATTAGGATTCAGAGAGCATAAATCACTGGCCCAAGATGACTCAGCCCGTCTAAGTGAAAATAGATTTGGTGATTTCCAAATCTGTGGTTTGTCCAGGACCGAGGGAGCAGTGCCCTGCTTTGAAGGAAAGACCCTGCTGTATCCCATCCTCCAGCTTCACTGTTGCTGGCCAATAGATGGTGTGACATTGTGACTACCGTAGAAGCCTGGGCCAGTGGCCTGGAGCAGCCTTGGGAAACCTCCAGAAGACCCCAGTGAGGGTTAATGGGGGCGTGGGGCGTGGGGGGACTGGGCAGTCAAACTGGTCCTGGTGGCCCCTGGGAACAGGGCAAAGATGCACGTTCTTGGGTGTCTCCGAAGAGTCCAGTCCATCCTATGCCCAGTCCCTCCTGACAGCCAGCCAGCCAGTGGAGGGTTTCCCAATTTCCCGATCTCATGTCTCCTCTCCCCCATACCTTGGGTAGTACAGGGGAGGCCCTGGGTCTGGTTGGCCTATACCTGGGGCCTCTGGGGGAATACTACCAGGTGTTCTCCTGCATGTTGTCCACTGGATGTGTCTCCTTCCAGGATCCCGGATGGCGTGTTGATTCCCCAAGGATGTGGGCAGAGTGCTAGACCTTGTGACAGCAGAAGGTCTGGACCCCCAACTCAGAGTGCTCAGACCCCCAAGACTTCCACACTGCACTCCACCTACCAGCTCCACCATGGCAGCCCAGAATGGAAACACTAGTTTTGCAGCCAACTTCAATCCACCCCAAGACCATGCTTCTTCCCTCCCCTTCAACTTCAGTTATGGTGATTACGACCTCCCTCTGGATGAGGAGGAGGACATGACCAAGACTCGGACCTTCTTTGCAGCCAAGATTGTCATCGGTGTGGCGCTGGCAGGCATCATGCTGGTTTGTGGCGTTGGCAATTTTGTCTTTATTGCTGCCCTCGCCCGCTATAAGAAGCTGCGCAACCTCACCAACCTGCTCATTGCTAACCTGGCCATTTCCGACTTCCTGGTAGCCATCATCTGCTGCCCCTTTGAGATGGACTACTATGTGGTACGCCAGCTCTCTTGGGAGCACGGCCACGTGCTTTGTGCCTCCGTCAACTACCTGCGTACTGTCTCACTCTATGTCTCCACCAATGCCCTACTGGCCATCGCCATCGACAGGTAGGGATGTTGGGCAAGGGTAAAGGTGGAGGGCAGGACTGTGCTGCCCCTTTCCTCACTTGAGCTCTGGCAGGTTGGCATTCCTCCAGATTTGAATGCTTGCTGATCTGTCTCAGGGCAAGAGGAGATCTGGTTTCTCCAGTTGTGGCTCATGTGCTTCCAAATATGGGCAAGAGTCAGGCTCCTGAGCCCCCCAGCTCTGGGCCATGCCCCCAAATACTACATCTGTTTCAGATATAGGCATTTCATATGACCGTGAGTGGCATCAAACACAAAGGCAAAAGCAGTAAGATCAGGGAGCACTATTTAGAAGCCACGTGAGAGTTAACCAGGGCAGGTTCCAGCCAAGACAGCATGTGCCAAGTTTTCCTGTAACCACTACCCAGATCAAGATACAGAACATTTCCATCACCTGGAAAACTTCCTTGGGCCCCTTACCAGTCCTCCACCCCAGGCAACCACTCATCTGATTTCTATCATCATGGCTTAGTTTTGCCTGTTCTTCAACTTCATAAAAATGGAATTGTACAGTATGTACTTTTGTTTCTAGTGATTTTGTTGCACAGCTGATTTTAAAATAAGACAGCAGGGCTTGTTTGCGGGAAACAGGGAAGGACATGCTTGCCTTTCCTTTTTCACATACATCCATGTGCTCATTTACATACATTTACATGAGAAGTTCTGAAAGTCCTTGCTCTATTATAAATTTATAAAGTAAAATCTCTAATAGCAGCTTATGACAAATCTGACACATGTTTTATTTATGTAAACAGTGGTAGGCCAGCATCAGACCACCAGTGGCTCAGTTTGAGGGAGGAAATTGGTGTCACATCCTCCTGGTCCACCATTGTGAGCTGTGCTGAAACTCATTTTGATGAGGTGTTTTTTAATCATCTCTTTTCCCTTTTGTCTCCTTTCAACTCTTCCATTTTTCCCTTGTTCTCAGTGCTATTTAGGTTTGTTGTCCTTTTTAATCAACCAGTTGATTATTTTTCATTTATGATAATAAAATACACATACAGGTATAAGAGGCATCTTCCTTTTAATAACATAATTCCTGCAGGAAAAGAAATTTTGTTATTACAACTCTGAGGCTCTCAAGACCTGAAACCAGTGTTTATGAAATGTACCTATCAACCAACTGCACAAAATTCCCCAGGAGAAATGATACAAAGTCAGATTTCTGGGCCCCACCCCAGCCCTACGGAATGAGACTCCCTTGGGCTAGGTCCCAAGAATCCCTGCATTTTTATCCAATTCCCTGAGTGATTCTGGTGCTCACTCAAGTGAGAGTCATCACTGTTCTCATCCCCTTTGTCCCGTTGAAACCTTTGTCTTTATAGTGTAGGGGTTTTTTTGATAACACAAGAGTTTCTTAGGAAGCAACCATCCTGTTTCAACAGGTAACAATGGGTGGTTCCTTTTCACTCCAAACCAGCTCTGCCCCCATCAGCTTCCCAGCTCCATCAGCAGTTCCACCATTCTTCCAGGGACCCAAGCAGGAAAAATCACCATCATTCTTTGCCTTTCTCCCTGTTCCACCACCACCCACCCACCCTTTGTGTTCAGCCCTCCACCAAATCGTGGCAGTTGTCCCTCCAACCTCATCTCTTGGCAAGTCATGGCTGGGCCATTATAATGCTCCTCTAACGTGTCTCTTCACCCCCTCAGAGGCTCCTGACTGTCCCCTGAAATCCATACTCATCCATATTAAGCATCAGAGTATCACCCATTGATGAGTCTTCCTAAAATATTCCATTGCTTACAAAACCTCTAAAAGTTCCAGTACCTACAGAATACATGCCAAATCCTGAATCTAGTATCACAGAGCCTTTACAATCTGATGCCAACCTATCTTTCCAATCTCATGCTATGTATGGAGATACAGATAGTCTTTTCCAAAGGATATTATATTTTAAGCACAATAACCATGTCTTCTATCTTTCTGTCTTCACAGTGGCTAGCACAGAGCCTTATACCTGTGTCTTAATTTGGTTTACTCCCAAAATAGACTCTGAGACAAGGATTCATGTGCAAGTAGCAGCCAGGGAGCACCTATGGGGCTGGGAATTGAGGCAGGCAAAGGAAGGCAGTCAATATGGGTGTGTTACTGAGCAAGTCTCCACTGTGGGCAACTAGAGCTCATTTCTGCTGAGGAATGCTTGGAGCAGATGTAGATCAGACCTCAGTATTCATCCAGGAGTGGGAGGTGGGAGGGAGCTGGGGTATTTATACACCTGCTCTCACAAGTCATTGGTGAGGGCTACTCTGAAAATGCTGTGCAGGTCCAAGAGGACTCTAGAAGCCAGAGAAGGCCTTCAGACAAATAAGTGCAGGTGTTGGCAGCTGAGAGTGGACAGGTGTGCACTGAAGTGATAAGAGCAAAGGGATATGAGAGGGGCACCAGCAGTGTCTGCTACAACCTCGTAAAGCCACAGATGCTGCTGATCCTTCTGTGTGCCCAACCTGTGTATATGGAAACATAAAGTAGAAGATACAGTCTTTGCCCTCAAAAAGCTTTTCTTCCAACAAAAACTAGATTAAGTGATAAGAGTAACTTGAAGGAAGACGTGATCATTATGTTACTGACGTAGTCTGGGAATGCTTCATGAAGATGTTGAAATTCAAGTGTGCTATTCCGACCACCTCCTATTTATGCCATTGCCGAAGGCAGGATTCTCTCGCCCTAAATAGTACAAGATGACCAAATGCACAACACCTGACACTGGGCAGATGAGACCGACAGCAGTTAATTAGACCCATATACTGACAGCCCAGGGAAGAAGGACACTGTACACCATGCAGGGCCACATGGGAGTTGCACTCAGGAATAGAATGAACCAGCAGGGGCTGTGGGAGGTGGGCTTCATAATGACAAGAGGATGGGGTGACCCTTGACTCCCATAGAGGAGGTGATTGGCTTGTTTGAATAATTTTGCCAACTGGCAGGAAGGTGAAACCCATTAGGTTGAGGATTGGGAGTGCAGCTGGTCTAGCTGATAAAGGAACGAGCAGGACAGAAAGCCTTTCTCACTGGGTGGATGGGTGTATCTGGGGAAAACAGAGGAACTCACGGCTAGGCGTTCGGGGCCCTGTGAAGTTCAAAGATGTCAAGGCAGCCCATGGAATTTCAGGCTTTACAATGTAGGAGCCTAACAAACAGCAGCTCCCTTTCTCACTCAGGTTCTAAACTCATTGAAAAATAAGGCAAGATGATAAGAAAGATGGATGACCAAACTCGCTTTTGCCCTGATGACACTGATATTGGATAACTGGGCTTTTCTCTGTGGGCACGGGGACTACTTCGTACTCAGAAGTAGATAGGCGTGTGCACCCTGACACAGGCAGGGTGGGAGAAGCAGAGACCTCCCTGTGCAGTTCAGTTTATCCCTTGGTAAAATATGCTTCTCCTACTATGTAAAAATATCAGAAGGGCTACCTACTGCCATTTCTGGATGCCATAGCCAGAAGAAGAGCAAGGTTCATGTGCAGAGGGCCTGGAAGAGATGTTGTTTCAAGTCATAGAAACCCTAGAAGGAGAGTATTGACCTCAGAAATACATCCAAGCAATGACCCTCTAGCCAATGAATGAGTTATGGGAAATGATCAGTTTAAACAAAGTACTATAGCTTCCTACATGCTTTATGTACATTTACCTTCTCAGAACCTGACAAAAAGCCTGACAGGGTGTCGGTAAAGTTATTATTATCCCCATTTCACAAATGAAGAAACTAAGTCCCAGGAGCATAAGTGATTTATCCAGTGCACAGCTTGGATTCACAGGCACAGCTGGAATCCAAGTCTTCTGAATATTGTTTTTTCTGATTTATTTGATGACAACTCTGAATTTTGGAACATGCTACAGAATGAGGAAGATGTTATTAGATGAAAAGAAATTAGAATTTGAGTGTTAACAACAGAGTAAGCAGAAATGTGGAAATTCTTTTTGGCATTGGTTATTGAGCTACTTTTCATGCTGGAACCAGATTGAGAGAGAAAGCTATTAAGTCCTGAAAGAGTTCTGCATTATCTAGGGACTTTGGACTCAGTATGGTAAGCAGAATAATGCCCCCCTCCCAAGATATCTACATTCTAATCCCCAGAACCTATGAATGTGTTATGTTACATGCCACAGGGGAATTAAGGTAGCAGATGGAATTAAGGTTGCTAATTAGCTGATCTTAGAGAAATTATACTGGATTATCTGGGTGGGCACAATGTTATCACAAAAGTCCTTAAATGTGGAAGAAGGAGGCAGAAGAGTCAATGTCAGAGTGTCAGAGTGATGAGATGTAAGAAAGGCTTGACTGGTCATTGATGGCTTTGAACACAGAAGGGGGCCATGAGCCAAGGAATGCAGGCAGCCCTAGAAAAGGGGGGAAAAAGAAAAGATTCTACTCTCAGAGCCTCCAAAAAGGAACATGCCCTACCAATACCTTGATTTTAGCCCAGTGAAAACCATGTCACACTTCTGACCTCCAAAACTGTAAGATAATAAATTTGTGAAGTTTAAGCCACTAAATTGGTGATAATTTGTTACAGCAGCAACAGGAAGCTAATACACTCAGCCATCACAGAGAGACAGTAATTGTGGGATGTCCCTGCTCCAGTCAAGCATGGGCCAGCCCATTTGCCCCACTCTCCAGCCCTGTGAGCTTTGTGCCACCCAGGCAAGTCATGCAGATTAACTTGTTAAGGCTGGGTCCCATGGATGGGTGAAGAAGTCCAGCAACCACTGCTCATATTAATACATCCAGCTGGGGTGCAGCCAATGGTTGGGATAGGATCCAACCACATCTCAGATGTTCAGAAAGCTGCAAGCTGGGGAGAGCCGTGATGCCATGGGATTTCCTAATTGAATTCTACAGGTCAGAGCCGCCATTGGGCAGGGGAGCAGGCAAGAGAAGATAAAACAACCTTATGACAGAAATATTGCTGGGGACAGGCAGAAATAATATGGCAGAAAGCCTTCTTGGTTGAGTCAGAAACTTGGAAAGGTGACCAAAGGGTCTGGTTACAAAGGAAAGGTAAGTTGATTAGGATTTTCAACAGACAGCTTCCTGCTTTTTGGTCACAACTTGACTCAAGATCCAAGTGTGGCATACGTGTACATTTCCAGGGTTGAATTGTTTCTTCTCTGCCCCTCATGCCTCTTCCCTTCCTCCACCTTCTCCTACCACCTCTTCCCCTCCCCTTATTAAGTACACAGAAATGATTCCAGGGCACCAAAGTATAAGTGTCATTAGGTCTCTCTGGAAAGTAGGTATTCAGCCTTCACAAATGAGCTCATTTCCCACAAAGGACTCCAACCTCTTTCCCAGGCAGCGTTGCTCATTGGAAAGAGCAGGAGAAAAGCCTTATGCTGTGTGGTGCTTTATGGTGTCAAGGCGACTTCACACACCTTCTCATCTGAGCTTGAGATAGCCCAGAGAGGTGGGTGTAAAAGCTTTGTATCAGGAGCCTGGATTCTGGTCCCTACACCAAGTGAGCTTGGGCAAGTCATTTACTTCTCATTAGATTCCTTAGGTTCCACCCCAGGCCCACCCCTGCTCTCCTGCTCTGTAATACAGGATGACACCTGCAGGGAGGAGAGAGAAAGCCCTAGTCCACTGCCCTGAGAAAGGCCCCCACCTCTCTTTGAGATCCACAGCCCTTCTTTCACCTCTAAACCAGGAGCTATTTGGAATGAAGAGTTTTGAAAGTATTATTAGTTCTTAGGCAGAAGGGCAATATTGAAAGCCAAGGTGGTATCAGTAGGACTCATAATAATAGGCCACATGTATTTATTGAACACTTACTACATGCCAAGCATTTTATAAAATCATATCTAATGTTCACAGCAGCCCTGCAAGGTAGGTGTCATTTTATCCCCTGCTGCATTGAATGAAACGAATCTCAGAGAGAGTGATTCACTCCAGACCCCAAAGCCAGTGAGGGGAAAACCTGGGATTTATTCCATTTGTTTGACCCAAAGCCTGTGCTGTTTCCACTAAACCACTCCATTACTCCAGATGCCAAATGATGTCGCTAAAATAAGATGAAGCTTGTTGAAGCTAGGTAATAGGTACATGGGGACTCCTGCCATTTTGTCTGCTTTTGTGTGTGTTTGGGGTTAGTTAAAAACTGATAATGTTTCCCAGCACACACCATTATTATTGATGGCTTCCTTCCCCCACCAGGTATCTCGCTATCGTTCACCCCTTGAAACCACGGATGAATTATCAAACGGCCTCCTTCCTGATCGCTTTGGTCTGGACGGTGTCCATTCTCATCGCCATCCCGTCAGCCTACTTCGCAACAGAAACTGTCCTCTTTATCGTCAAAAGCCAGGAAAAGATCTTCTGCGGTCAGATCTGGCCCGTGGACCAGCAGCTCTACTATAAGTCTTACTCCCTCTTCATCTTCAGCATCGAGTTCGTGGTCCCTGTGGTCACCATGACCCTGTGCTACGCCAGGATCTCGCGGGAGCTGTGGTTCAAGGCGGTCCCTGGTGTCCAGACGGAGCAGATCCGGAAGCGGCTGCGCTGCCGCCGGAAGACGGTCCTGGTGCTCATGGGCATTCTCACGGCCTACGTGCTGTGCTGGGCGCCGTTCTACGGCTTCGCCATCGTGCGCGACTTCTTCCCCACTGTGTTCGTGAAGGAGAAGCACTACCTCACCGCCTTCTACGTCGTCGAGTGCATCGCCATGAGCAACAGCATGATCAACACCATTTGCTTCGTGACTGTCAAGAACAACAGCATGAAGTACTTCAAGAAGATGATGCTGCTCCACTGGCGTCCCTCCCACCACGGGAGCAAGTCCAGCGCCGACCTCGACCTCAAAACCAGCGGCATGCCGGCCACAGAAGAGGTGGACTGTATCAGGCTGAAGTGACCCACTGGTGTTTCACAACTGAAAATCCAAAAGCCAGTACTCAGAGCACAATTCACCAATAACCAAGTTCACAGGCTCCACAGGGAAAGGGCGACTGTCTTCACACCTCACTGCCCTCAAGGAGCTGGATGCTTCTTGGTCATAACACGCAATGAGACTAGACGCAAACCGCAGCAGCTAACATTTACTGATATCTGCTCAACACCTACTGTGTGCAAGCCACACCAATGAGGTTAAACAAGGGCAACAGGAGCTGACATTTATTAATGACCTACTGTGTGCAAAAACATTAAATAACAAAACAAAATGGTGGAAGCTGTGAGAGTCACCAAGCTGTATCCAGATATCTAGATGGTCAGACAGAAGCCACAAATGGTATCTGGACTCATTCCTCATCTTCCCTCATTCTATATCTTGTCAGTGCAGGGATGGCAAAAGGCCATAGAATAAGGCACTTAGACAGGATGGAATAGTAGGCATAAGTTCATCAGAGTGTAGGGTTTACAGCCTCATGGGAAGAGAGTTCATGCCATCACATTGCGCTTTCCCACCCAGCTCCTACTACCTCCCTAGGACATTCTCTAGGATTCTGGCTGCCAGAAAAGAATTTTTTTTCATACCAGGTCATTGGTTATCTATAACAGTGCAATTTCAAAGGAAAGAACCAAAAAATCTCTTTTCCACTGATGCTTGAAAGCTCACCATTCTTTTGGGTGAAGACAGACAATCCTGAAATGAGGAACACATCCAGTTCCTGACACTTTAATGTAAAGGATTTCAGGGGCTCTAGTGTCAGGGAGGAAGGGGAGAGGGAAAGGGGTGGAGCTTGCCAATGGCAATGAACATAATCTGTGTGGCCATTTTGCTAAGTCCTGGACCACTTTTCTAGAACATGCCCTCTTTTGCAAAGGTGAGCTCTACTTGGAATCCAAAGACCTGGGTTTAAGTCCTAACTCTCAGATTCATGTGACCTAGATGTTTACTCCCTCTGCGTCTCAGTTTTGCTTCAGTGGAATAGGGATGATGAAAATATCTTCTCTGCCTACTTTACAGGACTATTGGGAGAGCCCATTGAGGTCATAGTTTATGAAAGTGCTTTTAACTATATAAGTGGTAACAATGGATAAGTGATATTGAACACTTTGGACAAGGTAAACCCCATCCACTGTCTCTTATTCTGGAAAAACACTCCCACTTTTTCATTCCTATTCTTTGGACCAGAGCCCCCTGAACTCTTCACAGTGCAGCCAGCCCATCTATACTGGCACAAAAAAGGAATCCCTGTCCTGGGTTATATCAGGAAGATATAACCTAGAGTCTCAGTGATCACCACCCTCTCCCCACGCCCCGACTTTCAGCATCCCTGTGGTCCTAGAAGTACTGACAGTCTTCCCCGCATGTTGCCAAACAAACAGCACACCCCAGGCCTGCATACATCTGTTCGTATTAGTGTACATCCGTGGTGATTGTGCATATCTGTCCTCATTTCTTCCTGATTCATTTTGAAGCAGAGACCATACACATGGTACCTGGTTTGGGATTGACCCAAATGACTCACATTTGGACAACTCCTACTTTTCTGTGGAGAAGAGATTATTTAATTGTTTGCTTGTGTGTGTTTTTAAGTAATTGTTGGTTTGTTTATCCAACAGTGAAGTTTCAACCAACATTTTCTTCCGTCACCACCCAGCAGGCTCACTTTCAGCCCAATCATTGTACCCTCAGAAAATGAAAACTCACTTTAATATTAGCCTAAGCCAAATGTTTGTAAATTCTGATTTTACAAAATTACACAATGCATTCTAAAGCCAAGCAAGTAAGTATTTGGGGTTATCTGCATTTTTACAAATATAATAATAACTATTTTTATTTATTACCCCCATCCTGACTCTTCTTCTAATTAGAAGAGTCTTTAAGAGTAGACTGTGTACCAGTTGTGTCCGTCAAAAGAATTCAGCCCCTTTTTCCTTTTTATCCTAAAATGTACCATCCTCCCTTCATTTAAATTTAACTGAAATGACTTTTGTAAATATTAGTGTGTATTTGTGATTTTCTAGTGAATAAAAGTGTCATGTTGTTATCAAATGAAATAATTAACATATGGAATCTTAACCACAGTGGTCAGGCATTTTTTTCTACTAATCTTTTGTATATGTTAGCGTATGTAGATATAAATGAAGTAATAGCCATCTAAACAGTTCAACACTGAATCAGAAGGAACTTGCTGAAGGCATTTTTAGAACAGGGGCAGCTCATACCAGCAACCAGCCTCATCTTGGTTACATCCCTCAAGCTTACAGCCCAGGAGTGTATCCACGCATGCAAATATGCAAAGAACCACTACTCCACGCCTATGTTACCCTATTCATTTTAAAATCTTCTCATTTGTTTAATGAAAACTACTGTTTGCATGGAGACTGTTCATTCGTCTAACTGGTGTTAAGGTAATAAATTAATTGCACTAGTGTTCACCCTTTTCCTCTCAAGACTAGTTAATGGTAAGCTTAAGATACTTTTAATGTGATAAGATATGTAAAAATTTGCACATATTGTTATATACTGAAATTTTAATCACATTTGGCAAAACAGATCCATTTCCTCGGCCAGAATAAGAGAAAAGATCACTTCGTGAGTAAGCTATTAGAGATTTTTCTTTCAGCATCCAACATCTAAAATAAGTTCGCAAATTGAAGAAATCAAAAGATGGATTTTGGCCCTTCAGGCATAATAACCAATTCTAGACTTATGAAGGAAAATGTGACATGTGGGAGGTGATTAGAAAACTTAAAGCAAGTTTTATTTCTAGGGGAAAATGATGGCTTTGAAACATATCTCCTCAATTTAACCATTATCTCTCTTGTGGGCTCAAGAAGACACACACCCAATAGGATGCCAGAGCAGGAAAAGGCCTTTTAAAAACGTAATTCAACTCACTCCTTTCTTAGGCAAGGAGATCTGAATTCCAAATGAGGAAATGACCTGCTTAAGAACACAGCTAACACTTGCCACGGCCGAAACATTGCCCAAGGTCCCACTCTGGTCCAGTGAACTGCACTTAATAACTGCCCTCCTGAGTCCAAAGGAGGGGGCCCACACTAAAACTGCTTATAGAGCCATTTAAGTTGGTTTCTGACCTCCCCTGAGAATCTTAAGCTGCACAAAAGACGCCTTCCCTTCCTCTGGCAAGCCAAGAGTGAGTCCCATCCAAGTGAATTCATGATCCAGACTCCAGGATTCCAGAGAAACCAGAGAGAATTACACCAGGGCCGCTCCACTGCTCCTGCCTTTGTTTTCCCCTAGTAAGAGAAATGCTGCCACTGGGGGAGGTCTGAACACATTTGCCTTGAATGTACACGGAGCTATTTGGGAGGAAAGCTAGAGCCATGTGGGGAAGCAGATTGTGATGAGAGGCGACCTTAGGCCCCAGGAAAAGCAGGTGGTGGAAGAAGCCTTGCTCACGTTCAAAGACAAAGCAAGTTGGGGGCCACCCAAGACAAAGTGTGTGATTTTCACACAAGTTCCTACTGGGTAACCCCAAGCAGCGGTCATTCTTCGTGCCTCCCAGGAGCCAGATGCCTTCCAGTCTCCAGGTCTGCCTCTCTCCTGAGGTATGCCAACCAGGCCACACATCACCTCCTGCAGTTGCCTGAACCACTTACTACTTTATGGATGCTCAAAGAGCTCCAAAAACAGGGCAATTTTTCCAAAAGAAACTAGTGTGAAAAAAAGCGTTTGGCACTTTTTTCAGATATAACAAATTGGTGAGAGGTGAGGGATTCATTGGAACTCAGAGAGAATAAGTTAATCACTGAACAGGAAAGTAGGCAAGGGGGTTGCCTCCGAGAAGCCGGGAGGTCAGCCCTTGGAACAGAAGGCCGTGTAGACACAAGGTCCTTGCATCCCTTTGTTGACTCCTTGTACTGGATTTCCCTGTATGAGTCACAGGCTGAGATGGAAGAGGTTGTCTCCGGAATCTCATTTAATGCTGACCTTAGGTTCCCAGCTCCGGATCCAGCTCCTAGGCAAGTTCCCAACCTAATTCTTTGACTGAAATCTGCCACAGGGATGGTCCAGTGTGTGCAGAAAAGGGTTTTCCAACCACTCAGTCTCTATGCTGGCTGCTGTGGAGGGACAAAGATCATGAGGAAGCAAGCCTGAATCTGAAAGTGACTCTTGAAATAATACAAGATTAATTCTATATTGAAGTTGAGATACTGGAGAGACACTGTAAGCACAAAAATGGAGAGAATTTAAAAGACAGGTTCCTTCCAGCCGTGGGGATCAGAGAAAGTTTGGGGTAGAGAGGGAATTAGGCAGAGCCCTGGAAGATGGGGAATGGTGGGGAAAGGGTATCCCAGGCAAAGGGAACAGAGTGAGCAAAGACATAGAAGAGGGGAAAGGAGATGGAATCTAAGCGGAAGAGGCATAGTTTGGTTTGATGGGCACATAGAATGCAGAGTGTTTAAGGGGAGAACAGACTCAGGCAGCAGACTGAAGAAAGAGCCCGGGGATGGGGGTGGACTGAATGAGCCTGGGATGCACAATCAGACAGAATCAGATTCAAATAGTAATGTTTACTTAACCATGTGACTTTGGAAAGATACCTTACCGCTTATCCAGGCCTTATTTCTCATTTGTAAAATGGGAATAATAATAGTACTTGCCTCATAGGATTTTATGTGGATTAAATATATATCTTAGAAAAATGCCTAGCACATCATAAGCAGTCAATAGACATTAGCTGTTATTTTTAGAATGATTAATTGTGGGAACAGAATTTATCCTGGATGAATCCAGAACATTGTGTCATGTGTAATGGATATAATATTTTGGAATTATCAAACCAGAGTATTTTTATTTTCTGTGATCCCAAGTCTCTGGTCATTTGGAATCCCAATAGTACCTGGCCAGCTCAAATCACAGAATTTCTTCCATAGTATAGAGGATGCCCTTCCACCGTTAAGCTTGAGACAGGAAGTGTAATGACCCTCAGGAAGGAGACTATGATGTAGAGGAAGTCCCTTCCATAGAGGAAGAGGAAAACAGAGCCCACTCCTTCCAGTCCCAATGGTGGTGGAAAGAAAGAAACAGAAGTTAGTTGAAGACCAGATGCATTTGTCCTAGCTTTCTCTTTCAGAGGCTAAATCTAGGTGGTGGAGGTATGGATGCAATAGAAGCATCTAAGGTACAGGGAAGCCTAAGATCATGGGGCAGGGAGGCACCAATGAAATGTTTGCCCAAGATCAGTGGGGGAGGCCCCAGAGCTCTAAGAGGAGCCCTGAATATGGCCCAGAGAGATGTGCAACAGCAGTAGAGGAGGCTGCAAGATAGAGGAGTCTGAGGTAGTGCCTTGACGCCCCACAGCAAGCAGTAAAATGCAGGGATCTATAAATTCCTATGTGCTCCAGTTGAGGTCACAAATGGGTGGACAGAAGCCTGGGGTTGGGTCAAAGAGGCCATTATGTGTGGGGCCTTTGCAATCAAGAACAAGTGGCCAGGACCACAGACTCTGAAAGACAAGATGGGACCCATTATTCCTCAGCAATCCATCCTACAGCAGGCCAGCAAGGATCCAGAATCCATACAACAGCACCTGATCTGAGTGTTCCTTCTGCCCGCCTCCAACCTGAGGTCATGGAAGCTCCATCATATTGGGAAGGAGTAGGGGGCGGGGACTGAAATCCAAAAGACTTTATTTTTCTGAAAGTGGGTGATTTAAACTGAAGGGAGTCTACTTAAGTTCAAAAAGACTATATGTCATTAATAGCTGAGTTTAAGTTTGCTTTTCCAACTCCCAATGAGATGGGGGCTGAGGAAGCTTTGGTCAATAATAGAAAAGTCAAACTACATCAAACTAAAAAGCTTCTGCACAGCAAAGGAAACCATCAACAAAACGAAAAGACAACCTAACAATTGGGAGAAGATATTTGCAAACCATACTTCTGATAAGGGCTTAATCTCCAAAATATATAAAGAACTCATGCATCTCGACAACAAAAAAACTACCAACCCAATTAAAAAATGGGCAAAAGACCTGAACAGACATTTCTCCAAAGAAGATATACAGATGGCCAACAGACACATGAAAAGATGTTCAAAATCACTAACTATCAGGGAAATGCAAATCAAAACTACAATGAGATATCACCTCACGCCCGTCAGAATGGCTATAATTAACAAGACAGGAAACAACATGTGTTGGAGAGGATGTGGAGAGAAGGGAACTCTCATACACTGCTGGTGGGAGTACAAACTGGTGCAGCCACTATGGAAAACAGTATGGAGATTCCTCAAAAAATCAAGGATAGAACTACCATATGATCCAGCTATTCCACTGTTGGGTATTTATCCAAAGAACTTGAAAACACCAATTTGTAAAGGTACATGCACCCCTGTGTTCATTGCAGCGTTATTCACAATAGCCAAGACTTGGAAGCAACCTAAGTGCCCATCAAGGGATGAATGGATAAAGAAGATGTGGTAGATATACACAATGGAATACTACTCAACCATAAGAAACGATGAAATCCAGCCATTTGTGACAACATGGATGGACATTGAGGGTATAATGCAAAGTGAAATAAGTCAGAGGGAGAAAGTCAAATACCGTATGATTTCCTTCATTAAGTAGTAGATAATAACAACAATAAACAAACACATAGGGACAGAGATTGGATTGGTGGTTACCAGAGGGGAAGGGGGGAGGGAGGAGGGTGAAAGGGATAATTCGGTACATGTGTGTGGTGATGGGTTGTAATTAGTATTTTGGTGGTGAACATGATGTAATCTATGCAGAAATAGAAGTACAATGATGTACACCTGAAATTTTTACAATGTTATAAACCAATGTTACTACAATAAACAAAAAATTTAAAAAAAATAAATAAAATAAAATTTATATTTTAAAACAAAAAAAAAAAGTCAAGAAACTATGTTTTCCCTGTACATCCAAATGTAGCGTCAGCCAACATTACACGTATAACAATGATGAAGAGGCAGGAGAAGATTGGGGACTAGATTGGGGAGAAAAGAGGAAGAGAAGCTGTTACACTGGAAACACATGATTGGAATGGAAATTGTCACACAAGATCCAGATTCAGACCTTCTAGAATAGCATTCAAAACAATAAGCAGAAGCTAGCATGTCTTCAACATGGACAGTGCCGGAAAATATAGTTGATATAACACATGATAGCCCTTGATGTTGGCAGCTTTGATATTTGTGACTTTATTCATGAACAACCACAAAGATTCATGATGTGATCAGTTGTAATTTTGGGAGGGGGAAGCTTCCATCTTGCACACCAATAACTAGGCCTAGCCAACCATATGGCAGCCCCATTTTAATGGGGCTTTCTTGTTCTTTACTCAACATCATATATCCAGTTGCTCTCATGAAATGATAAAAGACCACATTTCTTAGTATAAAAAAAAAAATGCCACCTAAAAGAAAGCCAATGGCTTTCTGGTAACGGAAGTTGGTGCTAGTGTTGAAAGTGAAGAAAGAAGCGAAGATGTTATTAGGTGAGAAGTTAAAGATCCTCCTAGAAAATGATAGTTCTTAGCCAGAGTACAGAAGTTCAGATAAATGTAAAGAATATAATGACATATTTTCTTCTTCCAATCCATGGCACAAATGAATTGAATATAAGCTTTATACAGAGACAAGAAGAAGTGATTCATAACTCTTTCAGCAAATGCTTCAGCCTGTGAGAAAAATTACATTTGATGGAAGAAATTATACGCCATAGCGCTGGTCATATAATTGGGGATTCCCAAAGATCTGAGTTCTAGGTTGAGTCATTCGTGAGTGTCAAGGCTTTATCTTTTCTAGATTTCAGTTAAACTTTTGATACCTTCTCTCAAGGGAGTCTTGTGGGAAGATGGAGAAATATAGACTAGGTAATATTTTGATTAAGTAGATTCGTAGCTAGTTGAAAGAATATTGATTAAAGGATCTGTGTCATCTAAAGATTCTATTCACTACTTGACTGAACCTAGAGAAAGCAAGATTATTAAAGGTCTGGACCCCTAAGGGGATATGGAGTGAACAACAAACATTTGGATGATTTCCTCATCATTCGAGTTGTTTGAGCAACATCAGCTTCAAGCAAGGTTTGGCTTACCCAGAGTATGCTGAAATCCTGTGTTTTTATTTTATTTCAGCAAATGGTCATTGCGTCATGTAGAGGCAGCTGCAGATAAACTCTGGGAATTAGTTCTCCTCCTCCTCCTCATTATCATCACAGTCTACAGAGTTGTGGGAGCATCAAGGGAAAGAAGCAGAAAATTGGGAGGTCCATAGCAGACCCAGGAAAGCATCACCATCCACAGCCACACTGTTTCACTACAGTATTTTTGTGTTATAATTAGACCACTGCTTTCCAGATCTCTGAGCATCATTTAGTGAAGGGGCAACCCCAGCTTCCACTCCAAGGTTATTTTCATTATAGCATCATAAAAACACATGGTGCGGGCCGGCCCGGTGGCTTAGCGGTTAAGTGCATGCGCTCCGCTGCTGGCGGCCGGGGTTCGGATCCCGGGCATGTACCGACGCACCGCTTCTCCGGCCATGCTGAGGCCGCGTCCCACATACAGCAACTAGAAGGATGCAGCTATGACATACAACTATCTGCTGGGGCTTTGGGGGAAAAAATAAATAAATAAAATCTTTAAAAAAAAAAAAAAACACATGGTGCTGGTGTTTCTGGTTCTCAGATTACCCTACCTGAGCCTGACTTCTTGCTCCAAGCAGGATTTTAGCTAAAAACATCTCTTAATCTTGGGTTTAAAAACCCACTGAAGTGGCTCTGAGTGAGCCTTCTATTCCCCAGTGCAGTAGACCGAATAACGACCCCCCATGTATGTCCATACCCTAATCCCCAGGACCTGTCAATATGTCATCTTATGGCAAAAGGAACTTTGCTTGTGTGATTAAGTTAAGCACCTTGAGATGAGGAGATAATCCTACATTATCTGGGGTGAGCCCAATGTAATCACAAGGATTCTTCTTAAGAGGAAGGCAAGAAGGAGAAGTCAGAAAAAGGTGATGTGATGACAAAAGCAGAGGTTGGAATGATGTGCTTTGAAGATGGAGGAAGGAGCCACAGCCAAGGAATGCAGACACCTTCTAAAAGCTGAAAAAAGTAACAAAACAAATTCTCCCCTGGAGTCTCCAGAAGGAACACAACCCTAATTTTAGCCTCGTAAACTCATTTTGGACTTCTGATCACCAGAATTGCAAGAGAATAAATTTGTATTATTTTAAGCCACTAAGTTTATGTTGATTTGTTACAGCAGCAATAGGAAACTAATACATCCAGGTACCAATTCCATTGGTATCTTTGAGGATGAACAACCTGGAATCACTGTGGTCCTCCCCAAACCATGTGCCTCTGAGTGGATATTTACCCTCCTGTCTTACCATCAGTGAGGACAGCCATAGGACCTGGAAGGCACATAACAGGTGGTCCAGAAAGGGACAGGGCAATATTGCCAGTCAAGGAAGGATAAGAGTCAAGTCTAGGGGGAGCAATAAATGGAGGAACAGGTAGAGTCCAGGTGGTCAGACAGCAAACTCAGCTCCAAGGAACAGCACTGATGTGCTCAGCTCCTCAGCCGGCAATGGCTCCATCTCTGTCTCTGATTTGCAGGTCAACAGGGTGTGGGAGTTATTTGCCACAGAAAGAGGTTAAAGGCCTGTGGGAAAATCCTGCATTAGACTGAAATCAAAACAGAACTAAGTGGCTGAGTTCCCACCTGGACACACTTGTCAGACCTCTCAGGCCATGAAGATGTCAGAAAACGGGTCGGAAGCCAAGTACTTGCATCCATAGCCTTCACAGGACCTGCTCTTATGCAAAAAATCCAGGATGACTCCTCCTGGGAAATTTAGGAATTCTTAAGCCAGAGTGGTTCACCCACACCCTCCCCATTCCCAACTATCCTCTTACCATCTTGGCAGCTTTTTTAAGAGAAGAAAGAAGAGGTAAAATCAAATAGGGGCAAATGACAGGAAATAAGAAGGCACGAGTATCACAACCTTCTTGGTTGCCAGGTTCTGTGAAACACGCTTGGCATGAGGAAGCGTGTTTAAACCTCTACATCATTTCACTTCATCATTTAAAGATGGTTAAATCCCCCACCTCTGCCCCACCTGGAAGTCCTTGATGTAGGAGTGAGATCAATGGGCAAAGTGAAACGCGAGTTGTCATTGGGGCTCCCTTGTGAGTAGCTGTGGGGAGCACAAGGCACCTACCTTCATCCAGGAGTTGTTCAAAGAATAAGTTTACAGAGTATTTTTAAGAAACAAATGTTTTTTAACGGACAGCCTCTTTTCTAGATACTGTCAATCCTCATTATTCTTGGATTCTGTATTTGTGAATTCTCTTATGCACTAAAATTTATTTGTAACCCCAAAATCAATACTCATGGCACTTTCATGGTCATTTGCAGACATGCACAGAGCAGAGAAAAATTTGAGTTGCCCAAAGTACACGTTGCCAGCTGAGGTTGAACAAGCTCTGCCTTCTTGTTTCAGTTCTTATACTGTAAAGAAGTGTCCTTTCCACATTCTATTTAGTGCCACTTTTTAAAATATTGTTATGCTTTTTGTTGGTGGTTTCACTGTTTAAATAACAACTGAAGGGCTGTCTAATCCTCCTAAGCACAAGAAGAAAGAGGAAATACATGTGTTAGGTAAGCTTCATTCAGGCAGGTGTTGGAGTCCTGTTGGCCGTGTTAATTCATTCAGTGTTAATGAATCAACAGTATATATTAAATAAGGTATCTTTAAACAGAAACGCACATGAAACAAGGTTATGTATTGATCAGTTGATAAAAAATTTTGTGACCACAGGCTCGCAGGAACCTAGCCCTGTAATTCCCTTAGGAGCAGTGGTTCAATATTCCCTAATTCATTGTTCGCGGAGACTTTATAGAGCATAACTACTGTGAATAATAGTGTGAATCGACTGTGATCTCCTGAGTTCAAACCTTGTTTGTCACAAGACATAACTTGAGGTGCTAAGGAAATAAAACCATAGAGTCCAAGATTTGAATTGGTCAAAATTGCCATTTCTTACAACATGCCTGCTGCTCTTCCTTCCCACACAAGTCTGTCACTTTGATATAAATTGAAACCCCTTGGAAACAAAGGTCTGTGATGGGAACACACACATTTAACCAAACTGCAGCCCACGCTTTCCGGGGACCACATGTCTACGCGAGCAGTCTTTTTTCCCCAATTGAAAAACAAAACAAAACTGAACTTGAAAGCTACAGCTCATCTATTCTGTGGTGTCACTGTGGAACAGGAAGAAGAAAACCACACAGACTCCCCATCCCAGAGAGGAAAGGAGGGTAGCCCTTGGCTAACACTTTAGTTGAGGCTTTATGTGGTAATTTCAAAGCTTTTCAAAGTCAGTCTTTGCAGAGCTGAGGGAGCAGTTATTAAGAGGTAGTGCTGTTTCTTACTCCCAGTGGACCCAAGTGCACAGTCTGAAGGAGATTGAGACAAAAAAAGGAGGCATTGATCTTCCACATAAAAATGTGAAGTTTAATTCCACTGAGAAGACGTGGTTTTAAAAATAATGGGGCATGAAGGAAAATGTTATTCTGCCTCTTTGTGGGTTTTAACTGTCTCTGACAATTATCCTTCATCCTTGGAGAGAGAAAGAAAGAGGAGTGAGGGAAGGATGGAGGGAGAAAGAGAGAAATACAGTCACATGCCTGTCCACTTGATTCAACAGCCGCTCACTGGAAAACGTGAAGGATGAAGAGGTGTGCCTGCAAAATATGCAGATGAGGAGAAGATCTAGAAGGAAGGGCTCATCCTGGGCTGTGCTGTGGGACCTGGAATGTCAAAAGCCACCCCTCACTGCCCTTCTGGAGCCCCCAGGGCATTCTCATAGATGGAGTTCTTCAGCACCAGGGACAGTATGCCAGGGGGAGAGGGGCAGATCCTGGGTGAGGCACATCTTTGGGGTAGACAATGAAGTTTCTACAAAGTGAGTGGGGGGGTCCCACATGAGAATTAAAGAGACGTTTGTTCTCCCTTTTAAAGCAAGAACAAGATACAAATGTCTGCTCTCATCCCTTCCATTCAACCTATACTAGAAGTCAGCATAACAAGACAAGGAAAAAGCATTATAAGGATTAGAAAAGAATGCCATTGTCATTACTTGCAGATAATATGATTGTCTACACAGAAAGTCCACAAGAATCTAGTAAAAACTAATAGAACTGATAAGAGACTATAGCAAAGTAGTTGGCTGCAAGATCCAGAAACAAAAATCAATAGCGAACTTGACAAGCTTATCCCAAAATTCAAATCAAGGCACCTATTTTTTTTTTTTTTTTTTTTTTTTGTGAGGCGATCAGCCCTGAGCTAACATCCGCCAATCCTCCTCTTTTTTTGCTGAGGAAGACGGCCCTGGGCTAACATCTGTGCCTATCTTCCTCTACTTTATATGGGACGCCGCCACAGCATGGCTTACCAAACAGTGCGTTGGTGCGCGCCCAGGATCCGAACCAGCGAACCCTGGGCCGCCGCAGCGGATTGCGTGCACTTAACCGCTTGCGCCACCGGGCCGGCCCCGAGGCACCTTTTTGAAGAAAGGACTTACTCTACCAGAGAGCAATATTTATTACAAAGCCAGAGTAATTAAAAGAGTGAGGTATTCAGGGAAGTGATAGACAAATAGACCTATGAAATAGAATATAAAGCCCCAGATACATGTATGTATGGGAATTGGCAAAATCAACTTTTCTTCAAAATGTGGAAATCAAGGCTCAAGAGAGAATTTAATCTCAGTTATAGAGAAATAAAGTGAGACTTTTACACACTTGAGTTTTTTTACTGAAAGTTTATACTTCCTACCTACCTCCTAGCACCTCTATTGTGGAGGCGCTGAAAGGGATATGGGGACAGGACAGAAAAGGAACTGTGGCCTGCCCCCCTTCAGCCCTGTGCTAATGCCTGGAGAGAGGCAGCAACATCTGGGGGTGGGGGGAATATGGTGTCCAGGTAATCCTGGGTTACCAGCAGCAAAGGGAGCAGAGGTAGAGATGGAAACCATGATGCCCTGGCTAATGCCAGGTGGCTACGTCATGAAGGACTGAAGAGAAACTCCCATAACACGAGTCCCAGAGGCTGAGAGGCTGGCCCAGGGATGACTCTACCCAAGTCCAGTCAAATATCATTTATTACAACAGAATTCCTCTACTATGCATAACATGCCAGCAACTCACTTCCCAAACATATTCTGCAATGATCCTTCCTATGCCAGAGACACTGCTTTCAGGTGCCTTTATTGTAATAATCCTTTCCTTCCCCTAACAGCACTAAAGAGCCAGCCAAAGCTGTATAACTTGTGAGCTATGATTCTGCCATCATACATTTATCACCAGCTGATTTGTGTCCATTCCTGCCTGCCCCTGGTCTCATCCCTACTCAGGCTCCTCTAAGACCATGCGAGTAACCCTCAACCTCCCTGCCTTCATGCATATTACCTACTCCAGTTTCTTTGGTGGAACCGGCTCTCTCTCCTGATTCAGCCTGTTGGCTGGTTCTGGTCTCATGCCCAGCTCTGGGCTTCCTATCCCATGGGGACTGAGCCCTGCTGGATACAGAAGGATTCCCTGGAGTAAAGATGCAACTTTGCCCCCAATGTGAATATTTCCACTGCCCAAAGACCCCTGCCTCCTCACCTTACAGAGGATATCTTCCAGGCTTCAGCACCAGCACAGACTAGTAACAATGACCTGTAATTTAGACACACGTGACCCAGCTCTACTATTGGGCTTGATTCCTGGGTCCTGCCCCCATACCTCCTAGGTTTATTCCACCTTCTTCCCTCCTCTAACCTGCACCCCTGCTGCCTCAGAAAATCAATCCAACCCAAATTAGGATCCTTGGTGCCTTTTACTCTTTCTCTCTGTGCCATTCATGGTCTTTGTAGGAAATAAATTCAACTCAGCTGGTTCAAATGAAAAGACTTTATGAAGGGGCTATTTACAGAGATATGGTTGGGGCTAAGGGAAGCAATAAGAGGTGACTGGGCTCCCAGAGACCAGCAGCAGAGGGCAGCTTTACCACCCTTAGGACTGGAGAGCAAGGGAAGGAAATGGTGACACAGGAGCCACTATGGAGGGGCCACTTCTGGAGGAATGGAGCCACTGTCAAAGCAGGAGACAGGGATAGTATACCTTGACCTCTCTCTCCTGCTGCCCTCCAGTCTCAGGTGCCTCCCATTCATCAGACCCAACCAGAATCCAGCTGGTATGTGAGTTCAAAAAATGCTATCTATAGGGTCACTCTCCGAACACAGAGCAGGACAGAGAAGGGCAGAGAATGAATCCACGGGGTGGGCAAACAGTACTAACAGCCTACACCTCTCATGTCAGGCACTTCATTTCTCCTGCAGCCATGATAGCTTCAGCTCTATCACACCCAGACTTAGGCTCTCCTGGCCTCTTGGCAGGGGAGTTTCTCTTAAGTCCTTCGCCAAGTGTCCACCCAGCAGTAGCCAAGGCATAATGGCTCCCGCAAAGCTATTCCAGCTACCCAGCTACAAATGAGACCATGACTCTGACTTTCTGCCATTCCTGGGGGGGTGAGAGATCCTTGGCACTTCTTTGATGCCAGGAGTTACTGGGAACTTATGGAGAGAGGACAGGGAGGGCATGTCTCCGGCCAGAGAGATCCCAGCGGAGACGCAGGGAGGTGGGACAGAAGCAAAAGGGAGGAAGACCACAGGACTAAAAGCTCAAGCCACGACCCTTTGGTCCACTTGCCTGGGACAGTGAAGGGAGATGGTCTCTCCTCTCCTTCCAGGGAGTGCCCAACAAGGAGCTGAATGGCTCAGGCAACCCTGACAAGGAGGGCTACAGATCGTGCAACAGTGTCCACTCCAAGTTCACACCCTTCATTCTGTCCAGACCAAGGACAGATTCCCAACCCCCACGTGGACACATGTGGTTATCCTGCCCTGACTTAGTCTGTGTTTTCCCATCTGCGTCTCATATTCTTAGTTCCTTCCTCTCCTTTCTGTCTAGGTTTATTTATGTCCTCTATCACTTTTTGTTATCACCTAGTCCCAATTTCATGTTCTTTGCCAACTTAGTCCCTTTTAAAAATATGGTTGCCATAACAACTCTTGCAAAAATCCTGGGATGGCTGCATTATTTAGCAGTTGGCATGTCCCACCTTGGAACGACATCTTGGTAAAACAGAGGGTGTGGGCTTCTATTTTATGTTAACACTGAGACTCAGGGACCAGAACCAACATACTCACCACCAGCAGGCAGGCACATACTTTAGCTCATTTAACCCTTCAACTACCCTTTCAGGTATGAACCACTATTAGTCTCATTTTATAGATAAAGAAACCAAGGCTCGGAGAGGTTGAGTAACTTGCCCCAGGTCACGCTGCTAGTGAGGGTCAGAAGTGGGACAGGAGCCCGGATCCGTCTGAGTCTAGATCACACGCTCTTGACCAGTAAATTAAGATTCTGTTGTATAAATCACTTCAGAGATCCCCGAGTGAAGACACAAACACAGGAGATTGTGATGCAGACCTCTAGGAGCCCTGCTCCTGGCATCCACCCTCTCCCCCCATGAGAGCTCTGAGGTCCTTTCTTTTTTTTTTTTTTTTTTAATGATTTTTTTGTGTGTGTGTGTGTGTGAGGAAGATCGGCCCTGAGCTAACATCTGCCAATCCTCCTCTTTTTGCTGGGGAAGACTGGCCCTGGGCTAACATCCATGCCCATCTTCCTCCACTTTATATGGGACGCCGCCACAGCATGGCTTGACAAGGGGTGCATCTGTGCACGCCTGGGATCTGAACCAGCGAGCCCCGGGCCGCAGCAGCGGAGCGCTCGCACTTAACCGCTTGCGCCACCGGGCCAGCCTCTGGGGTCCTTTCTAAATGACACTACTGCTTCTGGGCCAGGGCTGATTGAAGCTGATGTACCCCTGGTTCTCTTCCTTCCTGAGAACCTGGGGTGTTAACCAAAATGTCCTCCTGGGGTTCAAACACTGTCGTAATCAGATCAGAATCTGACCCTGAAAGCAGAGGTCAGGTGTAAGTGGTCAAATAAGAAATAACAAGTTCTTTAATGAATTAGACAATTAATTAAGGAGAAACCAGTAAAGACAGTGGGGGAAGCAGGAAGTGAATGGGGAAGAAGGCAGATAGGGGGTCATTTCAGGTGGGGCCCCAGGCTCAGCCTGATGCCCTGGGGAGCTCTGGAGCATATGTTTCACCTCAGATCTTGTCCACCTTGGGGACCTGTCCTTGGCTAGGAAGGGCAGAGTCTGGGGAAGGGCACGGAACTCCCACGCCCCTCTAGCTCTCTTTTGGACAAGCAGCTCCACCACCCAAGTCAATCTTCCAAAAGGCACAGGTGCCAGCATTCACAGCAAGACACACAGCACCTGGGGGATGCACACAGGAAAGTGGACAAAAGGGACCTCCAGGGACTTGTGCAGCACAAGAACAGTATCCACGACACACACCAGTTCCTCTCCTAAAACCAAGAGCTAATAGTGTTCTACTTCAAGGCGACAGACATCTCAACCTTCTTGATGCCATCGCTCTGTCCCTCCAGGCAGCTCTGAGGATGCTCTGGTTTGTTTTCCAGCCCAGGCATGAGCTTTGTCCACCCCCTCTCAGTTAGTTCTCTCTCTGTCCTGCCAAATGTCCATGAGCCTAGAGTGAGGGACAAAGGCATCATTTGAGGGGATGCACTTTTCTCCCCTCTTACTCCAGTCATTTTTCTGGCTTCCCCTTAGATTCTGTATAACCTGCCCCTCCTCTTTATCATATGTTTCAGAACAAGACTGAATGAATGAATAGCCAGGGCTGTGCGGAGCAGCCTCCCAGATGGGGCCACCTGAGTCCCAGGCAGCTCTGGCAGGAGCCACCCTGTGGCTGGGCTTTTTCAAGCTCAACTCAACGGCCTGCCATTGTGTCTTTGTTCCCTTTTGCCAGCCTGCTGTATTCCAGGAACAGAAGAAAGAACTTTTGTTTTCTCCAGGAAGAGAGGAGGGATGGGGACAGGTCATTCAGAGAGAGGTGAACTGAGACAGAAATGGGGGCAGGGCCTCTAACTCTTCCTCAGCCACTGCTGTCACTGTCACCACAGGAGTTTTCTCCACACTAAAATATGGATAAAACATGGCAGTTAACACTTAGGCCATTTCTTGCACTATCTAGGGATCTCTCATCCATCCCTCAACACAAACACACACACACACACCCAGAGCCCTGACTGGATACAGAGTGGACAAATGACCAAAGGCTCCTGTCCTGGTTGCGCTCTGAAGTTATATCCATGTGTGATGCTTGAATGGTCTATAGAACCCCCAGTCTCTCATTTTCTGAGTAGGGAAATCAGGCCCAGAGAGGCAACTGTCCTGTGCAAGGTCACTGAACCTGTTGGTGGCAGACTATGGTCTAGAACTCAGGTCTCCTTGTCCCCAGTCTAAGGTCTTCACATTGGGCCATCCACACTCCCACCTCTCCATGAGGGCTAGCTGTTAAATTAACAGCAAGGTCTAGCTGGGCCCAACCTGCTGGGGTGAGGAGAAAATTTGTACAGGAAGAAGCTCTTGAAAACCTGAGAGAAGAGTCTCATGGTCTTTCTTGGGCTAGAGAGAGCCCTTCTCATGTAGGGCTGATAGATTATCATATTAAAATACAGGATGCCTGGTTAACTTTGAATTTCAGACAAACAATGAATAATGTTTTGAAATATGTCCAAATATTGCAACTCTATCTGGTAACCCTATTCCCCAAGGTTCGGATGGGGGGCAGGAACACTATAACTGCCACAGACCCTTTCATGCTTCCCTGAGGACGCTCAGGCCCTCAATGCTCTGACTCCAGCGAATTGAATCTGTCCTGTTTTCTAGATTTAGTTCTAGTCTGAAGTCAACAGAGCACTAGGCAGCAAGACTGGGCAAGTGAGAGAAGTAATAGTCAGAAAATACAGATTCCAAAACATTTAAGGCACACAACATCTTTGCTACCTGAATTTCTCCCAGAGTGAGAAATAGACTTGTCATGCTGAAAGATCTACCCATCAAGGATGCCCCTCTAAGAAAGATGGCAAGCAGATTACTCTAAAAGTAGGTAGATGCTCCACACATATTTCTTGAATGAATGAATGAATGAGCAAACCAGGGCCAGAGCAAGGTGTTAGGAAGCCCAATCTCCAAGAGACAGCGCCCCTATCTTGAACTGACACCCCCTCTTCTCTCCCAACCCAGGCCTGAGCCATCGTTCAGGGCTCAGTGGAATCCCCTCCTCCTCCAAGAACAAGGCAAGCTCCTGGATGTCAGGGGTCCGGCTCACTCATTTAGGCCCCCTAGGGCCTATCTCAGTGCTGGCACAAAGTAAGAAGCCAACTAAAAGTTGCATGAATGAATGAATGAATGAATGAATGGAAGATCTGATAACAAGGATCTCAGGAACCCAAGAAACTAGCAGCTCTCTGGGATTTGGAGTGCACAATGACAGGAATCCTTTATCGCCAATCCTGAACCCATTTATTCATTCAATATTAAATATGCTGAGCTTGTTGAGGTCCATACAGGAATCACCTTCACTTATCCATTTTCCTTCAAAATTGCTCGGTCTTTACCCCTAGAAAACATCTCAGGCAAATCAATCACTTTTAGTAACAAGAATAGTCTCATTTTGATACTGATTCATTTAGCTGTTGAAAAGCTAAGTCCAGTCTAGTCCAAATCAAAACTCCAATCTCATATGCAATTCCAAGCATCAATTCTCCTTGCAGCTCCTACCTAAACTGTGGCTCAAGGGCTTGCAATGAGGAACGGGGCTGTCAGCTGTTTTGCCCTTCCTTCACTTCCTCCCTCCAGTGGGACAAAGCAGGCGAAGGAGGAATTAGAGAAAATGGGGAAGCATCGATTTACTTAGCCAGTGCTGTTAGTGGTTGTCTCTTGGCTGTACAGGTCTTCTGTACATGGCAGGCTCTCAATCTTGAACCTGGTGGGGTGCATGTTTGTGTCCTTTGGAAGTATCTATACACGAGCCTCCATACTGTATAGTTCTTTGATGTGGACAATGTACTCTCTGCATAACCTGTGTGCCTCCTCCTTTCTGATTCTTGTCCAACCAGTTCATCCCAAGCCCTCTTCCTGCTGGAATCCCCTCAGCTCTTGGCCGAGCTCCCATCAAGACCGCTTAAAGCTGGTGATGTCCGTAGTACCCATTCACCCACTCTCGCTTCCTCAAATGCAGGGAGTGCCATCTGCCTGCTGATCCCCTCGCTCCTCACCCTGCCATCAGAGGCAGTGCCAACTAACATTCCACCTTTAGCATGAGCTGGTGAGACGTGGGCTCCAGTCCCTGTTTCACATAAGTCCCCAAGGTCCGGGTTCTCCCAAGAACTCTCACCTCCCTCCTTCCCCATGGCTACACCAAGATGGGGCTACAGGATTCTGCATCTCGGTAGGTCACCAGTGAGGAAGCAAGAGGCCGGGTGAGGAGGGTGTGGAAAACCATGGAGAGAAAAGAGGAAACACCACAGCAGCTCCCACTAGGCTGAGCTCTCCTTTCCCAGTGACTCCCCAATAATCATTTCAAATAGATAGTCTTCTTATAAAGACTAGAGGGAGGAAAGAGGGTTGATGGCCATTGAACTTGTTCTAATATTTTCTAGTAAGTCTGGCATAGGTATGTTTAGCACCTCTCTTTGGGATGAGGGTAAACACATCTTGCATGGTCCATTCTAGTACCTCTCTCTGGAAAGTGAGGGTAAATTTCACCTACTATCCTCATCTTTAAGGCCTCACCAAAATTCCATGACATCAGGTAAATCCCCTTCAACATTCTGTTAAAATCCATTCATTCACTCACACATGCATCCACCTATTTATTCGTTCAACACAGTGTTAGAGAATCCATTACCGAGTGTAGCAGTGGGAGCCTTGACTTAAGGAATCTAAATGGAAGATCTTACTGGGAGAGGGTATCTAATTCTAAGACCAAACTGAACCATCAGGAATAATGGGCTTTAAAAATGAAACAAAACAGTATAATCAATGGCCACTTTAATTTATGTAAGGTCTGACTCTAGGGACGTGAAAACCACCCTATGCTCAGAAGTTCACACACTCAGAATATTGGGTTCCACTTGGAACACCATGTTTCCACGAAGGATGCTGATAAACTGGAGTTGGTTGCCATAAGTAGCTACATAGGATGGTGAAGAGTCTGAAAGCTGTGCTCTAGGAAGGAGTAGGAGAGTTCACCCAAGAAAAGAGGAGGCCAAAGGGAGAAAAAGTGAATAGTATTTGCCTTCAATATTTGAAGGCTAATCATATGAGCAGTAACCATGCATGTGGGGTATAATCTCAAGGAGTAGAACCGCAAACAATGACAGAAGTTTCCCTGGGATACAGATTTGAGTTATGCATATTAAATCACTTCCTCATATTCAGAATCATCTAATTATTTGCACAGCCTGCCCATACAGGTGTGAACTAAGACCTGGTTGACCATCTGTCAGGAAGTTGTGCAGGGAGTTTCTCTACTGCAATGGTCTTCAAACAACACTTATAGAACATGTTAAAAATACAGGTCCCCAAGGCTGGCCTCATGGCATAGTGGTTAAGTTCAGCACATTCCGCTTCGGCAGCCCGGGTTCACAGGTTCAGATCCCAGACGCGGACTTACACCACTCATCAGCCACGCTGTGGCGGAGACCTACATATAAAGTAGAGGAAGATTGGAACAGATGTTAACTCAGGGCTATTCTCCCTCAAGCAAAAAATAAAAATGAAGAAGATTGGAAAAAGATGTTAGCTCAGGGCTATTCTCCCTCAAGCAAAAAATAAAAACGAGGAAGATTGGAAACAGCTGTTAGCTCAGGGCTAATCTTCCTCAGCAAAAAAAAAAAAAAAAAATACAGGTTCCCGAGCCCCACTCCAGGCTTGAAATCTGAACCTCTGGCAGCAGGCCTGGGTGTCTGTATGTTTCGATAAGCTCCAAAGGTGGTTCTGAAGGGCCAACCAGGACTGAGAACCAGTGCTCTGTGAGGTGGGGAACCACACTATGGCCATTGCCAACTCCCAGATTGACAATTTTAAGAACCTGGTAAGAAGAAGTAAGTTGGGGTTATCTCCTAACCCTCCCCAAACCCTACCCAAAAAACAACAACAAAAAGCCTTTTTAAAAAGCATAAACCCTGAAAATGAAGACAGCTGGAGAGGAAATGACAGCCACCCCATTTTGGAACTGGGTAACAGAAGGATGTGTAGTAACCGAGTTAGTGGACACAAGAAAGTGGACTCCAAAGTCAGCAGTGGGGAAATCTGAGAAGCAACCTGCTTCTCAGATTGCTCAACCTCAAAAGTTTCAGGCATTATTGGGGGCAGGACTGAGAGTGATGCTGAAGAGGAATGAGGTTGAGAGTCTCGTCACAAAGCAAATAGACACCCAGGTCTTCCTCCTCCATACTGTCCAAAGGCTGAAGGATTTTTCCCTGGAGAGAACAAAGTGGAAACACCAGACACAGCTGAGGACAGGATGTACCATATTGAAAACTGGAAAATAAGCAAAAATCTGTCTACTTCCTGAATGTTGACACCCCAACCCTCTTCCTCCTCTTGTTCCTTGAATTCTGGTAGCCAGGGTTGTATCTTTGGGGCTGGATAACTTTTCTTCTCTTGTAATTGGCCCAATCCAAAGAGGAAAGACCTAAAGATACTGACATGGAGTTCCCCTGACAAAATGGCCCAGCCAGATCAGTCTACAGTGCGACCCAAAGGTCAACATGTGTCACTCATGGTCACAAAGCTTGCTATTGATTTTAATGAACAGGACTTCAAGGTAAGCAGACAACCAAACATCTGAGGAAAGCCATGGACAGAGACAAAAACAATAATTAGAAAAAATAACTTGGAAGGGAGAAATAGACATATATAATACATATCATAAATATATAAATATTATATATCAAAGTATTTTATATAAATATATAGTATAAATTAATATGTAATATACTATACATGAATATAATATATGATACATATGGCAACTCCATTCCTCCTATACGTGTGCACAGGGAGACATAAATAGAATGTTCAAAGCAAAACTGAGTAAGTCATAGGGGACACATTTTACCTACAAGACTCACCTGTGAATTCCTCTGTCTGGAAGAAAGTAACTTTTCAAGGTCTGACTCTGCACTTCATGTTTCCATCTGAAGTGGCTTTGGGAAATCTCTCACAAACAGCGTTCCAGTGCTCAGCCCATTCAACCACAAAAGGGGTTATATTAGGGGGGTGGGCAGCGGGGGCTAGAGAGGGAAACTTTTAAAGCCAGCTTGTTAAAAGAGCACCTGGAAGCTTTACATGATGGGGTTCAGCTCTGTTTCCAAAAACAAACCAGTGGTTTAATCCAAAATTCCAATCTTAGGGTGTTTATTCATACCAGGTCTTTCACAATGTTTTCAGGACCTCGCCCTATGCACAGCCTTTAGATAGCTAAAGGCAGCCACTCCCTGTGTAGGCATATGGTGGGACAGTAATTCCAAGATATAAACAAGACCTCCCCTGTCACTTTTCCTTCCATCGTACCTATGACCCGTGCCCAGCCCACACAGGTGGACATCCCACCCTCGCTGCCCTGGACAGCTCTGTGATACCACATAAGCTCTCCCCGACTCCCATCCCTGCCAACCCCAGGCACCTAAAGGCACACATTAGGAGAATCTTGGGATGGGTTGCGGTATGGGTGGAGGAGGGAATCCTGAATTGACTGAGTGGAAATCTGAAATGACAAAAAAAATCTTCAAGTAACTACATTTGCCTGAAAATGACTGGATTAAGTTTTATGTATTCAGTTGGAAAGGGGGGCTGTCTTGGTTTGGGCCACCCCAGAAGCAGACCCTGAGGCAAAGATTTAAGTGCAAGTGGCTTATTTGGGAAATGGTCTCAGAAAATGCTGGTAAAGGAGTGAGGAAGTGAGACAGAGAAGGGAAGGCAGCCCATAAAGAGTGTATTGAGAAGATGACTGCTGTGGGCAACTGGGCTCAACCCCAAAGACATCTGGGAGGCTGCGTGGAGCACCCCTGGAGTTCTCACCACCATTAATGGGAACGAGGAAGCTGGGTCAGTCATTGGTTGAGTCTGCTCCCCAATCCACTCCCTGGTCCTCCAGCCTGCCCTATCCATCAGGAGCGGCCAAAGAAAGCCCCCAGGGAAGTAGGTGCAGCAGGAAGCCATAGGGTTAGCCTGTACTGGAACAATGAATGATGAAGGGATTTGTGGGGGCCATCAACAGTGCCTGCTGCAGAGGCTCAAGATGACTAAGTTCATTCTCAGAAAACAAAGGAAATTGCAATTTTGCAATTCTCAGTTCTGTGGTTTTAGGTTCACAGCAAAACCGAGCAGAAAAGACAACGAATTCCCATATACCTCCTGCCGCCGCTCATGAATAGCCTCGGCCATTATCAACATCCCTCACCAGAGTGGTACATTTGTTACAAATGATGACCCTACATTGACACATCATTATCACTCAAAGTCCATAGTTTACATTAAGGTTTATGCTTGGTGTTGTACGTTCTATGGGTTTGGACAAATGTATAATGACATGTATCCACCATTACAGTATCATACAGAATAGATTCACGGCCCTAAAAATCCTCTGTGCTCTACTTATTCATCTCTCTCTCCTCCCAACCCCTGGCAACCACTGATCTTTTTCTGTCTCCATAGTTTTGCCTTTTCCAGAATATCATATAGTTGGAATCATACAGTACATAGCCTTTTTAGATTAGCTTCTTTCACTCATTAATATGCATTTAAGGTTCCTCCATGTCTTTTCATGACTTGATTGTTCATATCTTTTTAGTACTGAGTAATATTCCATCGTCTGGATGCACCACAGTTTATCCGTTCACCCACTGAAGAATATCTTGGTTGCTCCTACATTTTGATAATTATGAATGGTAAATTGCTATAAACATCCATGTGTAGATTTTTTTGTAGACATAAGTTTTCAACTCCTTTGGGTAAATACCAAGGAGCACAATTGCTGGATCCTACGGTAACAGTGTGTTTAATTTTGTAAGAAACCACCAAACTGTTTTTCAAAGTGGCTGCACCATTTTGCATTCCCACCAGCAATGCATGAGAGTTCCTGTTGCTCCACATTCTCACCAGCATTTGGTGTTGTCACTGTTCTGGATTTGGGCCATTCTGATAGGCGTGGAGTGGTATTATCATTAATTTTGTAACAATTTTTGAATTAATTTTTTAATGTAATTACAATTTTTAAAAATGTTTTCTGACGTTAAATGTCTCCTCCCTAAAGGAAGGAGAAAGTTGGCCTCCATACTCAGGCTACTGCATAAGAATCAATGTCAGAAGGGCACCTTAAGCCAGAGGGGTCTGTGGGAAGGGGCAGGAAGCATCTCCTTCCACAACAGCTGGTTCCACCCTCTGGCCTCACTCCCCCTTTCTTCCTCTCCTCCATCCTTCGTCTTCCAACTGCCACTCAGGGGTTAACATTTATAGAACACTTACCATGCACCAGACTCAATGGACTTTAGATATCACAATTACATTATTACCCCAGAACATTCCAAAAAGTTTGAAAACAACTTTAAATAGAAACTGAATGTATTGTAAGTGGAGTTGGGAAAGGGGACGGCTCCATAAGGAGACAGTGAAAACAGATGCCATGGGGAGAGAGTGCACAGTAGGCAATTTAGCAACCTGATTCCATTCCAGAGTCCTCTGCTGTGTGTGGGAGACATTAAGTCACTGATACTGCTGCATGTGACGAACTAGAAAGTGGCAGTGTTAACACAGACATCCATCTGCTGCCAAGGAAGCTCCCCTGACTCATGAATCCCAAAAGCCTGGAAAGTTCACTGACAGATGAGTAAGGCTAATTCACCAGCTCCCCAAAGGGAGTTGGGTGTGTATATGCACAGTATGAGAAGTGGGAGCAAGTTCAGATAAATCTTCAACTTGATAACCCTCTCAACTTTAAAAATAATGATTGTGTGGCCGGCCCCGTGGCTTAGCAGTTAAGTGCGCGCACTCCGGTGCTGGCAGCCCCGGTTCGGATCCCGGGCGCACACCGACACACCGCTTCTCCGGCCATGCTGAGGACGCGTCCCACATACAGCAACTAGAAGGATGTGCAGCTATGACATACAACTATCTACTGGGGGCTTTGGGGTGAAAATAAATAAATAAATAAAATCTTTAAAAAAAATAAAAATAATGATTGTGAGAAAAGAAATTCAAGAACATATACATGACTATACATATACAAACAGACACATATTCATATATACAGGGTTCCTCTGCAATGATTTTATAAAAATGGGATCATATTATACATGCTTTTCTACATCCAGCTTTTCTCACTCAACAATACTTGGGAAAATACCTCCAAGTCATCTATGTAACTCTGGTACACTCTTTAAATGGCTGCACAATATTCCATGATGTAATTATACCATATTCAAGCATACCTCCATTTGTGGGCACTTTCTTATTCCTGGTTTATTATGGCACAACATACAGTGTTGTCATAAACATTTCTGTACCAATGGCCTTTTGTACAGACTAGTGGTTTTAGTTCGTGAGATGGATTTCTAGGAGGGCATTACTGGGGCAAAGGTAGATATATTTCCGTAAAGTGCACAATTCTTAAGTGCATGGCTCAATGAATTTTTAAAGACTATACATATTTTTTAACTGTAATATGTAGATGTTGCCAGATTGCTGTTTAGAATTCACATTTCCACAGCAACAAGTGAAGGTGCCTTTTGCCCTCACATCCCTGCCAGTGATGATTTTTTCCAGTCTGATGGGTATAAGGTGATACCTATTACTTTAATTTGCATTTCCCCAGCTGCTGGTGAGTTTGAGCATCTTGTCACATGTAAGTTGACCATTTGAATTTGCTCTTCTGTGAATCATCTCTTCAAATATTTGCCCATTTTTTTTTGTTGAGTGGTTGATCTTTTCCTTGTGAATTTGTAAGACCTCTTTGAATATTAACAATATTAACTCTGTCATCTACATTACTGATATTTTTCACAATCTATCATTTATCTACTAAATGTGTCTATGGTTCCTTTTTTCCGTAGAAGGCTGTTAACAACAGTTAAGGATGGGGGGTAATGTGGAAAAAAACCTGAGAAGGAAGAAGTTAAAAAGAAGCAAGTTAAAAAGAAGAAAGAAAAAAGACCACATCTGAGTAAACTCTGTGCATTTATGTAAAATTATGTATAGGTTTAAAGAAATTAAATATGAAGATAAAATATTTTATAAAAAGATGACGGGTCTTCTTTTCTTTTTTTTTTTTTTTTTTGTGTGAGGAAGATCAGCCCTGAGCTAACATCCATGCTAATCCTCCTCTTTTTGCTGAGGAAGACCGGCTCTGAGCTAACATCTATTGCCAACCCTCCTCCTTTTTTTACCCCAAAGCCCCAGTACATAGCTGTATGTCATAGTTGCACATCCTTCTAGTTGCTGTATGTGGAACGCGGCCTCAGCATGGGCAGAGAAGCGGTGCGTCGGTGTGCGCCCAGGATCCGAACCCGGGCTGCCAGTAGCGGAGCACACGCACTTAACCACTAAGCCACGGGGCCTGGCCCTTCTTTTCTTTTTAATTACCTTTTTATGTTGAGATCATTGTAAGATTCGCATGCAGTTGCAAGAAATAATAGAGATAGATCCAATATACCCTTTGTCCTGTTTACCCCAATCACAACATTTTGCAAAACCGTAGTAAAACATCGCAAACAGTTATTAACATTGATACAGTCAACATACAGAACATTTCCATCATCACAAGGATCCCTCATGTTGCGCTTTTATAGCCACACCCACTTCCTTCCCATCCTCACCCCTTCTTAATCCCTGGCAGCCACTGATCTGTTCTCCACTTCTATAATTTTGTCCTAACATATATAAGAATGTTATATAAATGGAATTATACAGTGTGTAACTTTTTAGGACTGGTTTTTTTCACTTGGCATAATTCTCTGGAGATCCACCCAGGTTGTTACATGTATCAGTTGTTATCCCTTTGTAGTGCTCAGTAGTATTCCATGGTATCGATGCACCATGGCTTGTTTAACCATTCACTCATTGAAGGAAACACCCATCTGAGTTGTTTCCAGTGTTGGACTGTTACAAATAAAGTTGCTATGAACATTCATGTACAGGTTCTTGAGTGAACCTGTTTTCATTTCTCTGAGATAAATGCTGAGGAGCACATTTGTTAGGTCATATGGTAGTTGCATATTTACATTATAAGAAACTGCCAAACTGTTTTCCAGAGTGGCTATACCATTTTACATTCCCAACAGCAATGTCTGAGTGATCTAATTTTTCTGAATCCTTACCAGAAAATTTAGTGTTATCACAATTTATTTTAAGCATTCTGATGGGTGTACAGTGACCTCTCATGGTGGTTTAGGCATAATTTCAGAATGGGAGTCCCAAGCTGTCATGGGCTCAGGCAGCCCCATCTCCATCCAGCCTCCCTGCTCAGCCCAACATTCCCACAGGGCCCCCAGGCAGGCCAGGGACACACCTGCTCCATATAGCACGATGGCCAGGAATTGCAGGTGCCTGCCTTGTCTCACCGGGGACTGGAGGTGGGGTGGGGAGTGTTGTCATTCCTTAACACCTTCTTTCTCCTGCACACTTGGAGATGAGGTGGATCACACTTGTTACACATCCAGCTAACCAGGGCTCTTTCAATATTAAATAAAATGAAAATCTCAAAAATTTGTCACACATTTTCCTGCTTCTCAACATTTTGTTGAGGACTCTGGATCACTCACGTGCTCGTGCGTGCCACAAATATTTGTTGTGGTCCTTTGTACAAAACTAAGGCACTAGTATGAAGCATAGTATAATGTAGTGGTTAAGATTACACCAGAGCGCCAATGGAAGCCAGACTGCTTAGGTCTAAAGCCTCGATTCCCATCTTCTAGTATATGGCCTTGGACAAAGTACCTAACCTCTCAGTACCTCACTTTCCCCATGGCTCATGGGATTGCTGCAAAGATTACACTGGGATAATTCTTATGAAGAGCTTGGTGCAGTGCCTGGCACATAGTAGGACTCAATAAACATTAACTATGATGATGACCATTTTGGGGTGCTCGTTCTGTACAAAACACGGCTCTAGCAGATTCACTTAAATTCTCTCTTTTAATTCTCACAGTGACTCCATGGACTAGATGCTACATTTTCATAAAAGATGGAACTGAATCTTGAGGAGACTCTTCTATGTGCTGGACATTGTGTTAGGTGATGCAAAGAGGGGGAATAAGACACTCTCAGTGATGACAAGTTTGTGAATGAGACAAAAGAGAAAAAAGCAGTGCTCGTCCGGGGTGATGGGTGAGTGGAACTAAAAGCATAGAGCACGAAGTCTATTATGGGATCACGGAGCCATTTATCAACCAACCCATCCCTTCCTCTTCTTGCAGAGGCCCCCAATGACACATCTTCAGTTTCCTTACAGAAACAGACCCGTGCTTCTGTTTCTGGTCCTTCTATTGTGTGCCATCAGTTGGTTTTCTCTCCTTGTGGCAATATCATGTGCCTTAGGGACTCCAACCTTTTAAGAAGTCTTGATACCTAGTAAAGCAGGACCTCACCACTACCTTGTTCTTCTCTGTCAAGAGTGTCTTGGCTATTCTTGGCTCTTTACTCTTCCATATAAATTTTCAAATCAGTTTGTTGGGCTCCAGGATAACTTTTTTTGGAATTTTTTCTGGAATTACATTGTATTATAGCTCGATTCTGGGAAAACCGACACCTTTGTGGTATTGCATCTCTCTAGTCATAAACATGGCGATTCTTGGCATTTATTTAGATATTCCTTAATATCTTTCAATAAAATTTTATCACTTTTCCTGTAATGTCTTGCTCTGACAAGTAAAAATTCTGAGTTTACATGGAAAGCCTCCTTATCTTAATTTCCAAAGTGTTCATATAGTTCGCACTGATTTTCATTAGTAATCAGCTGCCACTGTAGGACTTCAAGAAGAGCTCCTCAGTCTAAGTTCTCATCAGTGAGGAGCAAAGGCTGGGAGGAAACATCATGCTCGGGAGGTCTTTAATTAGTTAATCTTCACATCCACTTGTTCAAGGGGAAAAGAAAACTCTTGCTATTTAGACAGTGCTCCAGGATTTAAATAGGTTTTCAAAAGTTATACTTTCACTTTTCCAACAGACACTTATACCCCATGCACTTGGCACCATGCTGGAGGCTACCAAAGAGCAGGTGGGAAGTATGCTGTCGTTGGTCCCTGTCCTCCCAGAACTTACAATGTCCCTATAGAGACAAGTCACCACTTGTCATTCTAAATTCCACAACCCAGAGCTTCAAGCATCCCAACCACTGATTTCAATTTGTTCTTCCTATTTGGCCCAAGGCAAAGCAATGATGATGCCTAAAAATATAGTTCTTTCTTTATCCCCACAATATACTTTCAAAAAAGCTTTTGCCATCTGTACCCCTTTCTTTATGGAACCAATGGTTTCCCATCTTCAGTTACCCTCTCCCTCATAGAGAAGGAGATGAAGGTCTCTTCAATTCACTGATTGATTTTTTTCTTTAGCACGTATGAGTTTCTTGTATTATGTCAGGTAGTATTTCTATCATAAGGCTTTTATCTCTAATTGGGAAACAAAAAACTTTGCCTGCTGTTAACAAATGTCAGCATTTGAGGAGACATATTTTGAAGGAGGGGGCTTAACAAAGGAGGAGAGAACTTGAAATCTAGTGGCCATGTACAGCCCGGAGGAGGAAAAGACTGAAGCTGTCCAATTGGCACTGATGAAATAATAAGCCTAGAGTACGGGATAAAGGAAGAGGGGTGCACATGCCCCTGCCTGCAACTTCCCAAGGGAAAAGTAATTTGAAACTATGAAATATGATAAAACTGACAAAAACTATGTTGCATACACCTTTTTGTAGGCAGGTAAATTGTGAAACATAACTTACATTTTCATTCTGCAACAAATAGAAATTACAAATCTTCTATCAAGGTTGAAAAGAAATGTGAGGCCGCTTTGGTATAACTCAGCCACCTACGTCCTTCAGATTATACCATCTCTACATCCCTGGACCAACTTACTTGTTCATGTTGGCGCATGCGTAGTTCATTGCTAGGCTCGGACATTTCGTATTTTCCCTCTGTCACTAGACATTTAGGCAAGTTTGGCTGTGGTTTCTTTCTAGTGCTGCACTGACAATACAGTAACCATTAGCCACATGTGGCTATTTAAATTTTACCTAGTTTAAATTAAACATAATTTAAAATTCATTTCCTCAGTCCCACTAGCCACGTTTCAAGTGCTCAGTAGCTACATGCGGCCAGTGGCTACTATATCAGCACAGATATAGAGTGTTTCCTGCACCACAGAAAGCTCTACTATACAGTATTGTTCTTGATGATTGGAAAAAATTGAAAATCATATCAGAACAAAAGTCTTTCTCTTTCCTCCTTGATTCCTCTCATCCCTCCTTCCTTCTTCCCTCCCTTTCTACCACAGCCTCTTCCTCTTACATCTGGCTCAGAATTCCTGGCAGAGATTGGACAGGATTCTCCAAGGTTTGTGGGTGCGAAGAAACTCCTGGGCTGGCGTGGTAGCGTAGAGGTTAAATTCGCGTGCTCTGCTTTGGCGGCCCCGGGGTTCTCAGGTTCGGGTCCCAGGCATGGACCTACACATTGCTTATCAAGCCATGCTGTGGCGGCGTCCCACATATAAAGTAGAGGAAGATGGGCACAGATGTTAGCCCTGGGCCAGTCTTCCTCAACAAAAAGGGGAGAATTGGCAACAGACATTAGCTCAGGGCTAATCTTCCTCACAAAAAAAAAAAAAAAATCTCCTGAACTCTACAGCAATGACCCCAAATTTGTTATACAAGCACCCCATCAGTAAAATTACTTGAGTTGCAAAGGAAATTTTAAAAGGATGAACTAAATATGAAATAAATATTTAATTTTTTTAATAAATTTATTCATTAATAGATCAATAGTTTATTATAAGGAATAGTTCTTATTAAGATAGCATTACTATATGTTTATTATTGGTATTTTGAATTAAACATACTTCAATCTACTTTAATTTTTTTTAAATATTGATTTAACATTTTGTGATAATACAACTTGAAGGTTTGTTTCTTTCAACACTTGCTTTTGATTACTGTCATAACTGAAGAAGACTTCTGACAAAAAGTAAATGTGGTAAGGACATTATTGGATGTGCTCTCCTAAATCTCGTTATTCATTTTACTCTCTCTTCCACCACTAATTTTGCAAAGATTCTTGTTGACACTTGGCAAGTAAATCACTATGTTCCCTGATGTTCTTGCAGACAAATCAGAGTGTGCTGTATTCTTATCTATTTAACAGTGTTTCGATTCGAAACCTACGGAAATAATTCATTTGGAAGCTTTTAAACAGCTCAACAATTCTGTTCCTAAGGTTTCCCTCCCCCTCGTTTTTCATTGTGGTAAAAAACACAAAACATAAAATTTACCATCTTAATTATTTTTAAGCATACAGTTCAGTAGTGTTAAATATTCCATTGTTGTGAACAGATCTCCAGAACTTTTTCATCTTGCCAATATCAAACTCTATACTCATTAAACAACTCCTCTTTTCCCCTCTCTCCCCTGCCCCTGATAACCACCATTCTACTTTCTCTCTCTATGAATTTTACTACTTTAGATATCTCATATAAGTGAAATCATACAATACTTGTCTTTTTGTCACTTGCTTATTTCACTTAGCGTAAGTCTGCAAGGTTCATTCATGTTGTAGCATGTGTCAGGATTTCCTTCCTTTTCAAGGCTGAATAATATTCCATTGTATGTTTATACCACATTTTGTTTATTCATTCAACTGTTGATTGACATTTGGGTTGCTTTTATCTCTTAGATATTGTGAATAGTGCTGCTATGAACATAGGCGTGCTAATATCTCTTTAAGATTCTGATTTCAATTCTTTTGGATATATACTCAGAAGTGGGATTGATGGATCCTATGTTAGTTTTGTTTTTAATTTTTGGAAGAAATTTTGTACTGTTTTCCATAGCAGTTGCACCAGTTTACAATCCCACCGACAGTGCACTAGGGTTCTAATTTCTCCACATCCTCACCAACACTTATTTTCTTTTGTTGTTGTTGTTTTTTATAGTAGCTATCCTAATGAGTGTGAGGTGATATCTTATTATGGTTTTTATTTACATTTCTCTGATAATTAGTGATGTTGAGGATCTTTTAATATGCTTGTTGGGGGCCGGCCTAGTCGTGTTAGTGGTGAAGTTCACGTGCTCTGCTTCAGTGGCCCAGGGTTCGCGGGTTTGGACCCCAGGCGCAGACATATGCACCACTTATCAAGCCATGCTGTGGCAGGCATCCCACATATAAAGTAGAGGAAGATGGGCAAAAAAAAAAAAAAAGAAATAGATCCTAAAAAAATAATAATAATATGCTTGCTGGCCGTTTCTATATCATCTTTAGAGAAATATCTATTCAAGTCCTTTTCCCATTTTTTAATTATTTGAATTTTTGTTGTTAAGTTTTGTGTTCTTTGTATAGTCTGAATTTTAACCCCTTTTCAGATATATGATTTGCAGATATTTTCTCCATTCCACTGGTTGCCTTTTCACCCTATCGATTGTGTCCTTTGATGCATGAAAGTTTTTAAGTTTGATGTAGCCTCATTTGTCTATTTTTGTTTTTGTTGCCTATGCTTTTGGTATCATATCCAAGAAATCATTGCAAAGTCCAATGTAATGAGCTTTTCCTCTATGTTTTCTTCTAGGAAGTTTTATAATTTTAGGTTTTAAGTTTAGGTCTTTAATCAATTTTGAGTTAATTTTTTATTTGTATAAGATAAGGGTCCAACTTCATTCTTTTGCATATGGATATCCAGTTTTCCCAGCACTATTTGTTGAAGATTCTGTCCTTTCCCCAAGGTCTTGACATCCTTGTCAAACATCATTTGACCATATAGACAAGGGTTTATTTCTGGGCTCTCTATGCTATTCCATTGTTCTAGCCATCTGTCTTTATGTCAGTACCACACTGTTTTGATTACTGTAGCTCTATAATATGTTTTGAAATCAAGAAGTGTGAGTCTTCCAACTTTCTTCTTTTTCAAAATTCTTTTGGCTATTGGGGGTCCCTTGAGATTCTATATGAATTTAGGGTGAATTTTTCTATTTCTATGAAAAGTGCCTCTGGGATTTTGCTAGGGATTGCACTGAATCTGTAGATTGCATTGGATAGTATTGACGTCGTAACAATATCAAGTCTTCCAATCCATGAACACAAGATCTCTTTTCCATTTATTTCTGTCTTATTTAATTTCTTTCAATAATGTTTTATAGTTTTCAGCATAGAAATCTTTCATTTCCTTGGTTAGGGTTATTCCTAAGTATTTTATTCTTTTTAATGCTATTGTAAATGGAATTATTTTCCTAATTTCCTTTTCAGATTGTTCTTTGTTTTTCGCAAACTTTTTTTTTTTTGTGTGTGAGGAAGATCAGCACTGAGCTAACATCCATGCTAATCCTCCTCTTTTTGCCGAGGAAGACTGGCTCTGAGCTAACATCTATTGCCAATCCTCCTCCTTTTTTCTCCCCAAAGCACCAGTAGATAGTTGTATGTCATAGTTGCACATCCTTCTAGTTGCTGTATGTGGGACGCGGCCTCAGCAAAGCCAGACAAGCGGTGCTTTGGTGCGCGCCCGGGATCCGAACCCGGGCCGCCAGTAGTGGAGCACGTGCACTTAACCGCTAAGCCACAGGGCCGGCCCCTCCCAAACTTTTTTTAAGTACAGCAGGAGGAAAGTTGGTAGATAACCCACTTGTGTTTCTTTTATCAATAAAATAATATAACAATGGAAACTTTCACAATGTTCTCTCCATATATTTTATTCCAAAAAAATATTTGCTTTCTTCCTCAATGCTGAAACATAATTTTTACCTTGATGGTAGAGATTGTGTTTGTTTATTAATTTTTATTTATTATAAAAGTCTTTATTATGAACATTTTCATACATACAGAAGAGTAGGAAAAAATGGTGTAATCTTCTGCATTATACCCATTACCTGGACTTAACTGTTCTCAACATTTTGCCAGATTTGCTTCATGTAACTTTTTGCCAAAGTATTTATAATAAATTAAAGACAATGTCATTTTACCTCATAACACTTTCATATGCATCTCTAAAAATATGACTTTTTCCTATATAACCACTATACCATTATCATACCTAACAAAATGGACCATAATTCCTTTATATCGTCTAGTACCCAATCCATGTTCAAATTTCCCCAATTGTCGCCAGAATATCTTTTGCAGTTGGTCCATTTGAGCCAAGATCCACACAAGAACCCACATATTGCACTTGGTTGTTAGGTCTCTCAAGTCCCTCTTAATCCATAAACAGCTGGACAGCGCTAAGTTCAAGAATGTGTCTGAACAAGACTGTGTTAGCCTCCAGGGGCAGAGGGGACACAGAAGGCAGTGTTCATGGCTGAGGGTACCGGGACCTGTAATAATACTGCATATCATAAACTCTGAGAGTGATGAGGTGCTCCTGGCTCTAGTGCAGAGCTTACTATATAAGTCTGGATCCAGAGAGACAGTTAGGCTTCCAGAAGGTCTGATGGAATCCTCACTCAGTCAGATATTGTCATCTGACACTGTGTAGCTCTGGGAGAAGATTTAGTGCACGAGTTTACACCTCTGCGTGGCTCGATGTTCCTAATCTCTTCACGATGAATTCTGACTATGCAAACTTCCTTCCCCATCCATGAAATAAGAGAATCTTATTGATTACCCATCCATGTTTGTTTCTTGGCTTTCTGCCAAGCTGAGCCCTCTGCTGTCACTTGTCAATTCTGTTCATAGTCACTTGCCTTCCCAGAAGAGTCTCCCAAATTTTAAACTTTTGTCTTCTTTTAAAGGAAAACGGTGTGATTTATCTTTAAGTTAGAGGCTCTTTTACAAAATTTGCCACCTGATAACCAGTTAACTCCTGTGTAGCCAAATGATTTTCATGCTCATCCTTTCAAAAATGTCCTTATTCCACTAGCTACATCAACAGACCATTTCGGGTTTCCACCTCTTTGCTGTAACATCTAGCCTCTGAAACAATGGCAGATGCATTTTTTTATGAGATGCTCGATCTCCTCACCCCCAAATCTTTTCTGTTCCCTTCTCAAGTCAAAGTAGATGATTCTTGGTGGCTATAAGTTTTTTATTTTTACTTTCCATCAAACACCAGCTTTATTCAAAAAGTCCTTACTGTTGAGACTATTATCTAGTTCATCTTTATTTTCATGGATCATTAAAAACTAGCTCTTGCATTTTCTTACTGACAGAGTCTAACAAGGATAAACGGAGAGACATTAGGAACAAATAGCTGTACTTTTATCAAAGTGTATTGGAAACTTCCCACCTGTGTAATTTGTTTTACTATTTTCCAAATCTCCAGAAATATTTCCTAGGTGTCTTCCACACACTTTCTGACCAAGGACTGCACTTTAATTTTGCTACTGTATTGTTTCCACATAGAAACAATCATTCTTTCAATCGTTTTTATTCCAGTAGGATGAGACAGTGTTTTACACAATGGCGTGTAGCTTTTCGTCTTTTACCCTTAAATAGGAGATATCAAAAGAGGCTTTCTAAGTACTTGTCACTAAGTTCAATGAAATTTTGTCAAGTTCTGAATCAGATTTCCCATGACTTCAAAAACAAAACAATGAGAAAGTATCAAGCTTTGGATTAGAGCCCACGCCACTCCAGCTGACCTCATCCTAATTACATCTGCAAAGACCCTATTTCCTAGTAACGTCGTCTGCTGAGGTTCCAGGGGTTAGGACTTCAACATATCTTTTGGGGGACACAATTCAACCCATCACAGAGCTCTAAATAGTTGTTGGAGGAATGACTATGGACGCTTTCAGCTCTAATGTCCTATGTGTCTATAAATGAGATGAACCATGTGAAATGCTGTCAGAGCAGGAAGCTATACCTGTGAGAGCCCAGTGGCTATGCCTTGTGACTGTCGGTTCGGATGATGTCAGCTAAAGAGATCATTCTGACTTCTGGCTCTGCGGTCAGATTTGGCTTCATTTGGACCCAGACAGGCTGGGTTCTGGCTACTGTTAAATCAAAATGTGTAATCACATCCTCTAGCCACAGGAGTGCTCTGTTCAAGGATATTTCCTCCTACCTGTAGAAATAATTGATGTTCATAATAAAAGTCCAGTGACCCTACACAGTCAGGGGGTATCTTCTGAATCATCAAAGAACAACTGAATTATCTTCTGAAGAGTGTTCTTGTTAAGTGTATTTGAGTGATTTCTTTGAAATTCACAGTCTCAAGGTAAGTCCCTTAAAAGCAGAGGCTGAGACAGGATTTCGGTGGACATGATTTATTGAGAGTGACTCTTAGGAGAAGGTGGGTAAGAGCAGCAGGAGGGGGCAGGGGAAGGAACTGAGCAAGGATGTGGTCTCCTCTGGAGTCTAGCATCAGCCTGGTCCAGGGGAGCTCTGGAGCGTGAAATGCACCACAGAGTTGGTCCCACCTTAAGGCAAGGGGGCTGGCCCCTTGTGCCCACATATCAGTCAGTCATTAGCTGTGGGCTGCCAGAGAGGGGGCATAACTTCTCGAGCAAGGAAGCTCCTGAACAAGGAAAATTCTGCACAGAAGGGGGCAACTGTGAGCCATTACTTGCCAACACTCACAACAGCTGAGAGATGAGTACACTGGCTGATAAAGGAGATCTGGCATTCTGTACAGTTGGCAATGAGTGTACAGAAGAGAAAGGATGTGTGCCTGGCTATAGTCACTGCTCTGGGCTGAATTGTGTCTCCTCCCACCCCACGAAACTCACGTATTGAAGTCCTAACCCCCAGTACCTCAGAATGTGACTGTATTTGGAAATAGGGTCTATAAAGAGATAATTAATGTTGAATGAGGTCATTGGGTGGGCCTTAATCCAATATGACTGGTGTCCTTATAAGAAGAGGAGATTAGGACACAGACACACACAGAGGGGAGGCTATATGAAGACACAGGGAAAAGACAGCCATCTACAAGCCAAGGAGAGAGGCCTCAGAATAAATTGACCCTGCTGACACTGGATCTTGGACTTCTAGCCTATAAAACTGTGAAAAAATAAATTTCTGTTGTTTAAACCACTCAGTCTGTGGTATATTGTTATGGTAAACTAATACAGTCACCTATATTCATTAGCTTGCCAAAGGCCAGGGTGTTTGGTTAGCCTGGAAATCTCATCTCCCAACCGTGCTAGAAAACACTGGCCATAGTGTTTCATTATTCCCAATGTCCAGAGGCCACCAACAGAAACAAACTCATCTGACACTCTGTGTCTGTGGAAACATACTTACATTCAGGCATCTCATTAGTGTATTTCCCACACCCGTATCAGCATGGTTTATACAGCCAGGAAGCAGACTTTGTTTTGCTAAGAATTACAAATGTGAGAACTCCTGCATTAGGGTGGTTTGAATAACAGTGGGAGAGAAAAGCTATTAGACCAGGCGTGCTCATTGTCTTCTGTCTACAGAGCATCTTTACTCCATAATGGTGTCGGGGGATATTAAAACATCATTGATGGACGAAGGCTTTATAACAACACAGTCTTACCCAGAGACTTACTGATGGTTGGATAATTATGGAGAAGTACTCAAATAGCTATTGATTTCTGCTATGTTGTGTGGGGAAAAACATATAGTGCTCTGATTTTACCATCTTCTTCTAAGCAATTGGCAATTAGTTGCTTTTTGGTAAGGAACTACTGTAGATTTGGGCACATGTCACTGTTTATGGAAATAAAGCTAATTCTTAGTTACCTTTTCCATAATGGGAACAAAGGGCTGAGGAGACTGAAATTCCCACAGAGGCAATTTCAATTCCTTTCCTCTCTCCTCCCCAGACCCTAAAAGCAAATAACAATGTTGGCTCCCCAGAGTTTCTTCAGTCTTATTTCTTCTGTCCATTGACTGATGGAAATACCAATGAAGAGGTGGCGTGGCAGGCTCCAGAGGAGACAGGAGAGAAGGGGGAGATGTGTATCACAAACTAGATCATTCAATTCTCATTTTGCCCTTCAGAGCATGATTAGGGCCAGCGTCTCAATGACTCTGGCATTCAGCCGCAGAGCATCAGCCAGCCTTCCTGACCTCTCAGTCCTGTTCATGGGTCCTTGAATACAGCCCTCTGTCTGAGGCAGCTGCTCCACCATTACCCAGATGTAACCTCCACAGCTGCTCAGTCTTCTGCCTTAACTCAGTGGTGATTTGTGGGGGGTGATTTTGCTCCCCAGGGGACATCTGACAATGTGAGGAGACATTATTTTTCGTCACACTGTGGGGAACAGGGGAATTGCTACCAGTATCTGGTGTATAGAGGCCAGAGGTGCTGCCAAATATCCTACAATGCACAGGACAGCACCTCACACACATAACAGTGTTAGCGAACCAGGTTTATTTTTGCCGCTGCCTGGAAAGCCAAACACGAGACGACGAGATTGCAGCAGAGAGAGGGTTTAATCACAAGGCAGCCAAGTATGGAAACGGGAGAACAAGTCTCAAATCTGCCTCCCCGATAATGGGGACTCAGGGATATTTATTGGGTAGGGGGCAAGGTGGTCTGAAATGTGGAGATAGATGATTGGAGGTGAGGAGAGGTGAGGTAATTGATGATCTGCACAAGCGTAGTCAGACTTCATGCCTCTTCATAGGACGCATGTTCACAAAATGGTGGGGTTGGCGTGATCCAAGGGTGGAGTTTTTAGCCTCTTGACATCAAAATGTCGCTTATCGGACATCTGCACAGGCCCAGTTGGTAGGTTGGTGGTCTCAACCAGCCCGAAGTGGACAAGGGGCTCTAATTCCTGAAAAACAGCTCAAACATCCGTTACCATAGTGACCTAGGCTTCAAGGAGATGTTATCTATAGGAACCTAGTGGGAGTCAGATAGCATATTGCCTAAAGAACCCAGTTAACAATCGACGGGGGAACAACTAAAAGCTACAATCAGTAACTGCAAAAAGGAAAAAAACTTTAGTTCCTACCTACTTAATCATCAATGGCTAAATGTTTGCAGGTTTCAACAGAATTATCTGGACCAAAATGTGAGTAGTGCTGGGGTTGAGAAAGCCTGTTCTAACTATTCTTCATGAGAACCGACACCCTCCAGCCTCGTATCCTGCCTTGACCTACAGCATCCATCAATGCGCCTATCCAGCCAGTCTATAAATACCCAACAAACACCTCGTCTGCCCCTGGAACTATACCATTTGCTTTCAAACACACATGGAACAAGAATGAAAAAGTTTTAAACTGTAGATTGGTAACTAATAAGGGCAATAATTCAGAGACTGCTTTCACTTGTAGACATGGAGGAATGTTGTGTGTGATAGATGGGCTGGGCTAGCGGGGATGGCTGCTCAACACAGTGTTGGCTGGGCTCCCTGGTGCATTGCAGTCAGCTCATGGTCGATGATCTCACTTGAATGTCTGCCGGATGACTGGCTGTTGGCAGAGACGATAAAGGGACCTTTATCAGAGCATGTGTTGCTCATCCTTCAGTAAGCTCATTCACGTAGTGGTGGTCACAGGGTTCCCAAGAGCAAGCTTCATCGTGCAAGCACTTTTCAAGCTTCTGTTTGCAATGCAAAGCAAGTCATATGGCCAAACCCAATTTAAGGTGTGAGAAATAAACTCCACCTCTTGATGGGGGGAGCTACAAAGTCACATTGCCAAGGGGCGTGGATACAAGGAGAAAGAATTGGAGTTACTTTTGCAATCAATCCACAGAGAGTGATTCATTAATCTTCTTTCTGCTGCCTCTCCAGGACCAAATACTGGGCTCTTCCCATTGGTCTTGGTTAACCATTTCTCACTTTTACCTTACTTAAACCTCACCTCAGTCTCATCTGGGTCACCCAGGCAACTTTGGTTGTTTTGTTGTTGTTGTTTTTATTCTATAAATGAAAAACTTGAGGCTCAGCAAGATAGAGTTGCAGCCCAAGGTCGAAAACTAGTAAGTGACAGAAGTAGATCTAAATAATGACCATCATGTGTTGAGTGACCACCAGATGTTAGGGACAGGGCTACGGACTTTCTTAATCTTCACAACAGCGCTCTCATGGATCCTATTTTTGTGTGTGTGTGTGTGAGGAAGATCAGCCCTGAGCTAGCATCCATGCCAATCCTCCTCTTTTTGCTGAGGAAGACCAGTTCTGAGCTAACATCTATTGCCAATCCTCCTCCTTTTTTTTTTTTTTACCCCCAAAGCCCCAGTAGATAGTTGTATGTCATAGCTGCACATCCTTCTAGTTGCTGTATGTGGGACGCGGCCTCAGCACGGCCGGAGAAGCGGTGTGTCAGTGCGCGCCCGGGATCCGTACCCGGGCGCCAGTAGCGGAGCGCACGCACTTAACCGCTAAGCCACGGGGCCGGCCCTCATGGATCCTATTTTATAGATGGGTAAAGTAAAGCTCAGAGACATTAAGTAACTTGCTCAAAGCCACATAGCACATAGGCCTGAGAATCTAACCTGAGACTTAAATCCAGATTTTTCTGACATTAAAACAAGTGATCTCTCAATGTAACAAGGTCATTGTGAAAACTGGCTGAGCCCTTGTTGGACCATTAGGTGGCTCCATCTCTGTGGTAGAGCAGGGCAATGGTGTAGTTAACTGGGGCTGTCTCTGAAGTGAAAGCAGTTTCCCCACTGTCTAAGCTGATACACAGGACGGTGAAGAGCAAGGTCCACCACAACCGTGGTCAGCGATGTGGTCTGACAGGGCTTACGGGGCACATTGCTGTTTCTTTACGGGGATAGAGGCTCAGAGTGAGGAGCCTAGGCCTCAAGTGAGCTGACCTTTTTTTTCCTGTGTGAGGAAGACCAGCCCTGAGCTAACATCTATTGCCAATCCTCCTCCTTTTTTTTTTTTTTTACCCCTTTTTCTCCCCAAAGCCCCAGTAGATAGTTGTATGTCACAGTTGCACATCCTTCTAGTTGCTGTATGTGGGACACAGCCTCAGCATGGCCAGACAAGTGGTGCATCGGTGTGCGCCCGGGATCCGAACGCCGGCCGCCAGTAGCGGAGCGCGTGCACTTAACCGCTAAGCCACGAGGCTGGCCCCTGAGCTGACCTTTTAACAGCACCCACCCTTTGATCAGCACCCGCAGCTGAGGTGAAGTATGTTAGTATGGATGAAAAGAGCTGCGTCTGAGGTTGAAAGAGAGGCAGCTGGGAGAAAGAGGAGTTTTTCTCAAACTATGTGTGTCAATACTCATGGATACAGGAGGAAAGACATTATTAATTTTCTTGATACAGTTTTCTATTTCCAAAAAATGTTTGGTCAATGTAAAACACTGAAAACACACAAATAGCATCTTTCCAAAAGCTCCAAATCACCCCTCCTCCCAACGTCCCCATTATGAATATGTTCATGTCTACTCTCCCCGTGTTTTTGTGTGTATGATTTATATACATAAGTAATTTACATATGTGCGTAATACAAGCATCTGTCATGTCTATGGGAGTAATTTACGAATGTATTTATGTCTGCCTATACAATTTATCAAAATCAGGACCTCCTGTACATTCTGCTTTGCAGTCTGCAATCTATTGTGAGCATTTACCCCTGTAAGTCAATGTTCTTTAGAACATGACTGTAAGGGCCTCAAATTTCCATCATATGGTCACACTTTGATCACCTGGCTGGATCCCAGGGTTGGATGTTTAAATGGACAGACTTATAGTTAGTTGAGTTTTGGGGTTTTATTTTTCCTCCTCTTTGAGGCAAAGAGTTGGTCTGGGTGGCCAAATGGAGATGAGGAGTGAGAAGGAAGGCAAAGACCTCTCTGGCTTGTGCTCCCTCTGCACACCTTCTCCCTCAACTCTGCACAGGGGCCTGCGGTCCTTGAGTTAATTATAAATGCTTGAAGAGCACGGAGTGAGGGTAGCACATTGCATCTCTCAAAGCTCCATAGAGCATGATGTTGCGTGGGCTTGTGGAATGCGTTATTTATTGTCAAATCCACCTTACCAACAGGCAGGCAATTCAGCATTCCACAATAGTCTGTCCATGCTGCTGGCCTAGTTAAGGACATGGAGGCTGACATATGTATGCTAGATGTTTAAGAATAATTATATGTTCAAGTGTATGCTTGCAGCTGATTGACAATTTGATGCTATATGTCAATTTTTAAAATAATAAGATCCAGAGTCCTCATCCTTTCTCTTGTAGAGAGATTCCAGGAAGAAGGAATGTTATTTTCCTGTGCAACTTGTCTGTATCTCTGCTTGTCATTCCTCTGGCCAACGCAGAGTATGTCTTACCCCAAATGCTCTGTGAATGACCAGCACTCTGCAGCTGTGGTTTTCAGTCTTCCTAGTACACCTCGAGCTCACTTTTTCTCACAGTGTCAGATGTAATAAGGAAAATATATTTTTTGGAAATTTAAAGAAAAACATGCAGGGGGAGACCTATTATTTTACTTAGCCAAGCGTCTTGATAGGTGGGGTTGGTAGAGAAGGTCAAGATCCCCAGGGGCGTAGCTTAGGTGAGAGAGGAGAGGATAAAGAACAGCTAAATCACTCTGCATAATAACTTGGAAGTTGCCTGCTGGGGCCTGGAAAAGAAAGAATAGAGATTGTGTGAGGATGGGGTCAGTACTGCAATCATGCCAGAGAAAGGGGGGCCATGGAGGAAATGGTGAGATGCTCAGTTCCCCTGAGGCAGCAGGTGCAGTGGGTGACTGAGCAGAAGTCAGGGAGCAGCGTCTTAGGGGGGTTCCCCAGAAGCTGACCCTGAGACAAGGAGTTGAGTGCAGGCAGGTTATTAGGGAGGTGACCCCAGAAGACACTGGTCAGGGGAGTAGGGTGAGGGATATAGGGATGGCAGGAAGTGGTAATGAGCAGGACATTACTGTGGGCAACCAGGCTCAATCATGCTGGGAGACAGTTCAGAACATGGCTCAGAGTTAGCCCACCAGAGGGGCAACAGGCTGGGTTATTTATCCACCAGTGCTCATGCGTCACTGGCTGAGGGCCACTGCCAGGGATGCTTCCTCCCCAGAGCTTCCAGCCTCCATTACTGTGGGAGAAAACCCTCAGGCAGAAAGGTGCAGGAGGTTGCAGCGGAATGCAGTCAGCGTGTCCTGGAATGGTGAGTGTCAAGAGTTAGGCTGGTCACTGATGGTGTTCTGGGGGATCAGATTTGGCCACCCCAAAATGTGTCTCTTTGCTTTGGCTTGGTTGTTTTTTGTTTTATGAGGAAGATTGGCCCTGAGCTAACATCCGTTGCCAACCTTCCTCCTTTTTTCCCTTTTTCTCCCCAAAGCCCCAGCAGATAGTTGTATGTCACAGTTGCACATCCTGCTAGTTGCTCCATGTGGGACAGCACCTCAGCATGGCTTGATGAGCCATGAGTAGGTCCACACCCAGGATCCCAGCCAGCGAACCCCGGGCCGCTGCATCGGAACACATGAACTTAACCGCTGGGCCGACACAGGGCCAGCCCCTTGGCTTGATTACTTTTAAGAACAAAAGATTCTGAAGGAAACTTTGACCTTTCCCCTAACTGCCTAAAAGAATTTAAGATAAAAGGCCTGTCCCCAGGACAGGCCATCACATAGATAACTCTGGGTATTTGTAGACTGGGAGGGTCCTTGCTAAGGCCATTCTTATCAAAGTTCTATCTACCGAACATTTGCTTTTCCATTTCCAGGTGAATTGCCTTCCTCCCCTTTGAAGTCCCAAACCACTACCGCCAACACCCTCCTTGTCTTTAGCTGAAGATGATATTTAAATGGGCAGCTTCAGCCATTCTGGCGAGTTGCTCAGTTTTCCTGGGTCTCTCCCATGTATACATGTTATAAAGCTTTGCTTGATTTTCTCCTGTTATTCTGTCTCATGTCAATTTAATTTGTAGCCCAGCCAGAAGGACCTAACGGGTAGAGGAATTGTCTTCCTCCCCTCCAGTGTCTGCAGCAAACAGCTGAGAGAGGGACTCACCAAAGGGAGCCCTTAATTACCCTGATAATATAGTCTGGTTGAAGATTGGCCACATGAAGGTGAAAATTTTTTTAAAAATCTAAGATTTAGGAGACTAAATTTAGGCATTAGAAGTCTCACATCATCCAGTTCAAACCCATTCCTTTACAGGAAACCGTAGCCCAGAAGATTTCACGGCCTCTTTTGTCCACACAGCCAGATAGAGGCAGGAAATTAGGCAGGAGACCAAAACATCTAACCTTCCATGCATCTGGGAATCCAAGAGGGAGGCGATCCCAATGGCCACTTAGGATGGCCGCTGATAAACTCATAGAATGGGCAATTCTAGGTTCCCATTCTTCACATGTATTCATTTAATGTGTATTTGAAGGGCAACAACTGTGGCCCAGGCGCTGCTCTAAGTGATGGGGACACAACAGTGAACAAAGCAGGCAAAATCCTTGCCCTCAGGAATCGTACCTTCGAGAGGGAGAGAGAGACAACAAACAAAGAAATAAGTAAGATAAGTAGTATGTTAGATAGAGACAGGTACTAAGGAAAAAAATAAAGCAGGACAGGGCGAGGAGTGACTGGGGTGTAGGCGTGTGCACTGTTAGATGGGTAGCCGGACAAAGCCAGCCAAGAAGGAGCCATCTGAGTAAAGACTTGAAGGAGGTGAAGGAGCCGTGCAGACATCTGGGGTTAGGGCAACCCAGGAGGAGGGAATGTCACTGCCAAAAGGGGTCTTCTGCTCGCCGCAAAGATGAGCCAACAGTCCAGAGGCGAGGTGGTGGGAGAAAAAGGGTTTTTTATTACAGCTTGCTAACAAGGGGGAAGATGGCAGACTAATGTCCTAAAGAACCATCTTATAACTACAAAATATTGAAGCAGTTATATAAGGCAAATGGGCTGAAAAAAGGGGGGGGTCTCGGAATGTTGACCATCTGGTGTAGCAGTCCTTGAGACACCAGATCATCCCTTTTTCCTGTCACCAGTGATGGATACCAGCATAGGGCTCTTTCCCAGAAAGAGAGAAAACTTAGAGAACAAGAGAAAACTTAGAGAACAAAGTTATCACCTTATCGCAATAGGGAGGTTTATGTATAAGCCAAGGCTACGAAAATAGCAGAGCATGCATATTTCTCACAAGCAGGTGCTTACTTATCTAGGCTACGTGCAAACGAAAGTATTGCTGACAAGTAAAGGGGGTGTCTGGTGATCAGGGTCATTTACAGTTCCAACATGGCTCCCCTCTATAAGATGGCTTCCCTTATGCTAACATATGTTAACCATTGGCTGTATTTATTTCAGCTGCTTAGGTGGCGCTGACAGGAACAGCATGTGCAAAGGCCCTGAGGTGGGACATGCTTGGAAAAGCATGCTATTCCAGGAGGTCAGCGTGGTTGGTACAGAGTGAATGAAGGGGACATGAGGAGGAAGTGAAGCCAGATCACACAGGCATTGTAAGAACTCTGGCTTTTACTGGGGGAGATAAGAGCCCCTGTAGGGTTCTGGGCTGATGAGAGACAGGATCTGAGTGAGCTGGGTCACTCTGGCAGCTGTTGATAGTAGACTGAAGACAGGGACAGGGACAGTAGAAGAGAGACCAGTTAGGAAGGTGGCACCATAATCTAGGTGTGAGATGACAGTGGCTCATTCCAAGGTCATAGCACGGGTTGAGAAGAGATCAGATGAAAAGGGCATCATTTCTGCCAGAAGTGATGTTATAAACAGCCATGTCATAAAAACCTAAATGACAAGAAGAGAGCTGGACATGGACACTGCCTGTGTGAGTGCCTGTGACACTGCCTGGGGGCTCGAGAGGCCAGGGTGGTGTCCAGTAACTCAGCCAGCGCCTCACTTCTTCCTCCTAGTTCCTTTTCTTGTGGCAAAGACCATCTTTGAACTTGCACTGATTTCCCCAAGGAGGGTCCATTCCCATAAGTTGCCCAAAGCTGAGTTCAGATTGCAACTTTCCTATTACATGATTTGAGGTCAACTAACCCACTCTTGTCACTGGATATTGAATTGCAGGGGGCTCTGAAGTCGGCATCGTCTTGTTTACTTCCATGCACCTCCCAAAGCTCGTTAAAAATGTGGACTTTCTGTGGCCGAACTGGTAGGCCCCTGTGTTTCCTTCTGCCCTTATTTGTAGAGTGGGGGTGAGCGGTTGTTTGGTGCTTGCTATTGCTATTTTGAAGTAGATGTTCTTAAAGACAACTGGTGTGACTTCCCACTTTATCCTTCTCAGGTTAACAGTTAAGTGTCCTCAAAAGGGCCAGTGTGTATTTGGACTGATGTGGGAAGAATTGTGGCAGCTCCCAGAACTAACCGTGACTCATCATCATGTCCACACTGAATGCCAATGAACGGCCTTTATTATACCTGACGGTCGCCCTAATGACATACTGTGGATATAAATCTAAATTCACTTTTCCTATTTAGTGCTTCCATTAACTCCCATGGCAACATCGTGCAAATTAGAAAAAGATACATCCTCAGAAGGGGCTCCTTGCAGGACGCAGGACTTGATGAACGTAGCTGTTCTGTATTTCAGCACCTATCATCTGGCGCCCTTGTGTAGCACTCAATCTGCACCATAGTACTTGGCAGGCTGAGCCCACATCAGCCAGATATCAATAAATTAAAGCCAGCCAATTATCCAGATACCTTACGCATGAATTCCTAGAAAAGATTGCCACCCCCAGCCCATACCCTCTGCCGGGGTTGCATGGGCTAGGTACAAGCTATTTAAAACGACAGAATAATTGAATGAAATATCAGGAATTAGTGGAATATTTTGGAGCTTAAATTATCATGGAAATTCTTTTGCTGTTGTTTGTAAGTTATTGTGAGGCTTTCAAACCATGAACTGCCACAGGCAGCAATGGCATCCTTTACGTCAAGGCTGTCTGCGTGCCCTCCCAGTCGTGCCTCGGGTCCAGCAGCCCATGTCTTCCCTAAAGGCTGTTGCAGCAAATAATGTCAGTGCCCCACCCACATCCCCTTGGCCCTCACCATTCCTGCGCACACTCAACGGCTTCCTATAGCAAGTGCTGTGACTCATCGCCTGAGAGCTCCCTCTGGCTGCAGGAATGTCCTCAGCCCACTGGTGGGATGTGTTGGAGGATTCAGTGCCCCCAGAAGCTCTCCTCAGCCAGTGACAAAGCAGGTTAGAGGAACTTCCTCACCTCTCGGTGGTGACAACTCTGAGGAATGTGCTCTTCATAGTCTCCCAAGTTTCTGCAGGGGGATTAAGCCCCAGGTGCCCCCAGCTGCAACCTGCTCATTAATACACGCTTCTCTGTCTCTTCTCCTCATGCCACTGCAGGCTTCTCCTGAGCTCATTTCCAAATAAACTCCTTGTCTCGGGGTCTGCTTCTGGAGAAGACCAACCTAAAGCAGTTGCTTAAAGGATTAGTTGATTCTTCCTTCAAGTCTTCAAGTCTGGTTATTCAGACTCCAGTGTAGACAGGAAGTAATTTTCACAGAGGAATTGAACATATGCAAATCACATTCAAATCAGTCCCACTCAGTGGGCAGAATAAGAACTAGTGTTATTTCTACAAACCTAATTACGCTGACACCCACCAAATGCCAGAAAGAGAGAGACTGTCAAAACAAAGACAACAGAAACAAACTCAGCAAAGCAATCAGCCTCAGTCAGTGTAATCAACCCCCAGAGGAATAAAACTTGACCATGAGGAGTTTTGATTTCCAAAGTGGGTAGAGGGAAAGGGAGAGATGTTTCAGATGTTTTCCCTCTGAAACATCCTCCACAACCTTTGCCCAGTTATGTTCCCACTCCCTATCTCTCCCTGTCTCCATAACAGCCTCTGTCCTATACTAAAGAGTGAGATTCCTATGAGGAAACAATGGCACCCTGTCTACCTGTTGGGCAAGGCTCATGTCTAAGACTTGTTCTTGATTCCTTTCCCTCACCACCCTGCACTCAATTCATCAGCAGCTCCATTGGTCCCACCTCTAAAATATATCCCAAGGATCCCACGCCTCTCCCTTTCCAGCTCGACCACCCTGGTCCAAGCTGCCATCAGCACCCCCACCTGGATTACTGCAGTAGCCTCTTACCTGGCCATGTCTGATTCTGGAGTCAGTTTTGGTAGTTTGTCTCTTTCTAGGAATTTGTGCATTTCATTTATTCAATTTGCTAGCATACAGTTATTCATAATTTTCTTTTATAGTCCTTTTTATTTCAGTAAAGTTAGTAGTGATGTCCCCTCTTTCACACCTGATGTTAGGAGTTTGAGTCTTCTCTCCTTTTTCTTGGTCACTCTAGCTAAAGGTTTGTCAATTTTGTTGATCTTTTCAAAGAACCAAACGTTTAGGTTATTGATTTTCTCCATTGCCCTTCTATTCTCTATTTCATTAATTACCTTTCTAATCGTTCTTAATTCCTTCCTTGTTTTTGCTTTAGTTTGCTCTTCTTTTTCTAGTACCTTAAGGTGGAATTCTTTTTTAATGTAAGCATTTACAGCTATAAATTTTCCTCTAAGCACTGCTTTAGCTTCATCCCACACATTTTGGTACGTCATGTTTTCATTTTCATTCATCTCAAAGTATTTTCTAATTTTCCTTGTGACTTCTTCTCCAAATAACAGATTGGTTATTTAGAAGTGTGTCATTTAATTCTCACATATTTGTGAACTTCTCAAATTTCCTTCTGTTATATTGTGGTTGGAGAACATACTCTGTATGACTTCAATCCTTTTAAATTTACTGAGGCTCATTTTATCCCTAGTACCTGGTCTACCTGGAGCATGTTCTGAGTGTAGTTGAAAAGGATGGTACTCTGCTATTGCTGGGTGGAATATACATGTCTGTTAGGTCTGGTTGGTTTATAGCGTTGTTCAAGTCTTCTGTTTCCTTGTTGGTCTTCTGCCTAGTTGTTCTATCCATTACTGAAAGTGGAGTATTGAAGTCTCCAAATGTTATTGTTCAATTGTCTACTCCTCCCTTCAATTCCATCAGTTATTGCTTTATGTATTTGGGGGCTCTGTTGTTAGGTGAACATATATTATCTTTGCTATACCCTGATGCACTGAGTCTTTTGTCATTATAAAATGGTCCCCTTTATTTAACATTTTTTATCTTGAAGTCTATTTTGAGTGATATTAATATCACCACTCCAATTTTCTTAGGGCTGTTGCTGTTTGCATGATATATCTTTTCCCATCCTTTTCCTTTCAATCCATTTGTATCTTTGAATCTAAAGTTTGTCTCCTGTAGACAGCATATAGTTGGATCATGTTTTTTCAATCCACCCTGACAGCTGCTGCCTTTTTATTAAATTTTCTAATCCGTCCACATTTAATGTTATTATTGATATAGATAGATTTACATTTGCCATTTTACTTTTTTCCTATACATCTCATATCTTTTTTATCCTGTTCCTCCTTTCCTGCTTTCTTTTATATTATGTAAATATTTTCTAATGTAACATCATAATTCCTTTAATTATTTTTTCACTATATTTTTTAGTTATTTTCTTATCAATTGCTCTAGGGCTTACAATATACATCTTAACTTGTCAGAGGTACTCACTCTTTAGCATGCCAGGTGTTGGGTTTCTTTCCTTCTCTGTCTCAAACTTCCTCATCCCCTTCTAGCTTTAAAGAACCACCTCCCAAATAAACTGCATGCAGTCAGATCCCCTTAGAACCTAAAGGAAATTCAGCCTAAGATGAAAAGTTAAGCTCGAGAAGGTTAATGCCCCCTCTCACCCTCCTGAGAACTAATGGGAAACAAGAAGGAGGAAAAGAATAAAGTTAGGAGTTTCTATTTTTCCCCACTCCAGGCAGGGCATAGTACATGTTGAACACAGAAAAAGCAGACAGTTTTTCTGATATTCTGAACATTCCTGAAGAAACCGGGTCCTTCCATCTTTTGTCATGGGAAGACAGACTTCCACGGGTGTGTCTCAGCAAGTGCAATGGTTGTGGCATGGACAAGTTTGTATCCTGTGCCTTAGGCCACTCCAGAAAGATAACCATTGAGTTTTCTGTATTTGGGGCCAGCTAGCTATAACCCTAACCCTTCCTGGAGAGGCTGCGCATCAAGCGAGTGCTGTCCTGAGATGTAAGTAGACGCCATCACTCCTTTTTAAATATGTGGCTAAAAATTAATCACACTCTTTCCAACATGGCATCAGCACTCTGCCACTTTATGATCAGGTGCCATCAGTTAGATTTTTAATTAAGGCGTCAGGCTTTAAATAATTTGGGAGACAGTTTGATAACAAAGCAAGAAAGAGTTATTGCTAAGTGGCATCTGATTGAGGGGCCAGGACCTGTAAATAGGATTGTCTTGGGATCCTTGACAACATACTTGACCAAGTGACTAAATCCTTATGAGCCTCAATTTCATACTCTATAAAATAGGTAGAATAATGTTTAGCTCACAGGGATGTTATGAGGATTAAAGGAAATGATGCAAACAAAGTGTCAGGCACAACACTTGATCCATGGAAAGCTTTCATAAATGTCATTGATGATTAGCTACTAACAATCCTTACATACAGTGTTGTAATGGTCCATTTTAAGTGTTGATCTCTCATACTAACAAGGGCAGCGAATGATTTATTTGTCCTTGCGTATTTTTTTGGTGAACAATTGAAAGAATAATCCTAGGCCTCTTATTTTTTTCTGACTCCTTTCAACACTTGAGGCCCAAGGCCTACAGTATAAATGAAGGGAGAGGAGGTGAGAGGGGAAGGAAAGGAAGGGAAGGAACTATCTCTGAGCCCAGTGGGTGATTAGGCTGAGGCTCTGTACAGCGACTTTTCTACTCCCTAAATGCCTCTGGTTACGTTCCCAGGCACCACCACCCCTCTCATCCCCACCGGACCCCCGCAGAATCTTAATCATCACCGATTGACAAGTTCACAACCTTAACACTTGACAACAGAAATCGGTTGTCAGTGATGCAGAGGAGACCAGTTTTTCCTCTCCCACCCCGTCCCTATTCCTCAACCACCAAACCTCCTCTCCTAATTGAGGCTGATGTAGACCAGGAAAAGGAGAAATATCGATTATTCAGCAGGGAGACAGGCTTTCTGAGGACACTCAGGAAGATAACAGCAGGGCGACTGAGAAGGGAGCCCACCACCCAGGGAGAGCCTACAGCCAGCTTTAAAAGCTCTTTTAAAAAAAGGAAGAAAAAGAAAACAATAGGCAGCCTTAACTATAAACTTCATTAGGACTAGAACCAGGTTTTGCTATCATTACATCCCTCAAGGTAACTAACACAGTAGCCTTTTAGTCTAATTTACCAATGTTGTCTTTTATAGTTAGCCCTTTTGTGTCCTGTTCAAGAAATCTTTGCCTACTCCAAGTCATGAAGGTGGTCTCCTATGTTTTCTTCAAAAGCTTTATTGTTTTACCTTTCACATTTAGACCTACAATCCACCTGGAATTGATTTTTTTGGTAAGGCGTACAGTAATTTTTTCACATGGATATCCAACTGATGCAGCACGTTGATTGAAAAACCAACCATTCCCCAAGGCACCATCACCTTTGTCATAAGTCAAGTGACCATATATGTGTAGATCTGTTTCCCTGCTCTTAATTCTTTCACTTTATTTACCAGTTTTTAAATTACTACCGAGGTTGCTAGTTGGTTCATCTTTATGCAACAAGTATAATACCAAGGTACAGTTTCTTTAGAAAAGGCAGGGTAAATGCTTGATTCTTCCTCTTTGTTTACGAGTTTTAGGAATAGATTTGGGGGCTGGCTCCACGGCCAAGTGGTTAAGTTTGGTGCGCTCCACTTTGGCAGCCTGGTTCGGTTCCTGGGTGCAGACCTACACCACTTGTTGGCAGCTATGCTGTGGCGGTGACCCACATACAAAATAGAGGAAGATTGGCAACAGATGTTAGCTCAGGGTGAATTTTCCTCAGCAAAAAAAAAAAAAAAAAAAAGGAAAAGAAATAGATTTGGTTTACTAGCATCCTCCAGTAGTGATCAACTGAGTTTTTTAAGTATCATTATGATTTCATGTATTTAAACATACTTGATCTGTTTCAATCAATTGCAGTTATTATTCTTATTGATGTTCAAAATGTCCCATCTTTGGGAGCCTCTTCTTTTTGGCTCTGAGGCATTTTGTCATGACCCTATTGTTTTTTATATCTCCCTTGCTTTCTGGTATGTTTGTAGCAATAGATATTGGACAGGTAGAGAGCCCTTGGTCAGATGAAAGTTCCACCAGGTTGACTGGTGGCTACAGAGAGGTCAGTGTGAGCAGCTGCTTATGTACAACAGATATGTTCTGGATAGGGAGGTCCAGACCCAAGACTAACTCCCCCACCCGCAATGGGACCATCTTGGGGATCATATGAAAAGGCCAAACACACAGATGAGGAAGAAAAGGTGGGGACACTGAAATAATAATAGCTCATATTTATGAAAACTTCTTGTGTGCCAGAAGCCAATCTAAGCTCTTTACAATACTAACTCATTTAATCCTTACAACAATACCATGGGTGGGCACTGTTATTATTCCCACTTTACAGATGAGGAAACTGAAGCACAGAGAGGCTAAATAACTTGCCCAAAGCCACAAAGTCACACAGCCAGTAAACGACAGAGTCAGGAGTTGAACTCAGGCACCCTCCCAACCAAAAGAGAAAAGAAGACAAACCATTCCTCCTTCATGGATTTGCTAAGGATGGCTGTGGAGGGGAGAATCTGCACAACGCTGTGAAATGCTCAGCGGGCATTCCAGTGTGAAGTTTAGTTCCCACTGGCCTTGGGGTGTCCAAGGTAAGCAAACAACCGCAGTTATAACTTCAGTTTCCCACCCCTTCATTCCCAACTTCACCCTTCCTTCTCTGTGACGCAGCCTCAATGGCCAGCCCTGCCCCTGCCTTCACTGCAGCATCAGTGCCAGCTCCTTCCCCTGCATCCCCTAGAAATTCACTCTTAGAGCAAGGGGTAATATTACAAGGAAGAGTTTCTGAGTGATTAGTAGGTGCTGGACAAGTGCTTTGTTTATCTTCTCAATTATCCACATTTTAGATGAACCTTGAGTGTATGATGCTAAATGAAGTCAGACAGAGACAAATACTATATGATCTCATTTGTATGTGGAATCTAAAAAAAACAACCAAGCTCATAGATACAGAGAACAGATTGGTGTTGCAAGAGTTGGGGTGAGGGGTAGGCGAAAGGGGCGAAGGGGATCAAAAGATACAAACTCTCAGCTATAAAATAAATGAGTCATGGGGATGTAATGTACAGAATGATGACTATAGTTAATAATACTATATTGTATATTTGAAAATTTCTAAGAGAGTAGATCTTAAAAGTTCTCATCATAAGAAAAAATAATTCTGTAACTATATGTGGTGACAGATGTTAACTAGACTTATTGTGGTGATCGTTTCACAAGATATACAAATAGCGAATCATTATGTTGTACACCTGAAACTCATATAATGTGGTATGTCGATTATACCTCAATAAAAAAAAATCATCCCCATTTTATACAGGAGGAGGCTGAGCAGTTGAGTGTTTTGTTCAAGGTCACAAAGCTAATGACCGCTGGGCCAGGATTCCACCCAGACATGACTCACTCCAGAGCCCTGCGTCTCGCTTATGACCCACTGCTGCCCTCTGCTGGGCACATAACAGCACTGCCCTGCAGTACCTGGTACCACGTGTTACCTAGGCTTCCAGCACACAGCAGGCTGAGAGATTCCATCTGATGAGGGATGGGGGGGGGGCGGTGCAGAGAGGGTAGTTCTGGTTCTCAAAGCCACTGCGGAGCCCCTAAAATGGCATCAGGCAAAACTATATGTATTATTTTGTTATGTAGGACATTACTGGGATAATTGGTGAAATTTGAGTCAGATTACATAACTGTAAAGGGACATCATGTCTACAACTTTCAAACAATTCAGAAAAAACGTGTGTGTGTGTACAGAGACAGAGAAAAATTAAACAAATTTAGTAAAATGTTAATGTGGGAGATCAAAATTGACCACCCTGAAATATCTCTCTTTACTTTGATTATTTTGTCTGACGGACATTTGACCTCCCCCAATAACTGCCTAAAGGAATTTAACTCTGGGTATAGACAGACTGGCAGGGTCCTTGCTAAGCCCATTCTTTTCAAAGTTCTGTTTACCAAATATTTACATTTGTAAAGGTGTCTCCCTCTGTGTAGTAGGAAGAGGGGGGGATGACCTTATCTGTGAAAACTCTTATCAGGACAGAAGAAGAAGACTTAAATCTACATACTCTTGATTACTATAATTCCTGTCTGTCTGGCCACTTTCTCTATAGGTGGCCCTGTAAAGCATTGTCTGACAAACATTTACATTTCCCTCTTCATGTAAATTGTCTTCTTCCCTTCTGAAATCCCAAAACACCACCCACCCCCAACATCCTCCTTTGTCTTTAGCTGAAGATGGTATTTAAGATGAGAATCTCTGCTATTGTGTTGAGCAACTCAGTGTCCCTGGTTTCTCCCACGTATACATGTTATTAAACGTGGTATTATTTTCTCCCGCTAACCTGTCTTGTTAATTATTTGGCCAGCCATAAGAACCTTAAGGGAAAGGGCAGAGGTAGATTCAACCTCTTCCCCCACATTAACATTTGGGGAATTTGAGTGAAGTATGTAGGGAATTCTTTATACTCTTCTTACAAGTTTTCTGTAAGTCTGAAATTATTTCAAATAAAAAGTTAAGTAATTGCACTTTCAAGAAGCCAGCCATCATGGCTCTCCTGGGACGTTCTCTGGTAACCGAGGGAGTCTGTAGGGAACTGTAAATTTATTATCCATGGGTCTCCCTCCTTGGCTTTTCTTCATGACGACAACCATAGTAGGTATACGGACCCTTGAGACAACAGGAGGAAGAAGCTGCCTCTTGGGCAGTAGCTACTAGGGGTCTTCACTTCCCATAGGACCCCGTGTGCACCCTTCCAATGAATACACATATTCACAACTACAGGCAATGACAAGAGACCTCCAAAAAGGATAAGCTTGTGTGTGTCCAGCCACAGGTCAGCATAGCGAAGGGGCTGGAAGGCATTTCTTGTGAGGAAGTGTGAAGAGAACAGGATGAAGACCTTGGGAAGAGAAGGCTGGGTGGCAAGGAGTGGACCTAGCTGGGGGCATATGAGAAATACTATAGACATTTGTCAGGCAAAAGAGAAGCAGACTGTCTGAGATGCAAGAAGACAGAAGAACACTGAGTGGAAGTACTGGAGGCACATGTCGTTCTACACCGTGGCTTGTGGTGTGGAACATCATTCCAGTGATTACACCAGAAGGCTCACCCCAGGACACCCTGTGGCTCCCCACTGGGGATGCTCCAGCAGAAGGCAGTGACCACTTGTGAGGTGCGGAGGGGGGAGTTGCGGGTGAGCGTGGATGCGCTCGCTGGAGGGAGTTTCAACTACTGGTTCTCAACCTTGGCTGCACGTTGGAATCACCCAGGGAATATTTTTTAAAACACTAATGGCTGACTCCCACCTCCAGAGATTCTTTTTTTTTTTTTATTTTTATTTTTTGTGAGGGAGATCAGCCCTGAGCTAACATCCGTGCTAATCCTCCTCTTTTTGCTGAGGAAGACTGGCTCTGAGCTAACATCTATTACCAATCATCCTCCTTTTTTTTTTTCTTCCCCAAAGCCCCAGTAGATAGTTGCATGTCATAGTTGCACATCCTTCTAGTTGCTGTATGTGGGACACAGCCTCAGCATGGCCAGAGAAGTGGTGCGTCGTTGCGCACCTGGGATCCGAACCCAGGCCGCCAGCAGCAGAGCGCGCGCACTTAACCACTAAGCCACCGGGCCGGCCCCACCCCCCCTAGAGATTCTGATGCAATTGGTCTGGGGTGCTGCCAGGGCATTGAGATTTTTTTTTTAAATTCCTTGGGTGATTCTAATGTACAGCCAAGTCTGAGGATCATTGACTTGGAATGCACTCCCTCTAAGGCTCTTTGAATCTCAGAGAAATTGGGGCCACATGGACAACATCAGAGGGCCCATCTTTGCTGCAGGAATAATGACTTCCATTCTTGGTCAAACGGAGATCAGAATTTACTCTGAAGCTAGTCTCTGTCTGATGGACGTGCTTTTGACCCTGAAAATGTGCCAAGGTTTCTTGTTAAAATTGAAAAGAGACATTAAGGGAAGTGGCGGCAGTTTTACTCCATTTGAGATCTCCCTGGGTTTTGGTAGATTTTGGAACTGGTGATGTCCTTTGGTAAATATGAAGAGGCAATGGTTTTTGATTTAGTATGTCACGGCCAGGCCATTGGTCCATTCTCTGGGGCTTTCTACCCAAGCTACCTGTCCTCTGAATAACCAAATATAGAAGTCACTCCTGCTTTGTTTCCCTCCCCCACCTTCGCCCAAGAGACCAGAAAGGTAATGGTGCCCTTCCTCTCTGAAGAAAGAGCACCCAGGCCTCTAGAATTCCAGCCCCCTTACCCAGGAGGAAGTTAGCAGCTGCTTCAGCTGTCAGGTGGGAGTGGGGCCAACCTGAAGACAAACCCCATCCAGGCCTTTGGAGAGCTGGATTGTCTGAGGCTCCCTGAGGAAGGAAAGCCAGTCTCATTGAAGAGGTTGTCCCACTGAGTAGTCCTAGCCAAAAAGAAGCAAATCCCCAAGTCCAGAACGACGGAAGCCTCAGCCGTGGACCTCAACTCTTCTCTGTCAATGATCTCATCCAGTCTCCTGGCTCTTGGTGCAGAATAATACCCACACCCTGACCACTCCTCTGGACTGGTCATCCCCATGTGTATATTTCACAGGCATGTCAGACCAACTGTATCCAAGAGCAAACTCTTGATCTTCCCTCTCTGTTCCACCTCCCACCCCAAATCTGTCCTCCCACAGCCTTCTTCAGCTCAGAAAAATGGCAGCGCCATTCTTCCAGTTGCCCAGGCCAACAATGTCAGGGCAGTCCTTGACTCCTCTTTTTCTCTCCCACGCCATATAGAATCCTTCAGCCAATTCTGATGATCTACCATTTCTCACCGCACCGCCCACACTGAGCCACGATCCTTTCATCTGGATTGTTGCAGCTCCCTCCTCTCTGATCTCCCTGCCTCTGCCATTGCGCCTCTGGAATCTAGCCTTAGCACAGCAGCCGGGTGACGCTTTGAAAACAAACATCAGATCAAGTCACTCCTTGGCTCTAAACCCTCCAACAGCTTCTCATCTTACTCAGAGTAAAAGCCAATGGCCTTGACCCTGCTAACTACCTGCTGTCTCTGAGACCTCATTTCCCACCACGGACCCCCTTCCCACTCACCATCAAGCTTCCTCAAAGACACAGGCATCTTTGCACTTGCTGTGCACTTGCCTGGAACACCTTCCCCACATTCTCAGGTGTGTGTCCTTTTGCCCAAACATCACCTTGGCAATAAGGCCTTCCCTGACCACCTGTTTAAAATTGCAACCTCTCCCCAGTGTTTCTGGTTCCCCTCTCCTGACTACATTTTTCTTCATCTAATATGCTACCTTTTTCAAGTGTTTGCCACCCTTTCCTAAAGTGAGAGCCACAAGGACAAGGACTTCGCCGGCTTGATTTGTCGCTGCATCCCCAGTGTCCAGATGGGGCCGAGCACAGACCAGGCACTCCACAAGCATTTGCTGAATGCAGGGAGATCGTCAAGGCCCGAGTGCTGGGGCTCTAAGCTGGAAGGACGCCAGATGCAGATAGCTGCATGGGGACCCAGGGTAGGTGGGCCCTGATCCCACTGACCAGGGCCTCCTGAGAGTGTGTGGCTGGACATCACCGGCCTGGATGATGAGAACCTTCAGCAGATGGACTGGAGACCAGGGGCCCACACCACTTCTCCAGCACCACGCGAGCCCTTGGCTCCTGGTACAACAAAAGGGAGCAGGGTAGCCAGGGAAAACAACTAATGCTGGGTTTCATCCACCTTGGAAACCAGTGGTGTGGAGTCAGTTCTGTTGGACTTAGGAAAGTAAGTAAATACAGTAGTTTTTGCACCTGAAGTGTTGGGAAGCAATTCATTCCAAGAGTCCCACCACTAGGACCCCTGTGGGGGAGAAAGGCAGAGGCCCCTGTCCAAAAGGCAAACAAGCTAGAGGTCTCACTGGCCTGAGGCATTTGCCCAGGTGGGGCTGGCCCACTGGCTTCCAGGGCTTCAGACTGGGGGCGTCCTCCACCCTCCCACCAGGGCCCATGGCCTTGCCAGGAAGCAGAGTCCTGGGGTGGGGAGCACACAGGCCTCCCTCCCGGAGCAGGTGCTGCTGATGCGACTCATGTGGGGCTGCTGAGTCGCAAGTCGAAAAAGAATTTTCAGACATGAGCCGTTCGTTCATTCGTGCACCTTTATTTTGTGTTCAGCATGGGGACAGGATGCATGGGCAGTAAAGAGCTGCAGTGCAAGTGTCTGTGCGGGGCCACTATATACAATTTTAGCTATTTTACTATTCTAAAGAAACGGCAAAGGAAAAAGTATTAGGTGGTCTGGTTAGCCTCAAAGATTAGGGCATGGGGGTGGATGAATGAGATGTGTCCTTGCATTCCAAGGTAAAGTTTGCCTCAGGGAACACGTAGGCAGATTAAAGTCATGGATCACCTCCTGAGGTAAATTCCTTCACTCCCAGCCTGAGGCGATTAAGTAGGGGCATGTGAGACTGAGTGGAGTTCTCACAGAAACTGTAAAACGAGTCATAAACAAGGTTTCAACCACGTCACAACCATAAGGTAAAAGTAGGAGTTAGGCAGGCTGAGGAGAGCCAGGGAGAGAAAGTGGGCAGAGGAATCCGCACGTGCAAAGGCCAGGAAACGAGAGCGCCTGGGACAAAGAAGGGACACGCACCCAGTGTGGCTGTGAGAGGGCAGGCCCAGTGTGGGGGTCAGACTCACTGGATGGCCTGGGGAACCTCATTAACAAGTCTGAAGTTTGACCTAAGGTCATGGGAAGAGACTGAAGGGTTCCAAGCAGAGAAAGCTCCCCCCAGCTCTAGTGTAAAGAGTGGATGAGCAGAGGTGGCCCAGTGGCAGGGCCGGCAGGCAGTCGGAACGAATCTGCAGTATATTTAGAAGGTAGAACAGACAGGCCTCGGTTACAGAACACTGCACTGGGGCAGGTGCAGGAAAACAGCCAGGGTTTGGATTTGGCCACGCAAAGTCCACATCAAGAGGCCTCCCAGGCCCACGTGGTTAGGGACATGGATTGGGAATCATGTGGTAATTGGAGCCCTGACAGTGATGAGGACACTCAGGAGAGAATTCAGTGGGGGCAAGAGAGCCATGGGCAGAGTGCCACCATCTATGGGCCAGGCCAGGGAAAGGCAGCTGAGGAGGAGCAGCCAACAAAGCAGGAAGAAGGTGGGGAGAGCAGGCTGCGAAGGCCAAGGGCAGAGGGTGCCTCTAGGAGCAGGGAGTGGTTAGCAGCATCCTGGGAAGTGACGCTGGTTCCACACAACCCACCCCCACATCTCACACCAATGAGCACTCCCCATCAAAACCACACGGGATCTACAATTTAATAGATGTTTATTTGTGTAGTAGGAACATTCAGGTATATAAATAAGGTGAATACTTTCCAATGTACAGTACATCATGTTCTGACACTGCATTGAAGAAGAATCTACATGTATTGCTCAAGACTGATCAGACAATGCACAGAGAAAGGTCAGCTGTGGCAAAAACACATGAATTTAGCGAAATGCCAAGCCGGGTAAAGGGCACAGCAGTAGTGTACAGGCACACACCTATCTGGGGAGGCCCTAAGGACTGTCACAGGGGCTCCACACACACCCAACAGCTGCCCCAAGGTCAGCCGTGTCTGAGGGCGGGAAAACCGAATATCAACACCCAGCTTATCAGAGCGAGACTAGTCATGCGATACATTCTGAGAAATGTGTCGTTAGGCGATTTCATCATTGTGCAAACGTCATAGCGTGTACTTACACAAACCCAGATGGGATAGCCTTCTACACACCTAGGCTCTATGGTACTTATTTCATGGGACCACCGTTGTACATACGGTCTGTCTGAAATGTCGTTATGTGGCACATGACTGTACTGAATCCCACTGTGTCCATCCACACAAAGGGAGAGCAGAGAAACTGACCTGGGCCAGGGGGGGTCTGCCCCTGCCACAGAGGGGGCAGGGCAAACACAGGGCTGACTTCTGGGCGGCACAGACAGTGGCAATGATGGGCTACATGTGACGCCTGGCACTCCCCAATGGGGGCAGTGAGACCATTTCTATGTTTGGGAAACTTTCCCGTTAAATAGACCCTCAGAGCAGACAGAATTGAGGAGGAGGTCCACACTGCCCGACTCACACACCACCACCACGGTTCCCAAGAATCTTCAATAGAGGGGCCTACTGTCCCTTTGGTCTTCCCCTCCTGTTTTGGAAAGTATTAAACATCAATAAAAATTAAAAGTTGGTATCAGCATGGAGTCTAGAAGACGATTCACAATCCATGAACTTGGAATCTCCCTGATGGGCTCAGAAGCTGGTCCTGACAGCCACGAGACACAGGCTGGCCTGTGAGTCTGCCCCCAGCTACAGGCCTCCTGGCACTGGCACTCCAGCTACTCCTCCCTCCCCCGTGTTCCTCCTGCTGCTGCCCCCGCGGCTTCCCAACAGTCCTCTGGTTGGACAACAAGAAATCGCTGCATCCTGCCCTCGCCTTGTCCTCTTGGCTCCGAGTCCTTTGGTTTTCTTGACCCTGACGTCCGCTCAGCTCTTCCCCTCTTGTCATCGGGCCCCAGACACCCAGTCAGTGTGAAAGAAGACAGCCACCAGCTGCTCTGTGGAGGATTTAAAAGAAACAGCACACAAAGGACACCCTTATATGTGTGCACATTCTGCCCACTAGAAAACCTTCTTAATCCCTTTCTAGTCTGCTGTTCCTTCGCACAAAGCCAGCAAACCAGTACATGAACCTGACGGAGGTGAGAAACAGGTGTTCCAGCAGCCAAGACAGCAATGTGACATCAGCAAACACAATCTCTCCGGACACAATCACCAGGTGGCTAAACCCTCTGGGCACTACATACAGGGAAAGCCCTTGGGAAGCTCCAAAGGGCTAGGCCCTGCCCAACGCCTGGGAGAGCACTGAAAGGGCATTTTCAGCCCAATGCCCAGAGGCCCTTGCCCTCAGTTTGGAGCCTTTTTCTCTACAGTTAAAAAGCTGTCTGGGTCCGTTAGATGCAACAATGAGGGAGGAAGAGCCACGCCTGGCAAACGCGGAGTCCAGGAGGGCGAGAGGACAAGCCCAGGACCCGTCCGTTACAGCAGCTCCACCGCCACATGCTCCTGATCCTGCTGTAAATCACTCATTCATTAACTGAAGGGGAGAGACCGTTATTTAAATACAATGGGCCTTGGGTCTGGTCATCACTCCCATTAACACCCAGGAAACAGTCCAGGTCAAGCCGGTAGTTCTAAGTTATCATGATTCCATTGGCTTGAGAGTTTCACGGATCCTCTCTCTCAACACAATTCCTTCAAAGTGAAGAACCCTCCACTTCACACACACACACCCCCGTCTCCACTTGGAAAACAGAAACATTTCTCACTCAGTCCTGTGCCTGTTCTCCCGTCCTTCATGAATCACCCATGTGACCCTTTCCTCACCTAGAATCCAACAGAAACAACCCACGTCATCTTTCCTCCAGTGCTCCTCTGCTTCTATCCTGTTAATACTTTTAAGAAAGCATGAAACACAAGTCCCCCACCTTGTTACGTTGTCAGGGTGTGGGAAGAGCTCTTAGGCTTTCCGTCTGTATAATAATCTGCTACAGAGGTTTCTCTTCCATTCTTCTTGGCCGCTGAGATGTCCACTCGTACAGCGAACTGCTGCAGGTTCCTGAGCTGTGTGCCCAGAGCACAGCCCTTGGCCAGAGGGGGAACTGGAGTTCCAGAGCGAGTCACAGACAGGCCCTCACTGCCCACAGAGTGGAGGCACCAGTGGGCAAGAGGAAAGGGCCCCCTTCACCATGGAAAGTCTAGACCAGGGGCGGCAGGAAGTGGGCAAGACCTCAGGCAAACCATTCCCTCTAAGAATGGAGAATCTCGGGACATCCTAATGTTCTCTTTCCTTCTGTCAGCCTGGCCTCAATGAAGCTCAAACCACCCTGATGCTGTAGGCGGGTATTAAGGTTGGACTGCTTCTCTCAGGACAGTGTGGTCACCTTCTAGACCTTGAACCCCAGGCTGTGTGCAGGGCGGGTGGCAGTGTGGTGGCTAAGAACCCAGTCTCTGACACTACACCAACTTGGGTTCAAAACACCAGCTGAGTTCAACCAAACTAACTATGTGCCAGGCACCGTGCTAACTGCTCGCATGCATTATCTCATAAAACCCTCAACAATCCCACTGGGGAGGTGCTGTTACCAGACCCAACTGAGCCCGAGTTGCACCTGGTAACCTGCCCAGACCTCAGGTTACTTGAGCCCAACATCTATCTTCTTAACTTCAGTGCTTGGCCTGTCATGGTGCCTCAGTTTCCTCATCTACAAAATGGAGATGATACCAAATCAAAGGTTGTTTTCTGGATTAAAAGAAATAATGTATGTCAACCCTTAGCACTGTGCCTGGCACATATTAAGCACTATTACTATTATTGCAATTATTATTAAATAACACACTGCTGGTAACTTATTGGCTCAACAATAAAACGAAATGGAGCCTCAGCAGTTAGGCATTTGGTGAGAGGGTGGGAGAGGGGACAGGGTTTTCAAACAGCCAAGGGATTTGAAACCCACTGGCCATTAAAATCCTTGATGTCACATATTCTGTCCCTCTATTATCATACATCATCCACATCTTCTAAAAACCCCAACACTCTAGCATCCAAAGTGTAGCTCCCAAACTGCCCTCGCAGCTGAGATCTCTTTGCCTTTGAAAACATGCAAACAGTAAAAGCCTTACTCAATCAAGAGGCAGCCCTGGCTAAGAACAACAGCCTCGACCCACCTGAGAGCCCAGGGGAGTAAGGTCACTGCTGGTCAACCTGAAAAGGGGGTGGGGAGGCAGTGCTGGGAGGAACAGAAAGATGGGGCCACTTTCAAATGACACAGGCAGTCAGCAGCTGGACTGTTCCTGAGAATGGGGCCCACCTTCTGTAGGGGATGTGGATGAGCAGAGGAGGTCAGCCTAGAAGAAGCCTTTAAATTAGGCTCTTTCATCACCATTGGTCCAAACCCCAGCACCCTGTGTAGGTCATGCACCCACTCAACAAGGGAAACCAAGTCAGGAAGTGGGAGCTTTTAAATCTGGAAGCTGGGGCAATGGTGTGGAGGGTTATCAAGGGAAAAGGAAGTCTGTTTTGGCCAAGACAAGGACAGATAACAAGGCTCTGCCCAAGAATCAGGCCCTCTCTTCAGGGAGCTGATGGTTTGTTCCAGCTGCTCTTTTGGAGCCCTGCTGCAGACAAGCAGCGTCTGCTCACGGTTCACTGTCTCATGACATATCTCCAACAGCCACCTGGACATCCTCTTCTTCACCTTTCCTCCCCTCCCTGACTATGGAAGAACAGGAACCCTGGGTCTAAGTGATGTTGCCCTTGCCTACTCCACTCCACCCTTTTCTCAGCACATGATCACAAGGTGGGCACAGATGGGAGATACTCCAAAAGACAAAAGGCAATAATGCCTAAGGCATTAGCGACACAGAAAGAGGTTTCAGCAATGACCTATCACATTTGCTCGAGTAATGAAAATCTACTCCCTTGGAAACCGACTCGGGCGGGCTTCTTACGGAGCAAGGCCACTGCTGAAGTTTTCCAACAGTGCCGCTCTTTGCCCTGAGCCATTCACATCCTCCCCCGCCCACCCATGTCAACAGTGGGGATGCTCCTGAGCCTGCTGGGGACTCAGTGACAGTTTGAAGATCTGAACTCAAGGATCCATTCAAATCAGCCTCCAGCCAACTCAGCAACTAACTTAGACTCAAACCACGGGGTCTGTTTTAGTCTCGCTTAAAATATATTTTTGGAATCTTCTTGCATAATATAAGTCAAGCTACAGGATAAGAAGCCCAGTAGGAAAAAATAAATACCATAAAAAGGGTTTCCAAGTCCACCTGTGAAGGTTAAAAGTTATAATTTGCCCCTTGAGAGACACTAGCTTCAAACATACATTATAGAATTCTACAACACTAAGAGTAAATACGTTTTAAATATAGTTATACTACAGCTACTAAAATGCTCAGAATATGAAACAGGCAAGAAATAATACACATAAATAAGGCCCAGGCTGCCTTAGAGGGTTTCGCTTTCAGGAGTAAAACACAAATGTGTACTTTTTCAATGCTGAGCGCAGTTACGGCGGTGGCCTGCGCACACAAAGGGAAAAGATTCAGGTGTCCCAAGTAGAACCCACAGGGAGGACGCCCAGGCTCAGCCCTCCGCAGACACTCCCTGGTTTCTGTGACATTCTTGGTCATCACCTCATGTCACCAGTTATGAGCTAACTGCAACTTAAGCCCTCACCTGGTGCACAGGTCAGGCCTCCTAAGCTTGAGGGAATGAACTCTGCAAACTTCAGGTACACTCGTGCCACTTCCTCAAAGGCAAGTGGGGCTGGGGACGATCTAGTCCTTGTCCTGGCAGGCGGAGTGCAAGACGGAATCAGTCTTGACTCTACCACATGACCCTGGGGAAGCTCTCTCCCCTCTCCAGCCCTCAGCTTCCTCACTGGGAAGGTGCTCACGACTCTCGCCTGAGGTACCTCAGAAGGCTGTTGTGAGAATGTACAGGATTCAAATTGGAAAACACAACAAAAATCTCTAAATCAGGACTGCACAATATTAACAAATACAAAAACAAGTGGGAAACAAAATCACGCACGGCAGTGAGAAACTGAATTCACAAGGGAGTGCCCACAGTTTCAGTCACATTTTATTTCTCATACACACAAAACAATGGATCTGAAGCAAGTTATGCTGTTCATTAACATCTGCACAGGTGTATGTTCAAACAGTCTCTTGAATCTTATCTGTACGGTGAAATATCTTCAATAAATGGGAGAAAGAAAACCACTGCGCTATATAGACACAAGGCGGTGTTGCTCTCCAGGCTACTCAACTAGAAAATTCCTTATTTCACCAGAAAGCACGTGGGGAAATCAGAAGAAAATAAACCCAAGCTGACCCTCTCGCCTTCTTGCTAGCAGCTCTGATGAGCATCCAGCTTCAGTTTCCCAGCATCCCAGGACCCCCCAACAGTGACCACTTCCACAAAGGAATGTACCAGGCTCCCTGATTCCAAAGGCAGCCCTATTCAAGAGTGCCTCTCTGCTGCTGGGCCTTAGCAACCAAGGACCCCACCATATGCCCAAAATGGGGCAACAGAGACAAATGAGGTGCCCTTCTGTCCCTGGTTTGGGGAACCAAGTTCACTCTTCAATAAGAAAACTGATTCGTTACTAATCGCCTCCACTGTTGCTGAGATACTGACTCATCATAAGGACAAGCATTTAGAAAAGGCCTGAAAGCACCTGCTTTTTGGGTGCCCAGGACATGACAACACCCACAGCAGCCCATGACATGAACTTGCTCAGCCAGAACCACGGAATGCTGGAATTAGAAGATAGTTCAGAAAGTAAGGACCCAGAGAGCGATGCGCCCTGCCCAGGGTCACAGAGCCAGGACTGAAACCCCTGTGCAAAAATACATTTTGTTTTTAAGGGGCCCTTGGACGTGAAAAAGAAAAGCCAAGTGTAAAATGGAAGGAAAAGCTCAGAAGGAGGGTGCCTCAATGCTGCCTGCATGTGGAGGTCACGCAGTGATTGTCAGCTGATACGTCGAGAGGGGTCTGCCTTGAGCTGGACGCTCCGGTGGTCTGGGCTGACTGTGGGCTTTCAGGGAGGCAGGAAGGCTGATTTAAACAGAAACAAAGCAACCAGCACCAGACCAAGGTGCCAAAGCAAACCATTACACCCTCATTTGGCAAGAGGAACAACCGTGGCACAGAATAATTTAACACATTTGGGCACCAAGTTCTCTCTCCTGCACTTCCTTACTCGTTGTCCCAACAAAGAACTTGTCTTCCCAAAGTCCACCCCTGTAACTAGGAAGGGAAAAAAATAAATCACAGTTTAAAAGAAAAAGGTCCCCTAGTAAAATACAAACTACATTTAAACTGGTCACATTATATAAAAAGTGTGCATTTAATCTTCACAACAGTCAAATCTCTAATCGGGTTAGGTTTTCCAGAGTTTAAAGCAGGACTTTGTGGTTTCAGTGAAGTCATGGTACACTTGAAATCACTATAAGAAATAAGTGATTTTTAAAACACACACAGATACACACTTGCCTTAAGAGTAATATATATACAACACAGCAGCTACATGGGTGGTCGGTCAGGCAAAAGGTGCAAGAACCAGAAGCCCTCTGCCCCCTGCCTAACGGGAAAGCCCCCAGGAAGGATTCAGCAGCAAGTCTACAGCACAAAGGTGAATGGCGTCGCCCCCGAAAAGACACGGTTAGCTGGACTGCCCTACAGGAGCCACCTGACCCTAAAACCTGTGGGAAAGGGCTCGGTTACAGTACATTCTACTGCACACACCTGAAATATTACAGTGTGGTTTTTTTTTCCCCAGACTATTATAAATAATTTTTCGTGCTTTCTGAAGAAAATAAAAGCTGAAACCTTCTTTCAGTGTGTGATGAAGTAAGGTGAACCCATATCAGAAAGCAGAGCTCATGCTCCGCAGGATTGTGTGTGGAGAGAATGCTTATCTGATTACTAAGCCTTCATCCTTCCGGCCTGGAGAAGGCAACCCTCCTGCAGCTCCAAGCCAGGGACTATTGAGAAGCCCAGGTGATAGCTCTCCAGCAGCAAAGACATCCAAGCCATGCTCCTGTTCCCTGCTCGGGGGCAGCTACCAACACGGCAGGGGTCCCCTGAACTGTCGGCCACAGATGTATGTCCACTCTCTGCTCGAGCCCAGAAACAGTTCAACTGATTGCAGCTAGAAGCGCCAAGCAGATGTTCCCGAGCTGGGCAACACTGTCTTCTCGGTTGTCAAAACCTTTTGTTTAAAAAACACCATGGTTTTACCTCTGTGACTTCTTTCCAACTCAAAGCTATAGTTTACTCACAACCCAAATCATAAGCACACAGACTGTATATACAGATTTCTTTTTAACTCACAAATAAAAAACACTCTACAAAAAAAAAAAAAAAAAAGACAGTGAGTTGAAGCCTTGTCATCGTCTACGTCACACAGCTGGGCTTGCCTTGGAGCCCTGCCCCTCGCTCGGTCCTGCTCCTGCTCTCCCGACCCTGCGTGGCCCCTATTCATCCTCCGTGGCGGCCATCAGCATCCCCTTGTCGGTTAGGTGAGACTTAAGCGTGTTGAAGATGTGGAGCTGCTGATCTGGCCGCAAGGTCAGGAACTGCTGAATCAGCTTGCTCGGATTCGGGCCCCTGGAAAGAACAATGCAGAAACAGCACTGAGCGGGGGGCCCAGCAACTTCTAGGGCCTGATTATCCAAGTGGCTGCTCCCCCTCTCTGGATTCTCTACTAACAGAGGGTGGGGGGAGCCTCACAGAATCCATAAATAGTAGCAACTGAAAACTGCTTTCATATTTGGGATGCTTTATACTCAAACTGAGATGAAGCTAAAATTCTAGATTTTCACCATACTTAAAAATCCACCTACTATGTTCAGATGGAATGGCACTGTACCTGATAAAACTGGCGATGTACACATTGACAAAGGTGGCCATCAGATACTGGCAGTCAAAGCGATCCATGATGCCTCCATGGCCAGGAATGGTGTTGGCAAAGTCCTGTTAGAGGCAGGGGAGGGACTGGTGAGCCTGGGCTCAGCCAAGATCAAACCCTGGCCTGTGGTCCCACCTCAGGTCCAGCTACTATCCTGAGTAGCTGAGGGCAACAGAAAGTGAGAAGTAAGCAGTGGTTCAAATGATGAGGCTATAATAGGACACAATCTTACTAAACTACAAAATGCTTCTTTGGAAGAAAGATACAAGATATATTAACAAATAAACTGAAAATCCAACTACTGAATTTTCTTGAAAACATTGTATTTTCATTTAACCTGCCTAAATTCTCTGCATGGAAGAAGAGCACACACTAATAGTCATGGTTTATAGCCCGGTATTTTGAAGCAGGTGGTGGCTGACGGGGCAGGACAGGAGGAAGAAGACAGGAGATGAGTGAAGAGGCACCTGGCTGGGAGACAACGAGAAGAACAAAGAATAGGGTTTTCCTACTTTGATTTTAAAGGCTCGTTTGAATCCACTTGCGAAGAATCCTCCAAAGGGGCCGATGAGCGAGGCAAAGGTGGAGAGGGCAATGCTGTGAATCTGGAAGGGGTACATCCGGACTGTTTTCTGAAAAGAACAAATGAAGTAAAGGTCAAGATGCCTACAAGCCAGCGTCATTACTTGTTAACAAAAATAGCTCTTTATGAAACTAACTATATTTTCCCCAAAAAACCAAATAGGTAAGAAGACTGGATTTTTTATTTTGTAAATCTCTAATGTCTGGCTTAAGAGAAGACATTAAGATATTCTGCATTCAGTCTGTTGTGATATGTTGCTTTAGTTGAAGTCTATGAAGAAACTCCAGCTTTACACAGATACGTCATTGAAAAAAGGAAGAATATCTTAGTACTGTCTCTTCAGAGAATTGTGGGTATTCTTCTTTGACACACACCAGAACTTGACAAGTGGTAATTTCTTAAAAATCTGGTGCAATATGGAATCTGAAATCCCACCAATAAACTTTCTGTACTCTTATATTAAAACCCATCAGTCTATCTTGCACTTTGAATGGATCTTTTACCCAAGCATGACTGTGCAACACCATGCATTGGCCATTTCGAAAATACTGGTTCAATGAGTCATGTAAATCTTCCAAATAGACACATTTCACAATACCATGTCAAAACATCATATGTTAAAATCACCATCAATCTCACCAGAAAAGCATGTAGGTATTAGGAAGCTATCAAGCTCACAGTGGCAGGTATACGATTTCCAAAACTCTAATTTTCACTTGAAAGTCAAATTTTCTCATTGGTAACAGTTACTGTCAGTTGTTTTCCCTGAAGTGACAGGCTCACTTTGTTCATTTTCAAGAAAAACGTCTGCCGAATATCCCAGTCTGAAAAACTATAGTTTGTCAGTTCTTTTCAAGTAAACATTATGTTCCTATAAAAAAGCAGATAGTCCAGCTCAAAACTAAAACAAGTGTACACATGTTCTGCTTTTAGGAAAGCACTGGACTTCAGTATTTAGCAGAAGCATTTTATGCATACTTTCCATTTTGGTACAGAGTATTACAAAGGTGTGTACTCAAGAGTCAAGATTCAATAAAAATAATTTTACTGTTTTATCAAAGATACTCAAGAGGAACTGGCTTATTTTTACTGTAAGTGTGTGGCATGAAGAATCCAATGACTCAGTCCACTTTGGTGCCACTGTCTTCACGCATGCTAAGGTGCCAACAGGTTTACCCACCACTGCTTTTGCACCATTGTGGCAAATGTCAATAAAATGAAAAAGGCAGGGCCGGCCCGGTGGCTTATCGGTTAACGGCGCGCGCGCTCCGCTACTGGCGGCCCGGGCCCGGATCCCAGGCGCGCACCGAGGCACCACATCTCCGGCCATGTTGAGGCCGCATCCCACATACAGCAACTAGAAGGATGTACAACTACGACATATAACTATCCATGGGGGCTTTGGGGGGAAAAAAAAGGAGGAGGATTGGCAATAGATGTTAGCTCAGAGCCAGTCTTCCTCAGCAAAAAGAGGAGGATTAGCATGGATGTTAGCTCAGGGCTGATCTTCCTCACAAAAAAAAAAAAAAGAAGCCCTCTCCACTGATGAGGGTCTTCTATAAAAAAAATTAAAAAAAAAAAAAGTGAAAAAGGCAAATAACATCATTGGGGAGGGAGGAAGGTAGTGGTGAAGAGGGGGCTCTCTCTTTGTAGTCACTATCCAACCACGGACAGTTCACCCCATGTGAGTGGCACATACCCAGCCAAGGAGCGACTGGATCACCCCAGGAATGTTGTACTCCTGCAGGCGAAACAGGTACGAGGGCTCACAGTCCACAGTGAAGCTGTTGGTGTCATTGTTGTACTCCACGGGGCAGACAAAGCATCTGTACCCAGACATCACATAGGACAGCTGAGAATGAAGAACAGAGAGACGGGCAAGGGAGACAACTTCCAGCCATCCTGCCTGGGTAGCAGACACCTGGTTTGACCACATTCCTATGCACTAAATCAGAAGTTTAGGTTTCAACACACGTGTATTTCACCTGAATTTGGCGGGGGGGGGGGGGGGGGGGAGGTTCATAGCCCACTGAGGTCTCACACACACTTGCCCAAATACCCAGGTCCTGAATAAATGTAGGAAAGACCTGAAGGAATTTGAGCAAAGAGCTACAAGAAGTTTCTCCCCATTTAGGGGAGCTATGGTCCATTTTTCTTGGGATCTATAAACTTAGCGCTGACTGGAGGCAGGCTGGGGGAGTGGTAGAATGAGAGGCAGACAGCCAGGAAGAAGGCTGAAGAGCAATAAAGTAGGGGAGTTAGCAACGAAGGACAGCTGGACAACGCTGAAAAAGGAGAGACTGGCCTGAGGGTCAGAACAGGGAATGGTGCTCTAGAAAGGGCTGGAAGATCATCCACCTCCAAGCAGGGCACACAAAGGAGAAAATCTGAGCTGAGTGGCATATCTCACCTCACCTCTCACTCTCAGGTGCCAGTCACCCCGACCCTGAGATATCAAATGCCTGGACAAGAATGCCACCTGCTGAGTGTCGCCATGCCTCAGCATGAAAGGAGTATGAGGTGTGCACAGCCCCAGCTCCTCAACTGCCAAGACTCTGCTTGAGAGCTGGTGGATAAAGGACAGAGGGCGCTGCCTGTGCCAGTTACGGAGTGTGCCATGCTCGTGCCCCTCTGCAGGGCGAGGTTACCATTCAACAGGACAGAGTCCTTGGCCTCAGGCAACATGCTCTCTAGCCCTGGACAGGCTTTGAAGGTGGGTGTGAGGCCTCTGTCCACTCCCCCACCCAGCCGGGAGCCACAACCTACCAGAAGGCCAAACACCACAGTAGCAAAGAAGCCCCCAATGAAGCCTTCCCAAGTCTTCTTCGGGGACAACTGTGGACAGAAAGCAAGTTCTGAGCAAAGCGCATTTTGATAACTCTAGCTTTGGGAACAATGATTACTTGTTAAAAATCTTCCTACTATAGAAAAAAACCTCACTGTTAATCACCTCACCTTCTAAAAGATCCCCACACTTGGTTCCTTATTCCCTGCCTGATACCCCTCAGTGTCCCTTCTCTTGCAATTGGTCATTCAAATAATTTAATTCTATTATAAAACAAGACACTAATTAAATGACAACACTCAAATTCAGATCGAAGCCCCAAAAGTCTACCTATACAGTGTATAAAAATATTTTCTCTATTAGATCTTTCTTTCCTATAAGTAGTTGTCAATGTCTTCCTTCGGCTTTTCTCTTAAAACTAATTTATCACCAGCCTTTCTCCAGAATGACGTGAACACATACACACCAGCTAGATTTCCTCTCTGCTCCCAAGCTGATCTCCTCATACTGACAGCACCACCCTTCCCTCATGGTGATAGTTCATGTTGGGATGACCCATTTACCTTGATGAGTGGGGTCCGACCAAAGAAGAAACCAAACATATAGGCCATGATGTCATTGCAGATCACACAAGAGATGGGGACAATGAACCTAGGAAATAACACAAGTAAGGATCAATTCTACCACAGTGACAATGCCTCAGAAGTCCACAAAACAATGCCATTCATAAATTCCAGTACCAAAAGAACCCACAGAGTACTCATTACCCATTAAGGAATAAGTTAAAAGGAAATAAAATATCATATGAGCCATACCTAGTACCTGGCACATAGCAGGCATTCAAACATTTACTGAATGACTACTGAATAAATGGAGGTGGTATTCTATAAAATGCATTTGTTCTTTTTTCATTATAAAGTAATATATGCACATGATGATATAAATTTAAACTGTAAAGGAGAGAAAAAAACAGTTTTGTTTCCCCCATCCCTACCTCCATTCTCCAAAATAACTTTTTCTTTTTTTGTGAGGAAGATCAGCCCTGAGCTAACATCCGTGCTAATCCTCCTCTTTTTGCTGAGGAAGACCGGCTCTGAGCTAACATCTATTGCCAATCCTCCTCCTTTTCCCCCCCCGCAAAGCCCCAGTAGATAGTTGTATGCCATAGTTGCACATCCTTCTAGTTGCTGTATGTGGCCTCAGCATGGCCGGAGAAGCGGTGCCTCGGTGCGCGCCCGGATCCAAACCCGGGCCGCCAGTAGCGGAGAGCGCGCACTTAAGCGCTAAGCCACAGGGCCAGCCCACTACCTTTTTTTTAAATTGAGGTCACAATGTTTTATAACATTGTAAAATTTCAAGTGTACATTATTATTTAGCAGTTTCTATATAGACTGCGTCGTGCTCACCATCAATAGTCTAATTTTTATCCGTCACCATACATACATGCCCCTTTACCGCTTCTGCTTACTCCCAACCCCCTTCCCCTCTGGTAACCACTGATCTGTTCTCTTTGTCCATGTGTTTGTTTATCTTCCATATATGAGTGAGATCATGTGGTATTGGTCTTTCTCTGTCTGGCTTATCTCGCTTAACATAATACCCTCAAGGTCCAACCATGTTGTTGCAAACGGGATGATTTTGTCTTTCCAAAATAACTATTTTTAATCATTGCTGACTTTTCTTCTTCTAGTAGTTACTTTCATAACTCTAAGTGATATATTTTATGTCTATTTCATAGTTTACCTACTGTTTTTTTTTTTTTTTTTTACTGTTTATGATTAGCTCTAGTGAGCCCTGCCCTTCCCCAGGATCACACTGAGAGCAAAACCACCACACACACAGCTAGACTTCTCTGCCTCCCCTGTGGGTCTGCTCACCCCACTGTGAAAAAGGGGGCAGTTTCCACACCTGGACCATCTCCCTCCTCTCCTCATGCTCCACTCTCTGAGAGTCACTTGCTTTTTCATTTCCTTTATTACGGTTTAACATCATATATATAAATCTCGATTTCCTGGCCCATGAACTCTAGGCAATATTTTCTGACTTCCAGTCTGTTAAGGGAGAGATTTAGAGTGTCTGTACCCTCCCAACCCCACTACAATATTAATTACTTCGTCGAGTCTTCTAGTACATATTCTCTGCTCTGCAACTATAATTAAGTCTTGTAGGCTGAGTCTGAAAACCAATAACTCGAGATTTTAATATGATTCACTGTAGAACCAAGTGGTATGTCTGGCCCTAAAGATAAGGACTTAGGCTGAGCCACTCTTTAGAATCACCTAACAAAAATTCTGAAACAAGGGAAGGAGCTGTGTGCCTCCCCAGGCCATGATCATTGTTTTAAACACAATAATGCCTAAGGCTAACATCTATATGAGCTAGTCTCCGTTCTAAGCACTTTACATACATTTCCTAATTTATTCCTCAGGAGATGGATCCTCATTCTGAGATCTGCAAAGAGAGGCACAGTCTGGGGTCTTAGCCACAATATTTTAGTACCTATCCCTTATACACACTAGGATATGCCTTCACTTTTTCACTAAGATCATCTAGCTTCTTCAGTCAGCCTGCTGACTTCTATCAATGCTGACAGGTTTCCTGTTCAAACCATTGCATTTCTGGAATAAAATCTACTAAGTAACAGTATATCATTCTTTTGAAACATTGTCAGAGTCTATTTACTAACAGTTTACTTACAATGGTTTATCTACAATCATTAAAAAAAATCAGATTATCACTCTTGTTTCTCCTTCCCTACGCCTATCAGCTTTTGTATTAAGGGGAGATAAAACTCAGCTGTTATCTCTGGTTGCTTCTTTTTCCAGGTGCGGATTCTTACGCAATTTTCAACGTTATTCTGTAGTTACTGATCTATTTAAATTTTCTTCTTCAGGACTTTTAGTAGTTTACATTTTGCCAGGAAATCATGAAATCTTCCTCTAATTTTCATATTTGTTGCCACACAGTTGCATTGTCTTTGATTCTTTAAATATCCGTGTACCTGTTAGCCTAGAACAGTGGTTCTCAAAGTGGTTCTCAAAGGTCCTGCCCAGCAGCACAGCTGGGAATGTACTAGAAATTCAAAACCTCAGGCCCCACCCCAGATCTCCTGAGGCAGAAACTTCAGTAGTGGGGCCCAGCAATCTGTGCTGTAACCAGCCCTGCAGGGGATTCTGATGTCGCTCAAGGTGAGAACCACAGCCTTAGAGGGTAAGGCAGGTGTTCTCAGCCCCCTGTACATGAGAAACACCCACAAAATGAAAGGGAAAATCCCCCCCACTGACATCACTCACCAGATCATTCCTTCAAACAGGTTGTGGATGACAAGATGGGACTGGGTTACAACGATCAGTAACGTTACATGGGTCCAGCCAAACTGCAAACAAAGGAAAAGAAGACACTTTATCTATCAGTTTACCTTGAAAGGAACTTCAAGTAACAATCAATACCAAACAGAAAACTGCTGAGAAACAGGTAGGAAAGAACTGGTTCTGTACCTGTCTTAGTGGAAGTGAAAAGATACAGAACAGGCTTCTGGGAGTAACTCTGTCCCCCAGCCACAGTTCCCATCAAGAGCAGGGACCACACAGACCACCAGTGAGTGAGTCCTTCTGTGTTCCAAGAGCCTGGGTACTTTTCATTTTTTTACTAAGTATTTATTGAGTGCTTGGGGTACTCAGAGAGGGGATGTTTTCAAATTGAGGGAGTGATGCAGCAAGTTGGGTACCTGTGGGCAATGCCTGAAGCTTCCCCTGGAGCCCACCTTCTGGTCTTAGAGGAGAGACTGCTTAGGGTGTGAATTAAGTAACAGTGATTGGGTAGGTGGATGTAGAGCCGCCAACTTAAATAGGCCCTCTTCCTTCATGCTCTGGGTTCTAGATGCATACAGAACAGACTGCATTTCAGAAGTTTTAATTTATCACAGAAAGGATGAGAGGTCTGTTGAGTTTCTGCAGAACTTCATTTAAGCCAAGAATTCCCACACACACATACATTCCCTTACCATGTAGAACTGGAGTCGATAATGCTTCTTGACCAGACTCAGTACAAACATGCAGAATCCTAGTTTGAGGAGGGCAGAGGAGAAAGAGCAAAAAGAATCACATTCTGCACTTATCTCTATTCTAGTCATTTCCTTTAGCCATGCTAAGTGGTCCTTTGGCTAATTTTCTGGCAGCAGTTAACAAGGGCACAATTCCAAAGCCCAGGGAAGAAAAACTAGTAGTTATTCAGATAGCAGTCAGAAGAAAACAATAACTCCTTCAAGACAATCCAAGGAACGCAATATTTTAAAATCTTGCAGACTACACTTAATTTAGGTCCCTGTTCACCAAAGATGATTGTTTTGATCCTAGAGCAGGGGCTAGCAAACAATGGTCAGGCCAGCTACCTGCTTTTATAAATAAAATTTTAGTGGAACACAGCCATGCCCCTTTCTTTACAGACTGTCTAGGGTTCCTCTTGTGCTACAAGGACAGAACTGAGGAGTTGCAACAGAGAACCTATGGCCCCCAAAGCCTAAAATATTTATTATCTGCACCTTTACGAAAAATTCTGCCAGCCCCTGTACCCCTGTCCTAGAGAATAGGTCTGGTGGCGGGGGGGAGCCACCTGGTATGGGCTCAAGGCCACCCTTACCATCTCTCTCACATTGACCCATATGGTGTCAAAAAAAAGATCTGCAGGCCCCAGCTTCTCCAGGAAGGAAAGGGACTTTCACCCAGAAGCAAGCTGGGCCCCTCAAAACCAGTCCTGCCCAGAACAGAGCATGTCACCAATCCAGACCCCTGACCTCCCTCTGTGGGGGCTGCTTTCAGGGTCTGAGGCATGCTCTCTGAATATCCTCAATGGCAACAGGCCCCTGACCATGGATTTTGTATTTTAATAGCCAGGTGTCACTCACAGAGCCAAGTATTGCCATCAATCTTATAAAAAATAGGTCAGACAAATTTAAGTCAGAACAAATTTCTCATGTGCCTCAAACTGGCTTTGAAGGTAATTATGAAAAACAATAGCATTACTAGAACTAGTGTACAGTCTTTTTTTTTTTTTAAAGATTTATTTATCCACCCCCCCCCCAAAGCCCCAGTAGATAGTTGTGTCATAGCTGCACATCCTTCTAGTTGCTGCATGTGGGACGCGGCCTCAGCATGGACGGAAAAGCGGTGCGTTGGTGTGCACCCAGGATCCGAACCAGGGCGGCCAGCAGCGGAGCGTGCGCACTTAACCTCTAAGCCGCGGGGCCGGCCCTAGGGTACAGTCTTCACTGAGTCTAGATTGACACAGCACTTTACTGTTTGTCAAATTTTACTGTATCTGATTTAATCCTCATAGTAACTCGGCAATTTTAGTTCCAGATTACAAAAGAGCTAAGACTCAGAAAGATTAAGCTCCCAGCTCTCTGAGGTAAGAGTCTTCTTAAACCCAAATTAGTAAAATTTCCACCATACTGCAATGTCCTTCAAGGCAGTCTCCTAGTCTCCTAAAATGACTCTCTGAAGATGGCGACTTTTTTTTTTTTTTGTGAGGAAGACCCACCCTGAGCTAACATCCATTGCCAATCCTCCTCCTTTTTTTCCCCTTTTTCTCCCCAAAGCCCCAGTAGATAGTTGTATGTCATAGTTGCACATCCTTCTAGTTGCTGTATGTGGGACGCCACCTCAGCACGGCTGGACAAGCGGTGCGACGGTGCGTGCCTGGGATCCGAACTCGGGCCGCCAGTAGCGGAGCATGCGAACTTAACTGTTAAGCCACGGGGCCGGCCCCCGCGACTTATTTTTATACATAAGTTCCAGGGTGGTTTTTGTTTTGGTCACACCACAGAATCTCTGCCAACAGGAGAGTCAGGACAGGACCATGCTATGCTGTCCTCCAATGGAGGGTGGAACACAAGACAGGTGGCATAGATTGTAGTCCCCACACTAACAATGCTCCTCAGCCTCATTTCTCTTAGCAAAGAGCTGCTACGGCTGACGAAAGGCAGAGGCATCAGCTCTGCTCCCCTGCACGGTCAGAGTAAACGCCATCAAAACTTTACATTAGTCAAGAAATCCCCCGACTCCTACTCAGCAGCAGACATATGAAAACAAGACAGACACAAGAACAGGTGAACTGCTTAATGCATACCTATTAGATAGAGAGTAAAGGAAATGAACCGGTGGTATTTACTGAGAATCCGCAAAGGCTCCTCTCTCTGGACCAGAGTGAAGAAGTAATCCGTCACTGTTTCACCATAGAAGAAATAATTTACACACAGTAGGAAGTACCTGTAAATGAAGACAGGTCACTGCTATGGGAAGCACACGCAGCCTCTCCTTTACAGCGAGGCTATCAGAAAACCCCGAGGAGCGAACCAGAGCAGCAGTCCACCCAACCCTTGAGACCCCGGGGGCAGCTCAGAGAGACAAGCAGACCACGGCTCCCTGTTCTCTGGTGACACCGTACGTGAGAAGTTTACCTAGAACCTTGTGGCAGCTTTCATTCACTCCATTTATCACAAACTTGGGACAGTTTGCCCCTGTAAGAACACTCAAACCATAAGATAACCCTCCAAAACACACGGCATCCTGCCTCCCCAGTCTTATTTCCACTCATCCCAACAGGAACCTTGCATGCCTATCAAAATCGTTTACTCTGGCTTTGCCACCTGTCTTTTCCCTGCCTAGGGCATCTTCTTCACTTATCCATTTCTTCACATGTGGTTCTGACATGTAAATCTTCCACTAGCATTAACCCTTCACTTGTTTATATCCTCTCTCCTCAATTGGAGCTCAGGGAAAGGAGAAGCCATGGCTCCTAGTCCTTTGCAGCCTCTGATGTGCTTCCAAGAATGGGAGCACGCAGCCGCCACTCCCAACGCTCAACAAGGATCCTGAGATAGGGAAGAGAGGGGAGAGCTTCTCTCTCTCATTTTTTTGTTTAATTCAAGAACTCCCATATTGGATTTATTTTCTGTTACATGAAAAACATTTCCTTTGGATAGTGACCACAGTCAGGATTCAGACATCCTAAGTTAACAAAATTCAAAACACTGCTTTCCAGCTATGGAACAGCCACAAGAGACATCTACATCTTAACCCAGGTGGCAAGCACAAGTCCACATGGAGACTACGAGGCAGCCTATGCTGCTGGGCAATGGGGAAGTACTTCTGGAAAGATGTGTCCAGCCCAAGTCTGAGCACGTCAGCTCCCTTGGCCATGACCAAGGGGCTTGCTGGGGCCCAAAACACTACTTTCTGGTCTACTGAGTCATAGAATTAATCCCTGAGTCCCAGCACCGCAGGGCGAGAAGGGTCCATATTTGCCCCAAGCCGTCTCAGCACTGGGCTGTGCTCTGCTAGCCCGTCACAGCCTGAGGACGGTATGGCCAATAAAGCAGTGTTTCAGGTCAGGAAAGGGGTCCCAGACATCATCTGCACTACCGGTTTTGATTGGTTTTTGCTTTAAGACAGCCGAGCCCTTTCCTCGGGGAGGGAGAAAGCCGAGCTTCCCTGAGGAGGCCAGATCCTACGCATTCAGTCGTACTCCTGCCCACTCAGGCACCTCCAAGGAGCTAGGGCTCCAAAATCACAGTTTGAAAACAACTACATCTTAACCATCTGTTTTAAGGATGAGGAAACCAAGTTCCAGAGATAGCAACACCAGCATTGACAACTCCCAGACATCCCGTGGGATGCTGGGATATGAAAAATATGCTCATCTAGAAAAGGGGGGCCATTGTGCAAAGTCTAAAGAATCCAAATACTGAGGCAAATGTGGTCACAGATGCAGCCAGTCTGGTTTCTTCTCAGGAGAATTCCAGACTCCTGGTAACTACTCAAGACTCCTGAAGACTAAAGACTCCACACAGTCTGGCCTATGAAATACTCGGGTCTCAAAGGTGCTGTGCAAGTCTGTGGCCATCACTCCCCCCACCCCACCACTGTAAATACCTACCACAAACACTTATCATCCAAATGTGTTAAGGGTCCCTGTGGGGCTAGAGAGCTTACCAGCTGAGGGTCCTGAACCAGGGCAGGTCATAGGAGTGGTAAACATTGTAGCCAATAGTGATAATCTCGTGGAAACACTTAATCTGAACACACAGCACCTGCAGGACAAAAACAGAACACTTGCTAACTCCCCAATTCTTACGATCTTTGGAAACAGAAACCAACAGGCCATGGGCCTTCAAGAAAAACTATTATATTTAAGAAAAGTGTCAGTCCTATGATGATTCTGCTCTCCTCCTCCTTTCTCTCTCACACCATCCCACAATGGCAATATAGCCCTTTGTGTCACAAGGAGTAGTTCCAATTTTTCACAATAAATAGACGCTCTTGAAGTTTCAATTAACTTTTTATTCTAGAACCTCCCAGGACTTGATCAGTCTCTTCCTCTTTTGACTTTGAATAGAAATAGCCCAATTGCTTTGCTCAGCAGTCACCTGTCAGTCACCGGACCCTGTCCACAACAGTGGGAAGACTGAGAGTAGCACAGTGGATGGTGATTGGTTAATGAAAGTCCTAAGCCTGTGAGTGAGGCCCCAGGAAAACAAGATACAAAATTCAGTCACACAGAGTCATGGCCAGGGTCACCGTTTAATCAAACAGTTGAAACAGTAAAGTCACTTGTTAAAATGAAGAGAAATCTTTACAACGGCTACACCAATGTCCCTCCAGTTGGCTAATGAAAGGTGAGAAGTCATGGATATTCTAAAGCAGAAATGTTCTGAGGAGCCTGGACCCCAAATGATTCCCAGAACCAGTACACCACCTGGTACTCAAGATGACCAATCCTGCGAAAAACCGAAGGCAAAACTAAAACAGCATGCAAAGGGTACTTACAATCATCATTAAAACCAATGGTCCCAGATAAATGATGACGAAGAAAAATGCAATCATGGCCAAAGTCAGGATGCCTCTCACCCACCAGTTCTTCCATCTAAGTTAGAGAGGAGGCGAAGGAGAAAATACGTTAGGAGCCCAGAAAGAACCGAAGCACAAACCCTGAGGGGGATGGCTCTTTCTGGGATGAGAAGAGCCCTGAGGTCAATCCTTTCCAGAGCACCTTCTTCACTTTGATGGAGGCACTAGTCACATGCTGGTGGGAGCAGGGCCACTACAGCCATCGCCTCACCCACAGCAAACTCAGCAGGTGCTCCAAGGCCTACAGAAAAATACACCCAGCTTAAGTCTTAATGAAGGAATCAGGCAAAAAATCCCAAGGCGAATGTAGTGCCATCTACTTGGATGGCTTCTATGGCCATCTCTACCTGAAGAAAAAACTATGCACATTTTTCCTGCAGCAGAATCCTACACTGCTCTGCCCCTGCGTCATTATGGTGATAAGAATATTAAGCAATAATAATTATACCTATCACAAATATGCACCAGGCACTTTTACAAGGACTTTACATATACTAATTCACCCAACTCTCAACACTACTAGCTTTCACAGATAAGGAAATGGACACACATGTCATACAGTAGTGGTGAAGCTGGGATTTGAACCCTAGGAGTCTGGCTCCAGAATCCATGTCCTCAACCACTGCACAACACAGCTTTTCAAAGGGACACGTGTGTAGAAGGCACACACAGGAACACTTTTAGATAATGTTTTGGGGTCTTTCAGTTTATATTTTTAATCTACTCACATAGTTGGTATTGGAGGGACCAGAGTCTCAAGGGACCAAAATTTTAACCCTAGATTCACCGAAGCTGAGATGTTTCTCAATTCTTCCAGAAGAATTTAAGGAATGTTCACAATGATGTGTGTGGGAGAGGGAAAACTAAACTTTGAACTAGCAAGTTGGGCTCCTCAGTGAGAAGCAGCCCACTCATTAGTCACAAACCCCAAGGACCATTTCTCTTCATGACTGTGTCAGCAACCTTGCCCACCACCAGCCTTTTGTCCACACGTTCCTCCCCCTTGGACTGCGCCTCTCAGCCCAGCCTAGAGCACCCTTCAAGGGCTGGATCCTTCCAGGCTGTGCTCATAGCTGCTGTTAAGCCCTACATGACACTCAGTGGAGCCCTGGGCAGAGGCAGGGGAGACTGTGGCCACTGCAAGTGGGCAGGTCTGCCCCACACACTTTTTTTTTTTTTTTTGTGAGGAGATCAGCCCTGTGCTAACATCCGCCAATCCTCCTCTTTTTTTGCCGAGGAAGACGGCCCTGGGCTAACATCTGTGCCCATCCTCCTCCACTTTATATGGGATGCCGCCACAGCATGGCTTGCCAAAGCAGTGCGTCGGTGCACGCCCGGGATCCGAACCAGCGAACCCCGGGCCGCCACAGCGGAGCGCGCGCACCCAACCGCTTGCGCCACCGGGCCGGCCCCCCCACACACTTTTTAATAGACCGCAGACTCTCTGAGGACTCTGGGTCTTCCATGGCACTTGGACACAGTGCAAGGCCTCCAACAAGCACCTGCATCATTAAGCCAGGTTACCTTGAAGACAAGCTGGAAAGGGCCCTGTTGAGGACCTCCGGGGTATCATCTGCAGGGATTAGTGGGGGAGAAGCTTCTGCTCGGCTCTCACTGTCTGATGCGGTCTCTCCATCTACCTTTGCTTCTGACTCTGACTCCTACACAGCAGAAAAACAGAAGAAGAAAAGGTCAAAAATGCTAAGTAGCTTGCTGTACACGCCTATCACAGGAGATCTGTGGGAAAAGACCCCAAACAGGCCTGAGGACCTGGAACAGTCAGGTGACAGAAGAGATGGGACTCACAGCAATCCGACACTGTTCTGACTTGTGCCCAAGCAGCCAGCTCTCCCGCGTGCATCTGCACCACGGGAGGATGAGAACCAGCCGTGATCTGCTCAATCCTCCTTGCCTTACAAGAGAACCAGGGAGGCAACAGTCCAGAAGAGGAAGAAAGGGCCTGCTCTGCATCCAAAGAATGCAAAAGGGGGCTGTGGCTGGATTTCATCAGGGCCTCATTCCTGACCCTGCCCTTGCTGCAGGTATTCCGGGCTTATTGCCTATAAAGGTTCGGCTGTGGGCACCAGGAAGACCCATCCACCTCTGAAAAACCCCTTTCAACCAACACCCAAAACATACAGGGAGCAGTCCCTGCTCTGCCACAACATGCTGTGCACTCAGAGCCACCAGTAACTCTGGCCAGGCCCTCTCAGGGAAAGCTGGGTGTACAGGCTATTGCCCCTCACTGGACTCCCCAAAGCCCACAGTGTTGCTTCCAGACTTCACAACAGCACTCTGTGAGGAGGCCAGCCCCAGTAAGCGTGGGATCCACATAGTACTGCTCGCTCGAGTCAATGCTTCACCAGAACTGGTGCGTCTCTGTCTTTTCCTTGTCATCAGGCCTGGGCATTAGCAGACCCTGCAATATCACTCACAGAGCTGCTGTCCAGGCCCCAGCCACGTAAGGAATGCCTGTAGGAACTCACCCTGCTCCCCAGCCAGTGTGAGGGGACTAGAGCCATGCCAGCAACAGGCTCTTGATCCGAAGGACCAAGGAGCAGGCTGCTCTGAATGCTAGGGACCATCCTACTACTCGGTGTTTATTTCTCAGGAAAATTTAGAATAGCTGCTGTGAGAAGAGGTAGAGGAGAAATCAAATCACTTAGAAGTAGAGAGAGTAACAATAACACTTTGTATTTGTGGAGTCTTTCACAGTTTTAAGAGCATTTCCCATAATTGTGAACCTTAGAGCAGTTCTAGAGGAAGGGAAGGAAGACAGGAAGATCCCTATTTACACAAACAAGGAGACAGGGACTCTGAGAAGTTCAGTGGCTGGCCCCAAATCGCGTTAACCCAGGTCTTCTGACTTCACTGTGTTCATCCCACTAGATTTCCTTTTAGTTAAGCATCTTGGAAACCATTTTACTTTTCAGTAAGAAATTCAGAATGAAGTAAATTAGAAATGGCAGGAGGATGTTTCACCACATCTTCAAAGATTTCATTTATCTATGTGTGCATACACAGCAACACTTATATTTTGTAAGTTGAACTAACAACTTGAATTTCCCTAACAGATATATGAAATTGCACACCATTTCATATGTTTATTGGCCATCTGGATATCTTTTGTGAAGTGTCTGTCAAGTCCTTGGCCAGTTTTCTATAGCATTTTCTGGCTGCCTTTCTATTATTTGTGGGAGTTTTTCATACATTCCAGATGTAAGTACTTCATGTCATGAATATGTTCTCCCAGCCTTCTCTAGCCCCACTCCCACCCTAGTCATTCCCTCTCCTAATACTCAGACCTTCTCGGCACTGACCACAAAGAGGACTTAGGGGGAGATTTTCAAAATTGTCTGTTGCTCCCTAAAGATGCAACCATGACACCTTGTTCTCGTGACATCCCCACACCTGGCACACAGCAAAATACTTACTAACAGATGGAAGGAAGGATGGAGGGAGGAAGCAAGGAATTAATTCCAGGTGTGGTAAAGAGATACCCAGCCCCTGCCCTCATGGAGATGGCTATTTCTAAATTAACTTACCACTGTGATAACACCACCAAACAGAGGATCTTAACTACTGCGGAACTGCTGATACAAAGAGGGGGCTTTAGTAATGGACCTAACGAGGTGGCCTCGTCAGTAGGATCTGACGGAAAGAGCCACAGCTTCTGATGATGGGTCCCTGCTCCTTACTCTGCTGCAGCTGAGCCAGGGGGATCTGGACAAGTCACCCAAACGCCTCTGTACTCTGATGTTCTCATCTTATAGAAGGGGCCCAGAAAGGGCTCTCTTTACCTGTGGGGGTTCCCTGAAGAGATCCAACCAAACTCCCACCCAGGGCTGTGTCCTATTCCACAGCCCCAAGAGGTTCCCAAACACGGCAACACCTCCAGGACTATCCCTCTGCAGTTAGACTGAATGAAGACCAAGGCATTCAAAATGGCTCTCCATTCTTTAACATTAACACCTACGAGGTGACGAGGCTGCGAGATTATCTAGATCTGACCCCTAAACAGTAGGGCTGCAACATGCAAGCACCTGGGCCCTACCGAGGCCTCCCACAGATGCTCTCTGGGAGCATCTAGAAGCCACAGGGACTGAGCTCGAGCACAGCACGCAAGACGACCCCTGCACGCATGCGCGCGCACACACTCACACTCACACCACACACAGAAGGCCCAGCACAAGGTTATTTTTAACTTACCCATCCTGTTGTCAAGGACACTCACAAGGACAGGAAGGAGCCCAGGCAGAGCCCCTGCAGAGGAGAACAGGGAGCTTGGCTCTGTACTGAGTCTCTGGACCTTCCAGGTCTTTTTATGAACCTTAGCCCAGCACTATCAGGCTCCTCTCCTTCCTTGCTAGGGAACAGTGAAGTGAAGCGAGGTATTCTGAGACAAAAAGTCGTAAAAGAGAACCGTCACAAAGACACTGTGATTGTTGTTACCAAGACAACAGGGGGCCTGGGATGAACAACTAAGAAATGAAGTAAACTCCCTGAAGGAACGAGTCTGAAGGAGCTGAACCAAAAGTCAGAGGTGCCAAGCCTGTTCATTGGTTTGCTCCTCCAGGGGATGGCGAGACAGGCAGATGTCAAGGAGGACTTTCTGCAGTAGGAGGCAGCAGCCAGTCAGGGAAGGCAGAGCCCAGGTCCCGGCTCTGATGCTCATCACACTCAGCACAGGCCTCCGTTCTCTGGTCTTCCAGTGGGGAAAGGATCCTTTATCTCTGATGGCTGGTGGGATGACCCAAGTCAACATCTATGAAAACTATAAAGGGACTGAATAACAACACGCCACCCCTCAGGAGCCTGACCACAGCATAAAGGACAGGAGCATGAGAACCTTAAGGCACCCTTCCCAAGGAGGGTGGAGTGGGGAAAGAATGGTGGTCATCAGGCCTTGCTGGGCCCGTGTGCTAACCAATTATGAGAGCTCAGCATCTGCCTGCCTTGCTTCCTCTTTCACACCTTCCATTCATGCAACAGGCAGCCCCAACTCAAAATGATCCACTTCCCAAAGCTACATGGAAGGTGGAGGTCTGAAACACAAAGGCAGCAGTACATGCTAGTGCTCTCTGAAGTGGAATGCGTGCAACGCAAGCCACTAAGGTGTAGGAGGAAATATTAGAACTTATTTCTATTTATCTCGTTCATATTTTCTTTCTTGTGCATGCTTTATCACAGACCTATCAATACCTGTGTATAACTCAGTAAGTTTGTGCAAGCTGTGGTACATGGTTAAAACATTACATACACGTCAGACATGGTGGTGTGTCAGCAGCCATGGGCTTCTTGTTTCCCACTGCACTGAGCAGTGCCTGGAATACAGCAGGCACCCAAAGATTTGTTGAACTAATGAGCTAATTAATTCCACCTGACCCACTATGGACCAAAGTGTCCTGACTGCACGGCGAGTATGACAGAACTCACTCTGATTTCCAGTTCATGTGCAAGGACCCACGTCCCTGCCTCCACGGTGGCCCTTGAAGCAGGATCAGACTAGTGTTCACTCCCGCCCCCTCCCTGCTGGGAGGTGAGTGTGAGGACCCAGCTTAGTAGCTCTGGGACCAGCACAGGGCAGAGGGAAGAGGCTGTCTTGCCTGTTTAAGCCATCTCAGCCCAGCTCCCAGGCATCCCCTGCTCTTTCCTTCCTTCCTTCCTTTTCAAGCCAAGGGCCCAGAACAGAGATTGAGTGGAGCAGACTCTGTCTCTCAGATTCTGTCTGAACCACTGCCCATCTTCTCACAGTCCCTTAGCCATTTCCCAAAGGAGCTGTCACGCTGCTACAAACAGGAAACACGAGTGTTGTTTTAAAAGGAAGGAAAAATAAAAGCTCCCTCCAAGGCCTCTGGTTCACTTAGACCCTATCAGGAAAGGCAAAAGCACTCAGGGTGAGAGACACAGTGTCCTGGGTACCAAGGGCTCAGGTAAGACCTGTGGACATTCTGGAGAAACTCATGCTAGAAAGGCATCCCCTACCAGCCTTCCAAGAAAGGCATCCCCTCTTCCTGCCAAAACTGCCCAGGAGCCAACCCCAGTACCAACCTGGGGCTCAGAACAGCACAGAAGCCTTCCTTCAACAGAAGCAAGAGAAGGCAGCGAGGGAAGACCAGAGGGAGCAACAGCGTGGGAGGAGAAGCTGCTTGTGGTCAAGGCCTGGATTTTCATGGCCTGGGGAAGGACTCGGCTCAGTCTGGAACAGCATTTGTAGAACTTTTTCACTGTTATTCTCTAAGTGGAAAACTCTACGTCTTCCCTCTCCCTCTTATCCTGAAGGCCTGACTTGGGCTTACAAAAGCTTACCGGACAGCATCCTTTTGAGGCTCTCTTTCAGTCACGAGTTGGTGTCAGGGGCCCAACCTCTGACCTCAATGTTTCTCAAGACTCTGCAGTGACATCCACAAGTGACAATGTCAGAGCTTGATCAAAAAAAGTGTGGCTGTGGCCTGACTGGACAGGAGCACTTAGCACTATGCCAACCAGGCTCCAAGCAGATACGACTCACCCCACAACCCATTTCTTTACCAGATGCCCACTCAGTTTTGTACCTAACAAAGAAAATATATTAATACAATCATGTGTCACTTAACAACATGGATACATTCTGAGAAATGTGTCATCAGGCAATTTCGTCATTGTGCGAACATCACAGAGCGTACTTACACAAACCAAGATGGTATAGCCTACTACACACCTAGGCTCTATGGTACTAATCTTATGGGACCACCATAGTATATGTGGTCCATAGTTGACAGAAATGTCATTATGCAGTTCATGTTTGCCTCAGAGGAGCTTAAAACTAGGGAAAGAAAAGTGGTACCAACCACTAGGCTTTTCTTCTCTTTCTCATTTCCAAGGAAATTTCATTAAAAGGTAGTGGTCAATGCACTGGCTGGTTACGCTTCCAATAACTCTGTCCTTTCCACTGGTACTCAGAATCGTAAGTTTGCTTTACTGAGTGACTCCGTAAATTGCACAAACTATTTTTTGCATTGCTTTAGATGCAAATTACAAACCTTGTCCCAGAGGAACGTCATTAGGCTAAGCCTAACCTTTCTGCTAAATATGGTGCCTGCTATCTTTTTCATCAAGCCCTGTAGCAGCTGCCAGGGCAATCGACTCCCCCACTTACAGACATGTCCCCAGGAGAGAAATTACCAGTGACAGATTTATCCTTAATAAGAGTGTGAGGGACCTACGTGTTCCTCTCAGTGAAAAAGCCAAGTAGGTTTTCATCTGAGTTCCTACTGAGAAAAAATATATATGTATGTATGTGTGTCTGTGTGTAGTGTTAGGAATAGCAAAGAAAATATTTCTAGCTGTTTCTAACACTAACCCCGTTTGACAAGGTCAATTGTCTGAACAAAGGATCAAACAGGAGGAGGAACCCTACACTGAAAGTTTAGAATCATCTCCAATATGACCACACCCTGTCTTCAAAAGCTTCCTAACAATTATGTGATCTACAGAAAAAGTGTTCAGCTCCACTCCAGATGGACTGCTTCCTTAAAGTACCTCCATAGGTAAGTGCACTCCACACCAAAGAGCTCCAGAAAAAGACAAAAAAGGGTGCATGTATATGTGTGTGTAGTAGATTCAGCTTTTTAAAACCTAACTCTGGCCATGAGCAATTCCACCTCCAGACGATATTTACAAAGGGCCACAGGGGCCTTTGCTGCTGAAAGGACAACCATCCCCAAGACAGCACATTGGGCGACACCCACATGCTCGCCATGCCCTTCCCTCCCACCTGCTCTGAGACCTCACTCCATTGATCTCCCTCTCTCCTCTCTGTCCTCCCACCTCCCCCTCACCACAGGCCCTTACTTACAACCATTTAAGCAGGCTCAACAATAAAAAGCTTTTGACAGCTCATCCAACCAATGCACTTTCTTCCCCACTACACAGGTGAACACTTGGGAAGAGCTGCGGACATCCCATTCCCCTCGCTGACTGTGCCTCATTCTTCAAGCCACAGCAAGCCACTTTCACGCCCAGTCATTCCACTGAAGCACTCTCCTGGATCAGCAACGACCAAATCACTAAACCCACGGGCATGCCTCGTTCTCATTTCACTCAGCCTCACAGCAGCTTTTGAAGCTTTATCAAGAAACACTCTTCCTTTGGCTTCCAAGGAGCACATCCTCCCGCCTCTCTCGCCAGGCCTTCTTTAGCCTGCCTTCTCCTTGGCAACTTCCTCTTCTTTCACCTGTCCTTTGGGGGTTCCACAGGGTTTCGTCCTAGGCTCTCTTGTTCCTCTACTACCCACTCTCCCTGAGTAATCTCATTCACTCTGATGCCTCTCGCTCCCTCTTCTTGAGCTTCAGACTCATCTATCCAAACGTACTAGATGTCTCTCCCCTCGGATGTCCCATACACATTCAAAATTCTCCATGTGTGCAAAACCAGACTCACTCCCTTTCCCCTGAATTCTCAAGTGAGAAATGTGGCCATCACTCTTGGGGGCTCCTTCCCTAGAACTATCACCAAGTCTGTTCACGCGACCTCCAAAACGGCTTTCAGCTCCATCTACTCATTCCCATTAATTCCAGCCAACATCATCCCTCCTCTGGATAACTGCAACAGCCCAACCAGACATCTCACCTCTAGCCTTGACTCACTCCTACCTCCACTCTACTCCTTACACTGCACCAAGAAGGACCTTCCAGAAAGAAAATCCGATCGTGTCACTCCCTGTCCTGAACTCCTTCCAGAGCTCCCTGGTCTAAATGGAGGCAATTTTCCCACCTCTGGTAGTCTAAAGGATAGACTAAACTATAGGATAGGTCTAAACTTTTTTAAATGGTGTACAAGCCCTTTCGGGATCAGGGTCTTGTCTCCCCTTCCAGCCTCATCTCTCACAGCTGTTCTGAACTACAGTCAGAACAGGTTGTACTTTCTCACCTTTACACCTTTTGCTCATTCTGTTCCTACCTAAAACAGTCTTTTCAGACACCCATCTCTCTTTTGGCCAATTCTAATTTATCCTTCGATCTCAGCTAAGAGATCTCTTTCTCTCCAAACCTTCCCCCATTGCCTGTGTGTCCCAGTGGCCCCATGTCCTTCTCCAAGAGTGTTCCCCACACTGTATGGTCTCCTCCTAAAGACCCTACCTGTAGGGAGCAGGGGGGAACCATGTCAACTTCCTCACCACAGTACCCCCAACATCTGGCATGGTGCCTAGAACAGAGAAGACAGTAAGTAGGTCTCACGACATCTGCATAAGCAGCCACAGCCCATCATTCAGAGAGGATCCAGGATTTACCAGATTGGCAGAAAGCTGGGCAACACAGAGCTTAGTTCATCAATTCAACATTTTCTGCACTCTTAAGAGGACTATATGAGGCATTCCAGGGTTGAAGCCAGTTGCCCCACTGTCCATCTCTTCTTCTTTCTTAGACATTGTAACAGAAGCCCTGATTTTCATCTGGGCTTAGAACCAAGACTACATTTTCCAATTCTGGCCGATGAGATGTTAGCAGAAGCGTTGTGTGCAATTTTACCATTCTTTCTTCCTGCTGACTAGAATATGGACAGGCTAGTTGGAGCTCCAACAACCATCTTGGCCTATGAGTTGAAAAACCACCTATTAAGAATGACTAGGGGCCAGCCCCGTGGCATATAGCAGTTAAGTGCTTGCACTGCGCTGCTGGCGGCCCGGGGTTCGGACCCCAGGCGCACACTGAGGCACCGCTTGTCAGGCCATGCTGTGGCGGCGTCCCATATCAAGTGGAGGAAGATGGGCACAGATGTTAGCTCAGGGCCAGTCTTCCTCAGCAAAAACAGGAGGATTGGCAGATGTTAGCTCAGGGCTGATCTTACTCACAAAAAAAAAAGAATGACTAAGCAACGAGTGGAAAGGAGTAGACCATGAGGCAGAAACTACCCACAGAGGAGGACTCCACAAGACAAAGCAGTATGGGCCCTGGACTGCTTATTACATGGAAAAGAAAAGTGCTTCTATTTTGGAGAGACACTGTTATTCTGGGTTTTCTGTCATTTGTGGCCAAATGTATCCTAAATGATACAAAAGGGTTCAAATAAGCACAGGATTTGTGGTAGAGGTATGTCTGAGAAAGAGTTCAGAAAAAAGGAAGCCTGCCTGAATGCAAGGCTTTCTAATTCAGACAGACACCACTGGATTGGGTCCCAAGCTCCCTGAAACTGCCAATGTCATACATTAAAGCAAGAGCTTGGATAACATAAAATAAACAGGAATTCTCCTTTCTCCCAACACTCTCCCCTACCTTCCCCATTAAAGCCTCACTCAAGAGTAAATGCACCCATTTACTAAAAGAACAAGTGTACAGCTCTAATCTAGTACCAACTATCATCACAAGACATTATTTAATTCAGGACAGAGACTACCAGAGGTGGAAAAATCACCACTGTCTCTTGGGATGCGCATGGTCCAGATGTTCTGAACCATGTTCTGATGCTATCTATTCTGATGATATCACTTGTTTTTCCATCGCCCTCCAGGGTTACAGCAAAGACACCAAAAATTAGAAGGCCTGCTGGAATCCAATAGGTCCTCTTATCATCATCAGGCATCTCTATTTAGTATTTAAAGAAAAATGAGCCTCAGCCTTACTGGAAGAGTAATTTTTCTCTAAGTTTCCTCTTTACTGGAATAAGGCTCTTCCAAAGAAGGGAGTTTGTCAAATATTGCCGAAAGATCAGAAAAGATGGGAAAGAAAAATACATTTGCAATCTCAAAACTGGGCTCAAGTGTGCTCCCCAGACCTCTGCCAGGAAGTGGAACCAGGACCAGGTGCTGGGTTCCCTTATCTGATGAGCCCCTAACATAAACCACCATCCAGTACCTGCCTCAGTGTCACCCATCTCCAACAGTGCTTACTACAAATTTTACTAGACAAGGTGAGTGAACAGGAGAGCTGATGTCCCCAATGCCTCATGCCCCAACCTCCCCTGCCCTGTAGATGAACAAGCATCCTGAGCTGTGTATTGTATTGGAATATTAATTATACTGTCACTTTTTTGGTATTCCTGGTTCACAACCAATAATCATGGAAACAAGTGTCAATCAAACAGATTCTAATATTTCTTCCTTGAGGAACAAGAAACTAATGCTCTCGATTGTAAAACTGTCATATTAGGGCCAGCCCAGTGGCTTAGCAGTTAAGTGCATGTGCTCTGCTATTGGCGGCCTGGGTTTGGATCCTGGGCGCGCACCAACGCACCGCTTCTCCGGCCATGCTGAGGCCGCGTCCCACATACAGCAACTAGAAGGATGTGCAACTATGACATACAACTATCTACTGGGGCTTTGGGGGAAAAAAAGGAGGATTGGCAATAGATATTAGCGCAGAGCCGGTCTTCCTCAGCAAAAAGAGGAGGATTAGCATAGATGTTAGCTCAGGGATGATCTTCCACACACACACAAAAAAAATTGTCATATTAGTCGAAGAAATTATGAGAGCAACAATGCAAAACAGTTTTTCTTTTTTTGATAAATCATTAAGCATGCCTGGGAAAAGATGAAATAGGGAAATGAGAATGCCATTTAAGAAAGAAAAGACTCCTAATGACCAAAAATAGGCCAATCTGAGCATTAAAATAAATCATAAACTAAAAGTAATTTAAACACAAGTATATGAAAATCTGTGAGTTCATAATGATAACTGTAAGAAGCCACACAAGCCACCTTTGAAGGTTGCTGGGACACCAGATGATTTTTTTTAAAACCAATAATTAAAAGATTGTTTTAGCACACTCTTCTGTACCATGAGTACCAGCAAATCAATTAAACTCTTCTCTTTTGTGTTTGAAAAGTTCCTTTAACAACAAGTTTAAAAAAAAAAAAAAAAGGAGAGCCTGGTCAGCTGAACTGCAAATGACTTTCAGATATCCAGTACCTCAGAGGATAAAAAGCAGTGCAATGCCCCAGGCTCTGGGGACTACAATCAATCTAAAATTTCTAACACATGAAGTAAGTAAAACAGCCTCCATGCTGCCAAATCAGATGGACTTTCCACTCGTCATCTTACCGTACTTCTTGGCAATATTATACCTAGTTAACCATGTCCTCCTTGAAACATTCTTCTCTCAGCTTCCATAACACATACTTTCTTTCCAGGTTCTCATTCTACCTGACTGGTTGCTCTTTCTCAGTCTCCTGTGCTATTTTCTCTCTACCTGATCTCAACACGTTGGACGGGTCCTGGGCTCAATTCTGGACCCAATATGCTCTCTCCCTAAGTATTACCACTCAACCCCTTGGCTTTAGTTACCAATTCCATGGCAATGACTCCCACATTTGTATCTCCAACCCTAACCTCTCCTCCAGTGTCAGACCCCTATTTCCAACTACTTCTGACATCTCCACCAGAAAGTTCTCACAGGCATCTCAAATATAACATATCTAAACAGAACTTCTGATGCTGCCCACAAAACTGTTGATCCTAAAGTCTTGCCTAGCTGGCCAGTTGATAGCACCACAATCTACATCCCGCATAAGCCCGAAATGTGGGAGTCATACTTAATTCCTCTCTCCTCATCTTCCCCCAGGTACTTGACACTGCAGCTGACTCCCTCCTAAAATCCATTCCACTCCTCCTCCATGGCGCGGAGGAGCCCACACAGGCTAATTATTTTAACCCCATCCCCTCTCCACAGTGACAGTTTCACAAACAGGCATTAAACCCCAGCCTAAGCCCATGGGCACCATGACCGTCTGGAGTAGGCATTTGGCCTAAGATAGTCCAATCAAATTAGAGCTCCGGTATCTAGTCAGACGGATGTGGGGAAAGACTTGAGCTCTCTTTCCCCCATGAGCCTGAGGAGAAAGGGAACAGGTGGAGCTACCAGCACTAGCCTGCAGCTCTACAGAAGCTGTAGGATGATGCCAACACCTGAAAGCAGAGTGGGGGGAGGACAGAGAATGGTTTAAGCCAATCTATCTTCTCAATCACTAGGCTCATCCCAGCCACCATCATCTCTCACCTGCAATGGTCTCCTAATTGCTCCTTCCACCTGCCATCTCCTCACAAACAGCCAGCGATCTTTCTAAAATGTCTATCAGTTTACGCATCTCCCCCATTTAAAACCCTTTAGTGATCTCTCACCACCTTAGGATGACTTACCAGGTCCCAGCTTACCTCTCCCCCGATTCTCCACACCTTAGTGGTCTCCAGGGAGGACGGACCCACAGCCACAGTGCTCTTTCTGCTGTCCTGCAATACACTGAGCTCACTCCTGACTCAGGAATATTCTCACTGCTCAACCAGCCACCTCGCTCAGTCTCTACTCAGACATCCTCTCCTCAAAGAGGGCTTTTCTGACCACCCTACTTAAAAGAATGGCCCAATTCCATCTCCATCATTCTCTTTCCCCTTAGAAAGCTTTCTTTTCTTTATAGCACTTACCAATGCCTGAAATTTATTACATCAACTTTGAAGGAGGGCACTAGGGGAAATTCATATGGCTCTACCCTCATCTGGTCTACCCTCATCTGGTATTTTTCTTAAAATAATACATATTCCTTAAAGACAACTGGGATATGCATCTTTAAAACCTCCTATGGTCCCACTACTCAAAATAGTTAACATTCTGGTATAGTTCATGCTAGTCTTTTTCTATGTATACATGTTTTGGGGGGGGGATAACAGTTGTAATCACACCACACACCCAAGTCCTGTTGTGCTTCCTATTCACCTCTATCATCAACGACTTAGATGAAGCTACTCATGGCTCACTAATAAAACATGCAGGTGACACAAAGCTCACAAAGATAAACACAGAAAAATAAACACAAAAAAAATCAATGTGCTAGAAAGATGGGCCAGTTATACAGATATAAAATTAGACTGCAATTAACACAAGATTTTAACTACCAGCTCAGAAGCAAAATTAAGGGAGACACAGCTTAACAGTAACATACACACATAAATACTTAAGGACTTTAGTTGACAATCATAGTTCAGTTTGAATAACAAAAAACTAACATGATCTGTTCAAAACAAGACAACATGCCCAAAATGGAGTCACTTATGCTAAGCCCCATGTCACCAACCAAGACTTGATTTAATAACAGTTTTGGCTCTCCCCGAAATGGAATATTAAACCAGTCAGTCAGGAGTCACCTGATCAGCACTAGTTAGGTGATCTGCCTGACAGACGCTTGCCATCCCCTAAAGAAAAGTAACCTGCAATAAGCAATCTACAAAACCTCCTTGTTCCTGCTCCCTTCTGCCTATAAAAGTCTTTCATTTCATACAGTTCCTCAGAGGTCCTTTCTACCTGTTAAATTAGATGCTGCCCAATTCATGAATCACTGAATAAAGCCAATAAGATCCTTGAATTTTACTTAGTTGAATTTTGTCTTTTAACAAATCTTAGGCTGTATTAACACAAGTATGGTCCTGCTCTAGTTGGCACTGGTCGGACCTTACCTAGGGGCAAATATGGCCAGAACAGTGGTTAAAACAGGAGACACAAAAGGAGCAAGACCTTATTTAACAGAAACAGCTGAAGAAACCAGAGGGGCTGAACCTGGGGTCACTTGGGAAATGAACATGCATCACTGCAGTGCTAAAAAGGCAGAAACAGGTTTATATCCCTAACCAGGGAAAATTATTAGGTAAATTATGGTAAATCAATTTTCTGTGCAGCTATTAACAAGACAACTACAAACACCACGTAGCAACATGAAAAAGGCAGAATACAAAACTATGGCTATACTGGGTTTTAGCTACATAAAGCGTGAAAACAGCTGACGTGTGTCAGTTATCATGTCAGCTATCAATCTACTGCCTCTGGGACTGCATCCTTGGTGACACTGCTGGGCTGGATCAATCCTGATGTACTAGACATTTAGTGTTTTACTACCCAGCTTCAGTTCCCTTTTCTGTGATAAAAGTGCCTTAATCGGCTTTGGGTAATCCTCTCCTCCTCCCCCACCAGGTGTAGGCAGGTAATTTAGACCTAATTAGTGAGAGAACTGTACTCCCTTGACCACAACCACCAGGTCAGAGGTGAACACACGACCCCGTCAGAGCAATTCTCTATACTTCTTCTGGAGCGCCCAGGAAGAAGGCATGACCTTAACCCACGGGACTTGTACCTACTGGACAACATCTCACTACCATGTGAAGCCTAGAAATGAAGCCAACATGAAGGAGATCCAAGAGATGGAAGGAGACCAAGGCTTAGTGACTAGATTAAACTAGGCCTGAAGCTAGACTTCTCTTGCTCTTTAAATTACATGAGCTAATGGATTCCTTTTTCTCTTTTAATCAAGTTTGAGCGGCTTCCTGCATTTACAACTAAAACAGTCTTAGTTTTCTTCCTGTCCAGTCACATCTTCTCTATTCTTCGTCTGCACACTTCCTAAATGCCAGTGCTCCCCAAGGTTGTTATTTCTACACTGCACCCTTAGTTGAGTGATCCACTACCATCAGCCTCTCTTCTATGGACTCACCTTCTATAACATTAGTTATGTCCCCCCCCCCCAAGCTACAGCACTACATTTCAACCTGCCAGCAAGACACTTTGATGTCCAACTAGCACCTCAAACTCAACAGGTCCAAAACTAATCACCTCCTTTCCCACCCACACTAGCTCTTCCTCCTGTTTTCCTTCAACACCCTAATCTACCTGAGATGTGTTCCATGGGGAACACTGATCCTCACCACTGTCTCCAAATCCCCGGCCCTACACCTCATCAGTTCTCACACTGTGTGATCCTGTCACTACAGGGTCTCTCCTTATTCCCATTCTCACTGCCTTGCTGAAGTGTGCACGTCAACCCTTCTCTACTACACTAGCCTCCCAATTGGTTTCTCCACTAATTCCTCCCTTCTCTAACTTACTCCCCACACACTCCCAGATTAATCTTCATAAAGCACAGCTTGGGTTACACTCCTCCTCCCTCCCGTTTTGTCTAGTAAATTAAAGACAAACTGCCTCCCACTGCAGGTCCTCCACACCCTGCACACACCACACACTCCAACCAAGCAGAACCACTGGCCCTGATTACATCCACCCTTCCCTCTTCTCCCCCTTGGCTCCTAGGCTTTTCTCCTCCCTGTTCTTCCCTCAAGTCCCATCTTAGAAGCACTAAGCCTCCTCAGGGAAAGTCTTCCCTGATTCCCATCTATAGTAGACAGGAAAAAAAAAAGCTCCCACCTCAAAATAAACTGACTTCCTAGGAATCTGTGACTATTACATCACATGGCAAAAGAGTATATATTACCTTATACGGCAAAGATGTGATTAAGTTAACGATCTTAAAATGAGGAGTTTATTCTGGATTATCCAGTTGGGATAATCGTAATCACATTTATCTTTATCCTTATAAGAGCTAGACAGAGGGAGATCTGACACAGACACTCAGAGAAGGCAACACGAAGACAGAAGAGAGAGACGTGAAGACAGCAGCAAGACCCCGCAGCCACAAGTCACGGAATGTCAAACCACCAGAAGCTGGAACAAGGGGAGGCACGGATTCTCCCCTAGAGCCTCTGAAAGGAGGGCAGTCCTGCCAACACCTTGACTTCAGCCTTCCTGCCTCCAAAACTGTGAGAGAGTAATTTTCTGTTGTTTTAAGCCACCAGTTTGTGACAATTTGTTAGAACAGCCCCAGGCAACTAATACCCCATCCTGCTCACCAACTTTATCTCTCTTCCAATAAAGTTCCCACAGCACTTCACAGGTACCCTCCCCCACCACCACCATTTGCTGTGCTCTGTATTTATGGTAAGAGGGCATTTTCTAAAATCTAATTTCGATTTCAAGCTTGTCAAAAGTAAAGACTACCCTATTCATCTTCGTTTACCTTGAGAGCTCCTTGCCTTGAATCTGGTGAAAGCCCAATGAGAGTTTTTTAAAACTCACTGAATTTTAATCAAATTCATCAACCTTTATCTACAAGGCCTAGAAAAATGGGTGCCAGCATTTGTGTGGGGAAGACAGCCTACAGCTACAGTTATTCAAATGCAACTAATGACTAAAAGGCTGCATTTTCAGCCCTTCCCAAAGGTGAAAATGACTGAGGGGGAGCGGAGCCCCCAGGAGGCACCAGAGTGGCTATGAAAACCCAGAGTGGTAATGAGCTGTATTTCCGGACAGCAACTAATGTGTTGCCAGGAATAATGGAATAAGTAGACACAGTGAAACCTTTTAGAGCCCTAAATGATTCCATCCTGCCCTATAGAATGTGTATATCTGTGCACATTTCACTTATTTCCCTTGAATAATGGGAAATGTTTCAGGCAGTCAAAACACATCTGTCCTTTGAGCCAGCTGGACTGCCAACTGGAAGCCCCCTTCCCACGCTAACACTTCAAATGCTACCCTCATATTAAGAAACACCTGCTTTATTCTTCTTCGTAACATCACTACCACCTGAAATTATTACACATTTGTCTGTCTCCCACACTGGAACATAAACTCCACGTGGAAGGGATTTTATTCACTGCTATAGTCCCTGGCCTACAACAATGACTGGCGTATAGAAGATCCTCAATGAATGCTTCTTCACAAAGGGAGGAAGGGAGGGAAGAAGACAAGCTAAGGAATTAAGACAAGTTAAGGAGTTCTCCACTTCTGAGTCTGTAGGTTAAAATGGCAGGCATAAATATCACACCACAATAGCCAGCCACTTTGCACAAAATGTCCCCATCTCACCACGTTTACATGGATTTGCAGGTTCCATAAGCGGAAGGAATGTGAAACTCTTCCTCAGAATGTCATAAAGACAAGCCTTCAAACATCCAGGAAAATAGAGGTAGATAGTAGAAGGAGAAGAAAATTTCAAGCAGCTGCTGACCGCTTTCTCCTCCAGCATTCTTGCAAAAAGGAAATACCTGCCTCTTGCATCTTGGACTTCCAGAAGCTGAGCTCCCTGCTGTGGGGGATCAAAATTGGCCACCCCAAAATGTGTCTCTTTGCCTTGATAGAACAAAAGACTGAGAGAAACTTTGAGCTTCCCCCTAACTGCCTAAAAGAATTTAAGATAAAAGCCCTGTCCCCAGGACAGGCCATCACCATAGATAACTCTGCCTCGGATTGTGAGGGTCCTTGCTAAGCCCATTCTTATCTACCTAACATTTGCTTTTCCATTTCCAGGTGAATTCCCTTCCCCTCATTTGAAGTCCCAAACCACTACCCCCAACATCCTCCTTTGTCTTTAGCTGAAGATGATATTTAAACCGGCAGCTTCAGCCATTCTGGCGAGTTGCTCAGTTTTCCTGGGTCTCTCCCATGTATACATGTTATAAAGCTCTGCTTGATTTTCTCCCGTTATTCTGTCTCATGTCAATTTAATTTGTAGCCCAGCCAGAAGGACCTAGAGTGGATAGACGAAATCTCTTCCTCCCCTACACTGCCAAATTGGATTCTGCTCCAAGCAAAGACAGACAGATGCATCAACCAAAAAAGAAATTACTCACCATCTCAATAACAAATCCAACAGTTATGGCCACTCAGTCTTCACGCTGAATAAGCTGGTTGTTGTCTCTACCCAAATCCGTCTCAGCTGAGGGTTGAGGTTTGCTGAATCGAATAAACTCAAACACCTCAGTTATCTGGCATTAACGACAAACCTGCTAATCCATAGTGAAATTTCTAGATAACCAAAACTTAGCTGCTTCATCAATAAAAAATGGCTTCTTTTAAACGTTTGGGGTAGCAAATCTTCTACCCAAAGATTACTATGCACCTCTGCAACAAGGACACTTTAACAAGATATTATCCTACGTTTCTTTTGTTATAAAACAAAGTTCAACTGAGTAAATTTTAAAGATCTTATTGGTTTTATTCAATGATTCATGAACCAGGCAGCATCCAATCTAGCAGACAGAAAGGAGCTCAGAGGAATTGTACCAAATGAAAGACTTTTATAGGCAGAAGAAAGCAGGAACAAGGAAGTTACACTAGGCAAAAAAAAGCAGATTGGTTTCTGCAAGGCTATTTTCCTTTAGGGGATGAGAGGAGTCTATCAGGCAGATTACCTGACTAGCGCTGATCAGGAGACTCCTGGCTGACTAGTTTAAGATTTCATTCTGGGAGAGCCATCGCTGTAATCAAGCATCAGTTTGGTGCCGCAGGGCTTAGCATAAGCAACTCCATTTTGGGCCTATTGTCCTGTTGTTAACATCTTGAATTTCCACTGCTCTTCTGCATGCTCAGGCCTCACGAGCTAAGCAGTGAGGAAGATGTCTGCCCCAATAACACAGACGCTGTGCTTTAGTGCTGGAGTTTGACTCCTAGAGTTTATCTTCCCTCACTCTCAGGCCACTTGCTATGTGTATATCCACCTTGAGGGTGTTTCCAAGCAGACTCTCCCAGAGAATTCCATTGAGGGTAGAGAACTCAGCAGGCCAAGGCTCTTAGAACTAGGCCTGAGCTAAGAATGGACAGAGCCAGTGAACAGTTCACAGCCCAAGAGCGTTCTCGGGCTCAGCGCCCAGTCAAGGATTTCTGGGCGTGGACTGTGGGACACTGGCCCCAGCTTTCTCAGAACATTTACTTGGAGAGGCCCTCGCTAGGAGCAACAATCTCTTGATTGCAGGACAGCTCAGCACTTGGGTCCTGCAGGTACTCTGCAGCCTGAGAGAGACATGGGGCGGGAAGAAATCTATCCACGGGCAAAGCCTACAGGCAGGGAAGGAAATGCAAGTCAGCACAGCGCTTTGCGGGGTGAGCGTGGGGAGCGATGCACACCCAGTCCAAGTCATTTGTCACACCTGCATGCCTTCCATGCCCCCGCAGAGGTTCATCCTACTCGGGGGAGAAAGAGGATGATTGCCATGAAAGCCTCCAAACCACACAACCTCCAAAGCAGTGAGCAACTGTACACAACTCATATTCACAAAAACATTCTCGGTACTTAAGAATGGTAACAGCGGAATTCACTAAAGCTATATGAATAATGAATATCAATCCTGTAAACACAAGAGGGAGTGATAAACTAGACATAAAACATAAAAGGCTGCAACTGACTTTCCAAAGCAGCAAGTCACTCCATCTCAGGGAGAAAAGGACCTCACAGGCATGGGGAAGGTGGCGCAAGTACTAGCCGTGTGATCTTGGGAGAAATCACATCACCAACTGGGCCTCAGCCTTTTCATCTAAAAAATAGAAACAATTCCTATCTCAAGGGTATTGGGGAGACAGAATAAGATAAGGCAATGTTTTTCAAACTGTGGGTTGAAAGCGCCTGGTTTTTTTTTTTGCTGAGGAAGATTTGCCCTGAGCTAACATGTGTTGCCAATCTTCCTTTTTTTTTTTTTTTTTTTTTTTAATGTGAGCTGCTGCAACAGTATGGCCACTGACAGATGAGTGGTGTGGGTCCACGCCCGGGAACCAAACCCAGTCCGCTGAAGCCAAGCATGCTGATCTTAACCACTAGGCCAACAGGGCTGGCCCAGAGACCTACTGGGTTTTAAAATCAATTCAGTGGATCACAACTAGCAAAAAATAAAATAAAATATGGTGCCAGAACTCAGGCAAGTGGCTATCCTGAGAGAAGGCAGTGATTAGAAGAGATCACGAGGGAGCTTCCCAGGTAATGTTTTGTTTGACCTGGGGGCTGGCTACAGGGATGTGCTTACTTTATGAAAAATCATCCCACTGTATAATTATGATAGAGATATATTTCTTTACGTATGTTACACTTCAATAAAAAGTTTACATAAAAAGTAGAATAAGAATCAAAACAGAACAGAAACTTCTGAATCTATCCCAGATGGTAAAAGTCCTGCTTCATGAAACTTTTGTTTCAAAGTGATATATACATGCAAGCTTGTATTGGGACATAGTGTAAAATGTATTTATTCCTGTGGCTCAAGGTCCAAAAAAGCCTGAAAGGCCCTGAAGCAATGCAGAGAAATACAGTACAAACTAAATTATCACACAAATGCTGGTTGTTATGTGGGGGCAGGAATAAGAGGGAGACACAGCACTGGTGACCTTTTACAGATGAAAAACTAAAACATTAAAACATGGCGCCTGCGTGGTACAATGCATTCTAAATGACGTGCTTCTCCCATCGCCCCATTTACACTTGAGACTTACCCACATTTACATATTCCCATTTAGAAGCCTTTTTCTTTCTCTCCATAATCCTCAGGAAGAGGAAGAAAATCAACCAACAAAGCAAAACTTCTGCCTGAAGACTAATTCTTACGCCAATTCAAAGAATTTCCAAACTAATGACGAGACTAAAGAACACCAAGACAAACAGGAAATGCTGTCTTTGAACCAAAACCACAGCACCCTAGCAATTAGAAGGCTGCAGTCTGTGCCAAAAAAAATTCTCAAAGTCATCAAACAAGAGGTGGGATCATTTGGAGATGAAAGATGAAGAGGAAAAGAGCTACAGTTCAGTGGTCTCATCATTTCCCTACTCCCAGAGTCAGTTTTTCAGCACAGGGTGAAAAATAAACAAAAATGCTATGCTTAAATCAATGTCACCACTGATGTATATTTTAAAAGAGTACTGCATTTTAAATTTTAGTAAGTTTTAATTTTTAATTTAGTACATTTTAGCAAATGTTAATTTTGAATAAAATGTAAATTTTACTTTATCTACTACCAATATAGGAAGAGTAATTTTTATGTTTAGCATTTAAAATTTTATGAATTTAAGTTTTTACTTGATATTCTGTAGTGTGTTCAAACTTCGTACATCTGAACCACTTAGTCTTACTTTTTCATTTCATAAATTCTAAACACTTTTTAACAAAATACTGAGATTGACACTAAGCATATATGTTAACGTCAGCATGGTACTTCAACACTAACAGTAAATATACTGACATGCCAGTATTTTCTTTTTGCTCCACAACATTAATCACTAAGCTCAACAAATTCCTCCTGAAACCAGAGGCCTGGTTCTCACTGCCCGGCCAGTTGCTAATCTTCACAGCTGACTTAGCATCACTCAACCTCCTGACAACCTTATGGGCTACAAACAGCCAACTGACAGCGAGCAGGAGTTTATTATCAAGTCAGCAGGAGAGCTGTGCCTTTGAGCTCTGCCTACTTTGTGCTCCCTGGGACAGTCAGTTTTGCCACCCTGCCAGAAACCCCATGATAGATCATCATGCCTTAACTGAATCGCGTGGGAGCTACAGAAATCCAAGACAAGGAGCCCAACTCCAGAGACTTCACCTGCTAAGGAGACAGCAGCTAACCAGGACTTGGACAGTCAATTTCCACCGAAGCCTAGAGAAGAGAGGGTGCAGGAGTCAAGAAGGTTCCACATAGGAGGCTGGGGCTGAGCTGGGCCTCAGGGGAAAAGGGCTCCTTGCCACACAGGCCTCACATGGGTGTAGCCCCCATCCTGCTTGCAGCCTGCGGGGTCTGCGCCGAGATGCCCCTGGTTCCAGCTTGCAGGCACCAAGAAACTCAGTGGCCACCGTCACGGCCTCCTCTCTCCAAGACAGCGCAGAGTGAGGCAAAGGCTCCCCCACCCCCATGGCCCTGTTGGCTAACTGACCCTGAGACGCTCACAGGTCCTCCTGTGTTAGCGGATCTTTGCCCAAACCATGGAAGAAAAATGACCGGCGAGATCAGGATGCCAGGGAGGCAGAATGACTATGGCAAAGAGCATGGAACTCAGATTCAGCCTACTTGGGTTCTCATTCTAACTTGAATTTTTGCTCATCTCTATAAAATAGGAGCCAATACTTCTGATAATCCAGCAAGCCCACCTCTAGAAACATATACAAGTGGTCAGCTGGTCACTGCATGGTCAGGTCTTGTAATAACATCACAGCCCTGCTGAGTAGCTCCCCTGCCCCAAATCCCCCCTAGGCTACCACAGCAGCACGTCTGTGAAAAATGGATGATTGTTTTTGAAAATCCTTTAAGAACAATATCAGTTTAGATCTTTCAACTTCTTTAACTATTAAAAAGAAAACTCTTACAAATAAGAAATATGTAAACATGCCAATAGAAAAAATCAGCAAAAAAGACAATTTGCCAAATACAAATAACCTGTAGACTTATTTAACCTCGCTAATAATCAATGACATAAAAAATAAAATGGCCATGAAAAACCATTTTTCTCACATCAGATTGAATGAAAAGATGAAAAGAATATTCACTGTGGACCAGGATTGGAGAAAACCAGTACACTCATACAGTATTCATGGAATGTAAACTAGTACCACCTTTCTGAAAGGCAATTTGAAAATATGTATTAAGAGACTTTAAATGGTTCAAATCTCCTCTGATCTAGCCTGTTGAGAAAAATACTCTAAGTGAATATCTAGAGAAACACAACTTATACGAGGATATTCATCACAGCATTATTTATAAGAGGAAACAACCTATATGTCCAAAAAAAGAAGATTCTGTATGATCTATTTAACAAAGATACGGAGGAATACCAAGCAGCCATTTTAAAACCACAGAAAAAGATTAGCAGGACATGATGAAAATGTTAACAGCAATTATATTCTGGGTAATAAAATTAAAGGTAATTTAAATTTTTTTACATTCCTGTCACCTCCACATTTTCACCAAACAAGTATTGCTTCCATAATTTAGAAAAGTACAAAATGGACATATCTAAGCCTCTCACTCCTCTGTGCCAGCACCTTTTCTGGCTTCCCCCTAAACTCTCTGGCATGGCCCTCAAGGCCTTCGCATCGGGACCCCTGTCTCATCTCTGTCCATCCTTCCAGGCACATTCCTGCTCCTCCAGCTCAAACGTCACCACCCCCACCAAGCCCCATCCTCCACCCCTCCTCAGGCAGTGCTAAATACCTCACAATTTTGAGCAAGCCCTAGAGTCACACACATGACTACATGAGGCAATACGAGATTCTTCAAAGCAACCAAAAGAACCAGTACCCAGGGTCGGCTTCCACACCACATTACCTACACTGAACTCATCTAAGCTAAGAGAGATTAGCAGTCGATGAAGGCTGGAAGTCCTGGGCCAAATTTCCCTGAAAAGGAAGGGCTCTGAAAAATCTCAAACCATCCTGGTTTCCCTTCCCCTTTTTGATCCTCTGGACACTAAAAGTCTTTGTTTCTTCAACTTCAAATAGTGGCTCACTCTAGTGTTTTGGATATTCTAAGACCAATGAGAAATGTAAGTCATATGTTAGGACACCTAACCCAATCATCGAAACAATTCTTCCCTGAGATCTAGGACACGAGATGTCTACCCACAGCTCCCAGGACTCAAGCGAGATCCTCCAGAACGATGAGATGTCACTTGTCAGCCCTAGGAAAGGCTGATATCTCTGGAAGAAATGGTTTTTGTCAGAAGTTCTCAAAATAGTTACTTTCCAGTGGCACCTTTTGAACAGACCACTATGTGCAAATTGAAAATTCTCAGAATTCTGTGGAACACATAAGAGACGGAAATGGCAACTGTTCAAGAGAAAACTGGATGTTTGGCTGACATTCCTGTGAGAAAACAAAGCTCATGTGGCTCTTACTCTCCCAAATCTACAGGGATAGATACCAGCCCAAGCACAGCACAGACTGGACTGTAGCGAGAGACTCTATTCAAAGTAGCCAAAGATCAGCAATGAAGGAGGTCCCTGGGCTTCCACGAGCACCCTCACACTCAAAGCAGGATGGGACACTATAGGGGCCGGCTCCATGGCCTTAGCGGTTAAGTGCGCGCGCTCCGCTGCTGGCGGCCTGGGTTCGGATCCCGGGCACGCACCGACGCACCGCTTGTCCGGCCATCCTGAGGCAGCATCCCACATACAGCAACTAGAAGGATGTGCAGCTATGACATACAACTATCTACTGGGGCTCTGGGGGGAAAATAAATAAATAAATAAAAATTAAAAAAAAAAAAAAGGATGGGACACTATAAACCTACAGTGGAAGGGAATAGAGAAGACTTATGATTTATGCCTTTGGAGTTAAACCCATGGAAAAAAAGAGCCAGAGGTAATCAGAACTCCAGCTAGCTGGCAGTATCCCGGGACCTGTTTCTACATGTAACATAATGGGGCTATTTCCCAAACCTTACCCTTTAGTTATTTTTCCACCAAGGACCTCTTATTTAGAAGACTGTCTATTATTATTTTGCAGACTGCATGTATTAATAACTGACTCGTTTCTACGAAGAGAACTGCCACATGGTGCTAATAAGAGCCTAACCATGGTGTCCTCATTAGGCTCTTCAGCCAGCACGACACCTGGGTCTCAATGCCAGCCCTGCCAGGACCCGTGCCACATCTAGCAAGCTCCAACATCCAGGGAACATATACTTCTGTTGCAATGGCAGGAAGTGGGTGCATGTGCGATGATAACTTTTATCCATAGTCATCTTGTTAAAGCAGCACCATTTCTGGCTATCTTCAACAGGTCATTTCCATACAATTTCGTAAGAATTCAAGATCATCATTGTTGGTAGCAACTACTGCTCTGTCCTATAGATACATCAAAAGACAGAAATTAGATGATGAGGGACAGGGAACTGAGGGCCTGGTTATTCCTCTACTTTTAGAAAAGTGGTGCTGGACGTACCTGGGAGCTCCTGGGATGTGTGTGTGGATCTAGGTACCACACACCAAAAGATCCTCAAGGCCTTGCGAGTTCCCCCACTGAGGAGCAGGCAGCTGCCTGTGCTTGACTCCTGGCCCTTCCTTCCCATCCCCCAACCTGCAACACAGTCCCCCTTTTCTCTTTGCCTCGCTGTCAGTGACTCAGCTCCCTGCCACCAATGGAGGAGACCCTCAGCCACCAAAACCGGTCTCATCTACTCTCCACCCTCTTCTTCCCACAGCTTTTCTTCTTCATTGCTTCGTAGATCTCCTGCCAATTTGTAATACACATCTTCAGGCCTTTGGAAGTGCTCAGAGATCACTGGTTGTCCCAACATCGATTCTCCTTTTCTTCCACTGTAACAGGAACCCTGAAACTTAGCCAATCACATGGCCACCTAGAAGGGACATTTCCCAGTTTCCCTTGCAGCCAGGCAAGGACATGTGACAGAGTTCTGGCCAATGGGATGTAAGCAGAAATAGTGAGAGCAGTTTCTAGGAAGTGTCCTTACAGGAAAGGGGCAATCCTCTTCTTTCTCCTTCCCTTCCTCCTGCTTTCTGAAATATGGATGTGATGGCTGGAATTCCAGCAGCCATCCTGTACTAGAGGTGGAAGTCACACACTCAGGATGGTAGAACAGCAAGAGAGAAGGAAACTGAATCCTTGACACTGTGAAGCTGCTGGAATGCCAGCCTCCAGACTGCTTTTATGTGAGGGAGATATACATAATTTTATCTCATTTAAGCCACTATCATTTTTGGTTTTCAGTTAACTTGCAGTTAAACAGGGCAGGGACTACTTTTTGGTATAAAAGTCTGAGATTTTGCTGTAATGTTTAAAGACATGGGTTACAAAACACACAGTGCTAGTTATTTCATAAGGTAACAGAGGCTAAAAAATATCGTAAGAGCTTAGCAAAATCCATAAAATGGCAAATGTATGTACAAAGGTTTACGGTTCAAAAAAACTAAGGTCCCAGCACCTTCTGAGATATCACCTTCCCTAAAATGATTTTGGGGCCATTGTGGGAAATAATGTGGCCAGGATAAAACCATGTCTACTTCTCATTCTACTTGACTTCTCCGTGGTACTTGACCTGACCTTTTCTTTCTTCTCAAAAACTGGTTCTTTCAGGCTTTGGTCGCAAACCACACTCTCCTGACTCTTTCACTGGTCTCCTTTCCAGTCTCCTCTGCTCCATCAGCCAACTCCAACCAAACACAGGCACTTTCTAGGGTCAGTCGTCAGCTCTTGCCCTTCTTAATGTCAAGAGCAGAAGCCCAGAATTCACAGGTGTCATCAACCAAGAGGAACCATGTTTATACTTCACCACACACACAAAACACAACAGAAGTGTTGCAACTACCTGTTTCTAATGTTGTAAGATCAGCTCAGTCTCTCAAAACTCAAAACTTCCTGTTGAAGAAGGCAGACAGAGCCAATGCCTTTTGACCTCAATATCCCACTGAAATAAATGTCAAAGAGTACAGTAAAGAATGAAACCATGGGGGCCGGCTCCGTGGCTTAGCGGTTGGGTGCGCACACTCCGCTGCTGGCGGCCCGGGTTTGGATCCCGGGCGCGCACCGACGCACAGCTTCTCTGGCCGTGCTGAGGCCATGTCCCACATACAGCAACTAGAAGGATGTCCAGCTATGACATACGGCTATCTACTGGGGCTTTGGGGGAAAAAATAAATAAATAAATAAAATTATTTAAAAAAAAAAGAGAGAGAGAAAGATTGTCTTTAAAAAAAAAAAAAAGAATGAAACCATGGTCTTAGACAGAAATAACAGAGAACAAGGATCATCAGTGGATATGAGATTTCAACAAATTTCTGGATGACAAAGTAGACTGAGAACTAAAATAGATGAAATAAAACATAAAACGCAGCCAAGAGTGTATACTTCAGGGAGACTTCAGGAAAAGTAGGAGCCCTCTGCCCTCTGAAACCCTGGAGAAGCTCTGGACTGAGATCTGACATATGGGATGGTAGATGAGAGTTAGGGGGTTCTGTTCCCCACCCATTCAACCTAAAATGAAGCCTTCAGGCAACAGGCCCCATCTATGCTTAGAGGTCTCAGTCAAATTCCCAGTCAGGAGAGAGGTGAGCCAAGACACTGCTGTGTATCTCCCCTATTCTTTCCTTGTCTGAATGGGACAGCTTATTTAGGTTACCCTGCCCCGCTTCATCCTGTCCCTCTTCCACAATTGTACTTGGAGGGAGAGGGATGACAGATAACCCTTTAGTGCATGGTCACCAAACCCAATGAGGAGACTACTGGACATCAAACTGCAATGCAGAACTCTGAGCCGCACACGATGACTAGGGACTGGATGAGGCTTTGTGCTGCCTGCCTTGGGAGGAAGCGATGTGTTCTGCAAGCCAGAAGAGGAGAAGACTGAATCAAGCAAGCACACTCTGCAAACTTTCCCCAGATAACGTTTTCCCGGGAAGATATACATGGATTGTTAATACACAAACTTCAAAGAACGCACAGGATCCTCAACACGACATTTTCAATCAATGTTCATATAGGAAAAAAATGTATATTTATGTCTCAAAAAGCCATAACCATTTTTAACAAAACAATGCATAGGGAAATTTTTGAGTTACATTTCAAACAACACTGGGAGAAGATCAGAATCATTACACAAATTTCAAATCATTAGTCGAATTTCAAAAAGGATGTATGGCCTCCAAAGATACTGGTATTTTGAGAGTCGTGTTGGCAACACACGCTTGGTGAAGATATGATGAGAAGTTTTCTTTTAAAAAATGGCCTGATATCTTATAGGACCACACAAAGAAATTTTTAAGGTATCAATCAGGAACATTAACAAAGCTTCATTCTGCAGTTTTTCATTCTAAAACATGGTCCACCGTGGTCCATGGGAAGAGGAAAGCTTGCCAGTTCAGGAAGCTCTACAATACCACCAAAACAAAGGTGACAAGGTTACCAAGTCTGACAAGCCACCTGATATAGACCCCATCACTAGGGTGAACATATAATGTGTCCTCCAAACTGGGACACTGGAGAGCAAACAAGTGTCACCCTACTCATCACTCACCTCATCCACACCCATTAACAATGACTGCTTCAACTCTTCTCTTCCTTGGTGAGTAATACAGTTCATTAAAGCAGCAGTTCTTGAATTTTTTTAATCTCAGGACCTCTTTACACTCTTAATTACTGAGGACCTCAATAGTTGTTTATGTAGGTTATATCTATCCATACTTGCCATTATTAGAAATTAAAACTAAGAAATTTCTAAAATACAAGAACACGTAAGTATAGCGGTTCCCCTAAAAAGCTAAACATAGAATTATCATATGATCCAACAATCCCACTTAGGGGTATATGCCCAAAATAATTGAAAGCAGAGACTCCAACAGACATTTGTACCCTCATGTTCACAGAAGCATTATTCATAATTTGGGTTGTTTGCAGTTTGGGGCTACCACAAAGAACACTGCTTTCGATATTCTAGAACTTGTCTTGTAGTGAACATATGTAGAGATTTCTATTGAGTAATCGCTTAGAAGTACAACTACTAGATCATAAGGTTTGTGTATATTTATCTTCAGTAAATATTGCCAAACAGTTTTCCAAAGTGACTGTACCAACTTATACTCCCACAAGCAGCATATGAAAGTTCTATTTGCTCCACATACTTGCCAACCCTTAGTATTTTCAGTCTTTTTAATTTTAGCCATTCTGGTGGGTATATAGTGGCATCTTACTGTGGGTTTTAATTTGCGCTTCCCTGATGACTAACGATGTTGGGCAAATTTTCATATATTTATTGACCATTTGAAATGCCCATTTTTCTATTGACTTGTCTTTTTTATATATTCATTTTGTAGGAATTCTTTATAGACTCTGGATATGAGTCCTGTGTCAGATATATTTTTCATAAATATCTTATTGTGTGTGGCCTTCCTTTTTACTCTCTCAATAGTTCAATAAACAAAAGTTCTTAATTTTAATGCAGCTCAATTTATCAATTCTTTCCTTTATAGTTAGTGCTTTTTTTAACAAGGATTTTTAAACATCACTATACCATTATCACACCTAAAAAAAATTAATAATTCTCTTATATTACATATCCAATATTCAAATCTACCCAATAATTTCAATCTTTTTCTCTTTACAGCAGTTTGACTGAATCAGAATCCAACTAAGGTCCAGAAATCATTAACAGGCCTTAAGTCTTTTAACCTGAAGGTTTTACTCTCCGTATCTATCTCTATCGCTCCTGTCTCTTCCCTCTTTATTTTTATGGGTGGGGGCTATGTCTCCTTGCCATTCATTTTCTAAAGTAATCAGGTCATTTGTCCAGTGCTGTTTCTCAATCTGTTCTTCTGTCCCTCGAATTTCCTGTAAACTAGCACTTAGAACTAGAGTCTTGATCAGGCTCAGGTATCATTTTTGGACAAGATTCCTCCATCAGTAGTGTTGTATACTTCTATCAGAAGGTACACAATATCCGGTTGTCTCTGTGATGATAGCAGCACTGATGGTTACTGCCTTGTTCTGTTAATCCAATGGGGGCTGAAAATGTTAATATTCTGATTCTATCACCCCTATTCTATTTACTCTATAAAGAAAAACTTCTCCTAATCAATTATTCGGTTACTCTAAGGTACAGTTCATATAAGAAAGGCATGATAGGGACCGGCCCCAAGGCTTAGCGGTTAAGTGCACGCGCTCTGCTACTGGAGGCCTGGGTTCAGATCCCAGGCGCGCACCGACGCACCGCTTGTCCAGCCACACTGAGGCAGCGTTCCACATACAGCAACTAGAGGGATGTGCAACTATGACGTACAACTATCTACTGGGGCTTTGGGGAGAAAGGGGGTGGAAAAAAAGGAGGAGGATTGGCAATAGATGTTAGCTCAGGGCCGGTCTTCCTCAGCAAAAAGAGGAGGATTGGCATGGATGTTAGCTCAGGGCTGATCTTCCTCACAAAAAAAAAAGGCATGATAATGCCTCAGAACTACCCCATTCTAAGCCCCACTGTTTAGATGAGAAAATTGAAGCAAATTATTCATGGAACCAAGCTATAAACCAGACACTCCAACTCCAGAGTCTGTTTGTAACCACTAGGCTATAATGCCTCTCCAAATATCAAGAAACAAGTAACCATGTACTCAGTATTCCTTTGGGGGTAGAAGAGACCACAAGGTCAAACACTCATGCAGTTATGGTGGCTACAAATTTACTGTGGGAAGAAAATATATTATTTGTATCAAAAGTTTAAATAACATACATCCCTGATTGAGTAGGCAGTTCTAAACATAGAACTTATCTAAGGATATCATGCACATGGAGAAAGTTTTTTTTTTTTAACAAGGGTATTTTCTGCAGCTTGCTTACAACAGCAAAAAGTTTAAAACAACTTAAAGGCCTGGTTCAATATAACCACACAATGAAATGACATACAGCCATTAAAAACACTGGGTTAAAATGTTTAAAAACCTGAACAATGTTTCAGACATATTCTTAAGTAAAAAATGAGTTATAAAACAATAATACCCATAGTGCAGGAATGTGCAGTGTGTATAAAAAGAAAGGATACACACCAAAACAGTGGTTAAGAGTGGTTATCTCTGAGTGGCAGGACTAAGGTGATTTCTTTTCTTTTTGGTGCTTCTACAATGAATACCTTTTATTTTCATCTGTTTCTTTTTTTTTGTTTTTTGTGAGGAAGATCAGCCCTGTGCTAACATCTGCCAATCCTCCTCTTTTTTTGCTGAGGAAGACTGGCCCTGGGCTAACATCTGTGCCCATCTTCCTCCACTTTATGTGGGACACCGCCACAGCATGGCCTGACAAGCAGTGCATCGGTGCGCGCCCGGGATCCAAACCCGGGCCGCCAGCAGCGGAGCACGCGCACTTAACCACTATGCCACGGGGCCAGCCCCTTCATCTGTTTCTTTCATTAAAAAAAGTTTGAAATACTATCTGTAAAGAACCTTACGATGCAGGAAAAAGTATTTGGGTGGTGAACATGATGTAATCTATGCAGAAATAGAAGTATAATGATGTACACCTGAAATTTATACAATGGTATAAACCAATGTTACTGCAATAAACAAAAAATAAAAAAAAAAGAACCTTATGATGCAGGAAAATGCTTCTGGCAGCTTAAGAAGACAAGCTATCAGATCACTCATGGTAACTACTATTACAGCCATGTGTAGCAAAACACCTGGGAAAGCTATGCATCTGAACAATGGCTGTTTCTCTGAAATGGGATTGTAGATGGATTTCATTCTCATATGTACACATTTCTGTGATTTCTACAATAAATCCATGCCTGATGAAACAGTATTGAGATGGGGAAGATCTAAAATGGATTTTGAGAAAACAGGATTTAAATAGGTAGAGGAGGGGAGAAGGGTAACAGAAAATGAGCACATTTCAGGGGTTGAAAATAGCAAGAGCCAAGACCCATGTCACAGAGGCACCAAGCAGGAGGAGGGGCTGGTTAGAAGAGAAGGCTATAAAGGACCAAATTCAAGAGACATGAAAAAGGGGCTGGAATTGTTTGGGGTTTTTTTTTTCTGTTCATAAGTCATAAGGTGGTTTCAGAGCTGTTAGAAGATAAAAAGGACAGATACTAGAAGGGGCTGAGAGCAAATTCTGAAGGGAGAAAGCTCAATTAGAAGTGTTTACAACAGTGCAGGCATCAATTCCCCAACTATGTGAAATATGCAAAAGCAACAGATAAGGAATTGAGGTAACACCTGGTTAGAACCTGTAACCTGGACTCGGTGAGGGAACAGAGACACAGGGACCAATGGATGTCAAGCAGGAGCAACTCAGAGACTTGATTCTACTTGCACAGGAGACAGAAGAAGGAGTGTCAATGTCCAGAAGGAGAAAAGTCAGATCTAAGACAAAGTAAGTTTGCGTTGACTAGGGACATGCACCTAGGAATGTCCTGCAGACCACGAAGCCACGAAGCCACAGGACTAGCAGGACACAGACTGTGGGGACGAGGCTCTGACAGTCGCCCACTGAGGGATCCAGGGCCAATGACAGACATCCTCTCGATGTCAGAGACCCAAGAGCGCAGAATGTTGCCACTAAATCCCAAGTCTCAAGGGCTTTCAAAAACGCAGCAAAGTCTTCAAAGGAACCCCTGTGGTGACCCTAACACAAAGGAGCTGCTGCCAAAGGGCAACAAATCAAAAGAACATCTGATTTGGGAAGGAGAGCTCAGGTCCTTCCCCATGGACAGCAAGTACTCATAAGCACCACAACCTGGCACCAGGGGCTGCCTCTGAGGAGAACTAGGGAGGTGGGAAGGAGGTGTTCACAGTGTACCTTTTGCACCTTTCAAATTCTGAACCACGCATTGCCCAGACAAAATAACATAATAAAGTTTAACTTTCTTTAAAAGGTCACTCAACTAAGTGGGCCCTATGCCATACCGACTGCTGAGGCAATCAGCATGAGAACAAAGATCAGGGACTGGCAGGGCGAGCTGCCTAATGTGGCCCAGGTTGGCCCTCGCTGGTGCCGCACCACCAACCAGGCGACCATCACGTGACAAAGCTTGGAAAGCAAGAACTCTGCCCAATGGCAGGAACAAATTAGGATTCCTCCAACAAGACCCTGGCAAAATTAATAGTCAAAAGACAGGGTCCTTCGATCTCTTTTCCAAACCAGTGGCAGCGTCTGTGCAAGGCTGTGCTTTCTCACCCCGGCAGCCTCCAGCGCCAGTCAGGAAGGCTGGGGAGGCTGTCACAGCACAGGGAAGAGGTTAAGAAGCTGTGTGCAGGAGAGTTACTCTGCACGCCCACTGGACCATTAACAGGTTCAATATACTCCACCTATGTGGATCCTAGAAAACATGGGAGAATGCACAAATCAGAAATGTTGATGCTCACAATTTTTCAAACAGTTTAAAGGATGATTATCTGCCCTGTGAAACTAGTTACAAGATTCATTTCAAAAGTTTCCCAGATGCATTCAAAGCTATATGATTTCTTAAGTCAGCAGAGAAAGAATGGATTTAGAGCCGAAATTGGTATAAAATCCTGGACACTTTCCTCATGAACACAGATATCAGCCCTCTCTCAGAGCTAACAGAGACTGTATACAGCAGACACTGGAACAGTGAATGTTCTAAGGAGAAGGTGTGATGAATATTGAATGAATGATTATTGCTAGAACAAACAGTTCTGATAGTGAGTCATCAGCTGGAAAGCATTTATTCCAAGCGGCCTGACAAGCAGCTCAGAGTGAGGAGCCCGCACCATGCTGGGAGTTCCTTTCAAGGATACTCAAGCGGCTGCTCCCAGGGATGGGCTTAAAATGTATAAATCACTAGTCACCCAATAACTGGGAAAACTGACCCTAATCAACTTTTTCTACCAAAAAAATTTTTTTCCTCAGAATCTCCACATTTACTATCTGAGAATTTACTTTTTTAATATATTTGACATTTGGAAAGATTTATTTTGCTATTTTTCTGATTTTTGTAGCCACATAAGAAAAATAGGTGATATTTGGGCATTTTTTTCTATTAAAGTCAATCAATGCAGAGCTTGTAAAGTCTGTAAATTAATTCTGTACCCTTGAAGGCAGCATTATGCAACATGAGAGAAAAAACAGGAATTAGAAAATCTTCATACTATTAACCATTCTGCATCTAACCAGCTGTGTGACCCTGAATGAGTAAGAAACTCTTTGGGCTATGGTATACTCTTGTATAAAATAATAACCTCTTTTTTTTTTTTTTTTTTTTTTTTTTTGGTGAGGAAGATTAGCCCTGAGCTAATATCTGTTGCCAATCCTCCTCTCTTTGCTGAGGAAGATGGGCCCTGGGCCAACATCTGTGCCCATCTTCCTCTACTTGATATGTGGGACACCTGCCATAGCATGGCTTGATGAGCACTGTGTAGGTCCACACCTGGGATCCGAACCCGAGAACCCCAGGCTGCCGAAGGGGAGCACACGAACTCAACCACTACACCACCAGGCTGCCCCAAATAATGACCTCTAAGATGCCTTCTAGTTCTAACATCTGATGAGAGCAATTTAACATTTTTAAAAGATATAAATTCTTCTAATGAATATCACAAATTTGTGCAAACACAAAACATTTGAAACAAAATTAGCTTTTTAAAAAAATTAATTTTAAGTAGTCATAAATTGGGAAGTAATTGAGTTTTTAAAATAAAATTATACTGTTTGATCAACCTAAAGAAGAAACTTAAAATGGTGGATTATATGACAAATCAATCTTTTGCCTTTTCTCCTTATTTAAGTCTGAGAACCATAGTTATGGTTTACTGATTTTTCAATACCCAAAGTGTTTCTCAATGTAAAAAAAATTTTTTGAAAGAAATAAAGCATTTTTTCTACATCTGAAGTAGTTCTAGCTCTTAAAATAAGATTTTTTTTTCAGTAGTTCACTCTTAAAAGTCTATCAGAAAACCATTTTTAATTATTCACCCCTGTCCTAAAATATATTACAACTAGTGCTATGAAGGGAAGATAGCTGCACACAGCAATGCTCCTTCTACAGCTAAAGCTTGACTGTGATTCTTACCACTGAAAAATTCAGCAAGAAAATGAACTGAAAAGACAGGTCCCAGAAGGCCAAGCCCTGCCCATAACACTTTCCTTAAAAGGTGATGAACAGGAAAAGATGACTCTAAACACTTGTAACTTGAAGATTTAATCATCTTCCTAGAGTGGAAGGTGAATACTAAAGTTTTTCCTATAAAACTATATTTCAACCAGAAATGACAAAAGCTAACACATCATTACAATGAGACAGTTCCTGCCCTACCTAAGTAACATGCATACTCATTTAATCCACATAAATCTTCTCTGAAGTATATGCTATTTTATCACCTCCATTTTAAAGATGGACTAACAGGCTTTTATACAAGTGATTAGCTCAAAATTACACAGCTGATAAGTGGCAGACCCAGGCTCAAGATGGATCTAGCTGACTCTTCAGCCTCTGCTCTTAACTACTGTCTTCAGTTAAAATTTAAACTCCCCTTTCTAAATGATGTCACTATTTCTTCCCCATACTATTTTTTAATTTTTTATTTATTTATTTTTTTTCCCCCAAAGCCCCAGTAGATAGTTGTACGTCATAGCTGCACATCCTTCTAGTTGCTGTACGTGGGACGCGGCCTCAGCATGGCCGGAGAAGCGGCGCGTCGGTGCGCGCCCGGGGTTCTGAACCCGGGCCGCCAGTATCGGAGCGCACGCACTTAACCGCCAAGCCAGGGGGCTGACCCTCCCCATACTGGTTTTATCCATCTAGAAAAGAAGCCTTGAAATGAGTAAAGGTCTAATTTAAATAGCACTCCAGCATCTAAGTACAGCAGAAAATCCCAAAACCTTCACTCTAACCTCCAAGACAAACTCTCCTGAAATGCCAACCCAATCATAAATTTTAAGATGCCAATCTCTTGGGCCATGTTTCATCCTTTTCTTTCCTAAGCTCCATTGGAAACACATGGTTGGGCAGGAAGAGGTTCATTCCCAAAGCTTAAATTCCACGTTTCTTAGTTTGGCAATAATACTGTGCTTTGGGACTTTAAAATTATAAGCACGGTTCTCAGAGGAAAACATTTCCTTTATTAGCAACTGGCTTTGAAAATTCCATTCTAGGATGCTAAATATAACAAAATACCTTCTGACCTTCATAACAAACACATTCTCCAGATTATTTTGAAACTAATGATTATCTGCTTATTTACAAGACAATTTTGCAACAGCAGTTAAGCAACTGTAACATTTTAAAGAATCTTTCAAATTTGTTCCAGTTCTTTTAATGAATTGAGCTGATATTGTTTTCTCAATTCTTCTACTATGAAATAAGTTCTCATTTCACAATTCATTTCCCTAATAAGATATGTTTTATTATTTCTAATTTTCTTAAGTTCTAACACAAGAATATCCACAAAGTCAGAATCATGGAAGGAGGTTTTTCCAAACTACGAAATAGAATAAATCAAGATTTTAAAAAGCTGTACTATATACACTCATCAAAGGCAAATAAAGCATTTCACAGTTCTTAAAACGTATCTTTATTATTAAAAATCCCATACATGATAACTCAGAAATACTGAGTGATGGGGTGACGGACTGATTGCCTTGTTCTGTGCTAACGGACTAGATCAGGCTTTTAGCAGAATGCAGTAGCTACTATGTTTTAGGGAGCAACACACACTTAGCGGACTTCGCAACCCCAGACAGTCTGTCACTGTATAAGCAGTTTAAGTGTAGCTGTAAAAAATTAAGGCACCTTTAGCTGGACAGCTCCTCATGCCCTCCCTATCTAAAACATGGGATGAGAAAGGATTGAAGAATCAACTAGCACTTTTTCTCTGGGAGATGGATGCAATGAGTTGGGTAGGAAGAGTAGAAATTTTCTGTTTCATCTATAATCCCATGGGGTTTGTGTGGTTTTATTTTGACCAGTATGTCTACTTATTACTAATAGTTAGCTCTTCAAAAACATAGCCCACTAGTTATCATGCCTTCTTTTTTCTCCCTCTTCTAACACCTTCTAGGCCCACAAAGTCCCATTAACATCAAGTCTGATCTGTCACCCGTAAACAGAGCTCCACAGCCTCCAAACACCTGAATATTCACCAACTAGTGTATGTAGGGTGGAGACAGAGCTCTTGCAGGCCCCACCAGGATCTTTAACGGGAAGACTAGAGATTTCAAAGTACCTTAGCTCTGCAAGCAACTTCTAAACTTGCACCAAAGCCCTAAATTTTCTCCAAAATATATTCTAAAACTCAATATGGAGAGTTCTTGGATGATCCCACTGCCAATAGCAACAACAAAAAGGTTGTTTAAAACCCCATTATCTTCCACCCAAAACATTCCTCCTAGTATAACTGCTCTGTTAACACCCTGTCACCAAATCTTGTGCTTTCTTCCTTCCTGGTGTCTCCCCTAATGTCCCTTTCCTCCAGTTATCGAAACCTGCAAGCTACATAAGTGGGTGCTGTGGGCCTGGTGTACCGCAACAGAGATTGGTGGGAACAGCTATTCCTCAGCTCCAGCCAAATGTTATCAGGTGGGAATATGATGGCAGATCTTCCAATTATCCAAGATAGGTAAGAAATTGAGACTGTTAGGAGAAATCTTCTGGTTTTTAAAGCAACATGAGGACCAAAGAAAACATCTGCAGGTCAGCCTTTGGTAATCCCCGAGTTAACCAGTCTCATTTTGGTCCAGGCCCCCTCAGTCCATTCTACACACTCTGCCAGATCAATTTACCAAATACACTGCTCCTGATCACTGCTAACTCGAGGCTCAAAATACTACCACGAAGTCCCAACCCTACAGCCACTCTCCACCTTCCTCAACTCCCCCACACAAACCTCTCACGTCAAGGAAAGGAATCTACTCCCCTCATCCCTCACCCCCCAACAAGCTGCATCCCCGCCAAGATGGCCTCTTTTTTATCCTCCTCCTCTACCCCATCAATGCCCACACTTGAAGCCCATCTATTGGGAGTATCCTTCCAATACCTGCTGACTGTGTGACTTAAACTACTCTGCTTAAAGCGAACAGATCTAACTTTCACGAAGGGATTTAAATCGCCTAAGAGGCAAATCCAATGGCCTTGTCTCCCATGGCCCCCACCAAAAAAATAACATTTTAGAGGTGAGCGGAGACCCTAAGTTGGGCTCAAAAGAGTCGCCTGCCAGAGAAGGCTTTACGGGGTCTCGACGTCCTCACACCGAAGAAAGCCTCAGGGAAGTGGGGGACTGGAAGGGGACCCCCAACCAGCACTGCGAGGCAGGCGGCCGTGAGCAACCCCCCGCGCCCTCCTTCCTACGCCCCAGAGATACCAACCCCAACTGCACCCAGAGCCGTGTCCCCGGGACCCCTACCTGCTGACCCCTGACGCGCGCTTCCCGGGGGCCCCGCACCCGAGGACCCTCCGCGCTGCCCAGCCCGGGTGCCACTGTCTGCCGAGACAAAGGGTCAGAAGGCGAGACGACCCCTCTGCGCGCGCCCCCCGCGCATCTCCGGGAGCCGCCGCCGCCCCGGCCGCGCCCACCCCGACGCCGCCGCTACCTTGTCCTCGGGCGGACCGTCCGGCTCGCGGGCGGCCCTCTGCCTCAGCTCCGTCATGCTGGAGACACCGGCGCGACGTCGCCGCGGGCGAGCAGCGCAGCCGCCGGAGCGGGCAGCTCAGCGGGGACGCGCGCGGACTCCGCTCGGCCGGCCCCGCCACGCCTGAGCGGCTCGCAGGCCCCACCGCAGCCCCGCTGCCAGCCCTGGAGCTCGGCCCCGCCCAGCGCCGCCACCGCCCTTTTACTGTGGCGGGGCGCAGTCAGTCTGGCCCGTCCCAGGCCCGCTGGCCGCTTCTCTCCGGAGGAGGGCCCCGGAGCGAGCGCGCACGCGCACCGCCGCCATCACGGCCCCGGAGATGCACCAATGGCGCGAATCTGCCAGGGAGGCGGGCAGTGAGGGCGGGGCGGAGCGAAGCGGAGAGGCGTGCATTGGACAGCAGCGTGACGGGGCGGGGAAAGGCGTGCGTTTCCGAGGGAGACTAGCCAATGGGAGCTCGGGCCTTCCCGGGGATGGCAGGCGCTGGGTCTTGGGCTGCCGGGAGCCGGACGCGGTAACTCCGAGTCTCTGGCTCGCCTAGTGTTTGCTGCTCTCGGCTTCGCGTCCACCGTAGCCAGGGCTCTTCCCTCACACATATAAGTAGACGCTTGTTAGGTCCTGAGTGGAAAGGCTTGGGGAGCCCGCCTGTGTAAGAGGAGGGGATCACGTGATAAGGAAGTGCCCACCCCCCCCCGCCTCACCCCCCCCCCCCGCCAAACTTAAGTCTGCGTTGCTTTGCCAAGCTGTCTCTAGTACTAGTTGAACGTTATTTATGTGCTAGGCACTGAACTAAGTAATCGCTTTAATTTAGCTCGTTTAATCCGCACAACGTTTGGAAGTGGATATGATTTTAATTTTACAGACAAGATCTTCCGCAGTTTTTCAGATTTCTTTTCTGTCTTCTGGACTGTTGAAAGACCCTTTTCGGACAGGCACGCTGCCTGCTTTGTTCACAGCCGGATCCCTTATGTACTTGACACATCCTAATTATTAAATTGGTTTAAATTTTCTCCTAAAGGAAAATGATTTACCCAAGATCTCACGGCTAGAAAGTGCCCACTAACAATTAGAACACAAATCAGTTACCAGTTCACACTAACCACTGTACATACTGCCTGCCTTCCTAAATATATTATTAATACCCGTGTGCTCAAGCATTACCTTTAGCGGTTCCTATTCGCTGCCTTGTAAGTGATGTAAAACAAGTATAAAACGAGGTCCCTTCCCTTAAACATATTGTAATTTAACAAGGAGAGAAACTTGCACACATAGGACTTGCAGTTTCCTATTAGCAATTTTGACCTGAGCTGTGGGTTTCTGGGAAAGGAGTGAGAATTCTGAGAAGGACATTATATTTTCTTGATTTCTGTATGTCCTATATTCCCAAGTTCCTGTAACAGTGCTTCAAAGTGACAGTAAAAAAAGATGTGGAGGAACACTGAACTCAGGGAATGCTATGTTTCCTATTACCGACATTGCACAAATCCTTGCGGGGTTTTTTTGGAGATACAGACCACTCCCTTCAGACCATAATTTATTTAGAGAAAGCTTTGTTTTTGTTTTTTATTTTATCTTTTAATGCTATTTATAAAAGTAAATAACATGCTGATGTTAATTTTAAAAATCTTTTAATCTGTCAAGGACTGTGTGACCACCATTTTGACTAATCTCTGTGGTCACCTCTTGATCTAAAGACCAAACAACTCTTGGGTAAATTAAGCAAGCTCTATTATCTAAAGGACACAGAAGGACATCAACACAGAGGGAGCCACAAGGTCATCCTCTGAGACAGGTGGAGGTGTTAGTATCCAGATCCTCACCTTTAGGGAACATAATTGTGAATGGTCACATCTGAGTAAGCATCGCATCAGTCCTTCCAGAAGCTCAGATGTTCCCTTTCAAACCCAGCCTACTATAAAGGAGGCTGGAGAAGCAGTGTACCTAGATCAGAGTTTCAGAATGTACAGCATTATTTCTAGAGTAGATAACCCCCTCCAATTTGGCCTGAACAAACTTCTTACCCATCACACTCAGCCCTCCCAGGCTAACTGAGCTCAGACCGAGTCCATTCCTGAAGTCAGTGTTACAGAGAATAGAAATCAGGTACTCAGACCTCTGGAAGTCATGCTAACAGGACTTTAGGTCAGCTTTAGAGTGCCTCCCTCAATTGTAGAAAGAAATTAAAAGTAAAAATCTCCCCCCACCTCCAGCCCAAAGAAGAATTTTGTTCCTTTACATCACCTCACACCTCCTCCTCTATCCCTGATTTTTCTCTTCTATTCCTCGTATTAGCTCTTTCCTCTAGGTTCATTTCTTCCAGGCTTGTGGCATGTCTTGCGTATAGTGATTTCTTTTCATTGGTCAGTTCCATTGTTTTCAGATGTTATTTGGTTAGTAGAAGTAACTAGCTTGAGATTGTTAGTTCCTCAGAATGTGCAGGCTGACTGTGAGCTCAGTATAAGTGGGCAGCTGTTGCTATAATTATTATCATTCTATAATAAAAACACCTCCCCAGGGGCTGGCCCCATGGCCTAGTGGTTACGTTTGGCACACTCCGCTTCAGTGGCCAGGGTTCGGTTCCCGGGCATGGACCTGCGCCACTCCTCGGCAGCCATGCTGTGGCAGCGATCCACATACAAAACAGAGGAAGATTGGCACAGATGTTAGCTTAGGGCAAATCTTCCTTAAGCAAAAAGAGAAAGATTGGCAACAGATGTTAGCTCAGGGCGAATCTTCCTCAGCACAAAAAAAAAAAAATCTCCCCACTTCTTGATATTTGAAAACTGCATTGGTACAAGTGACAATTCTTTAGTTCCCTGAATAGTGTTTTTCCTCTCTTTGAGGGGAAGAGTTGTCAGTAAACAATTCTTTAAACAATAAATTCTTTAAAGAACTCTCAAGGGGCCAGCCTGGTGGCATAGCAGTTAGGTTCGCACGCTCCACTTCGGCGGCAACAGTTTGGATCCTGGGTGCAGACCTATGCACCGCTCATCAAGCCATGCTGAGGCAGCATCCCACATAGAGCAACTAGAAGGATGTACAACTATGACATACAACCATCTACTGGAGCTTTGGGGAGGGAAAAAAAAAGGAGGAAGATTGGCAACAGATGTTAGCTCAGGGCCATCTTCCTTAAAAAAAAAAATTGTCAATAAACAAAAACAGGCTTTATCTGCTTTTTATCTTGCCCTTCATGTTGCCTTTCTACTTCTTAGTTTGACAAGTGTTCTCAGCTAAAACTTCGTATTCAGTTTAATGAGATGACATGCAAAATGGACTCGAGAATGGGCTATGCAGAATTGTCAAACTTCTTAAAGCTTCAGAAATACAAAATCTGTACTCTCTCAGACTAATAGACCTATTAGATTATTAGACAGTCCATCTAAACTATAATGTCAGTCACCTCTCTGATAAACTATAGGTCTTACTTTTTCAAACCAATAGTCTACATGGGGGCGCAGGTGGCTTTAAGCACAAATATGCATCTATTGATCACACGTGCTGAGACAGTACTACTCAGTCCTGATTATTCACTGGAATTACCTGGGGAGCTTCTAAAACATACTAATGGAGGGCCCACCCTAGACCAACTAAATAAGAATCTCTGGAGATGGAGCCTAGAGGAAATAGGCTTTAGTTGTTGTTGTTAAGCTCCCCAGGTGAGTGTAATGTGCAACCAGGATTGAGAATCACTCTAATACATGATATCACCTTGTAAAGAAATTTGCCAGAAATTGTATAAAATCGTTTACAGCATTTTTCTCTCCCAACCTTCATTAACATTTTCTGATCAATACATGTTTGATGAAGAAAGTGTGGGAAATGCAGAAAAGTATAATGAAAAATATTTAAATGATTTGTGGTATCATCAGCCACAGATAATTACTGTTAATATTTATATTCTTGCCTTTTATTTCTATTTTCTGTGCACTTACACCCAGATATAACAATTTTAGAAAATTGGAATACTATTGTTTATACTGTTTCATAACATGACTTTTCTCTTTATCATTAAGTGCCCTTTGAGAACAGTATTTGAAAGGCTATATAGTATTCCATCTTACAGATTTACCATAATTTACCTTACAAAGACCATATTTTTAGACCTCAAGGTTATTTCCAATTTCAGGAGAATTGTTAATAATTCTATAAGAAACATTCTTAAACATGCTTCATCTTAGTGAGTATCTCTGGTTACTTCTTTAGAAAAAAAGTCTAGAGATTGAACTTCTGTGTCAAAGAATAAACAAAATTCTAAGGCTTTCCATACACATTTCCAAATTACCACTAGAAAAGTCACACGAATTTGTACTCCCATCTTCAATGCATGAAAGCGCCCACTTCTTTGAATCCTTCCTAATAAATGGGTGTTAACACAATTTTTATTATACAGTATGTTAAAATTCTATCTCCCTTTAATTTATATTTCTTTGCCTATTAATACAGCTAACCAGGGCCAGCCCCGTGGCGTAGCCGTTAAGTGCACGCACTCCGCTGCTGGTGGCCTGGGTTCGGATCCCGGGCGCACACCGACGCACTGATTGTCGGGCCATGCTGTGGCAGCGTCCCATATAAAGTAGAGAAAGATGAGCACGGATGTTAGCCCAGGGCCAATCTTCCTCAGCAAAAAGGGGAGGATTGGCGTGGATGTTAGCTCAGGGCTGATCTTCCTCACACACACACACACAAATATATGGCTAACCATTTTTTCATACATTTACTAAGACTGGGCCTTGGACACTGGAAGCCAGATACCTCTGGCTTTTGTTGAGATGTATAAATTTTCCTTTTCTCTTCATCAGTTTGAATTGGGTTCTCTGTCATGAAAATTTAAAGTGTACTATCTGGGCTGGCCCCGTGGCTTAGCGGTTAAGTGCTCGCACTCCAATGCTGGTGGCCCGGGTTCGGACCCCGGGTGCGCACCGACGCACCGCTTCTCCGGCCATGTGAGGCCGCATCCCACATACAGCAACTAGAAGGATGTGCAACTATGACATACAACTATCTACTGGGGCTTTGGGGGGAAAATAAATAAATAAAAAATAGTAACTAATGATTAGAATTTATAAAAAAAATAAAGTGTACTAACCAACACAGCTCTCTTAAGCATACCAAAGTTTTAAAACTTATGTATGTCATTCTTTATGTTTGACAGGTTTTTCTTTTTATGTTTAGATGTTCACAGAAAGATGTCATAAATATTTACCAAAATACTTTTCCATTTCTTACTGGGTTTACATTTATTTGAATTTTAATTCTTTAATCTATCTGAAATTTATTTCAGTGAACAGTTATTAGGAAGAATCTATAGCTTTATTCTTTCCTAGAAGTTTTACCAACTGTTTCATCATAATTACCTAATTCATTCTTTCTCTCACTGATTGGAATAGTACCTTTACCAGATGTTAAAGTGATCTCTTAAAACAAATTAGATCACATCAAAGACCTTCTTTGGATAACTTTCCCTTGCATTTAGAGGGCTTGCAAAGTCCTATGAGACTTCACCCCTGCCTCTCTTTGCAACCTCATCTTGCACCACTCTTCCTATTGTTCAATGGTGTTCCAGACGCACCAATCTTTTTTTTTTTTTTTTTTTTTTGTGAGGAGATCAGCCCTGTGCTAACATCCGCCATTCCTCCTCTTTTTTTGCTGAGGAAGATGGCCCTGGGCTAACATCTGTGCCCATCTTCCTCCACTTTTATATGGGACGCCACCACAGCATGGCTTGCCAAGCAGTGTGTCGGTGCGCTCCCGGGATCCGAACCAGCGAACCCTGGGCCGCTGCAGCGGAGCGCGCGCACTTAACCGCTTGCGCCACCGGGCCGGCCCCCCCCCTTTTTTTTTTTTTTTATGAGGAAGATCAGCCCTGAGCTAACATCCATGCCAATCCTCCTCTTTTTGCTGAGGAAGACTGGCTCTGAGCTAACATCTATTGCCAATCTTCCTCCTTTTTTCCCCCAAAGCCCCAGTAGATAGTTGTATGTCGTAGTTGCACATCCTTCTAGTTGCTGTATGTGGGACGCGGCCTCAGCATGGCCGGAGAAGCGGTGCGTAGGTGTGTGCCCAGGATCGACCGGGGCCGCCAGTAATGGAGCACGTGCGCTTAACCACTAAGCCACGGGCGAGCCCACCAATCCTCCTCTTTTTTTGCAGAGGAAGACTGGCCCTGGGCTAAACATCCGTGCCCATCTTCCTCCACTTTATATGGGACGCCGCCACAGCATGGCTCGACAAGCAGTGCGACGGTGCGCACCGGGGATCCGGGCCCACGAACCCTGGGCCGCCACAGCGGAGCACCCGCACTTAACCACTTGCGCCACCAGGCCGGCCCCAGACACACCAATCTTTGAGTTCTATTATATGCCAATTATATCTCAATTAAACATATCCCCTCAAAATCTTTGAAATCTAAAACTACTATCTTAACCCCTTCTAAGCATGCTGTCCTTTTAAAACATACTAGTCTTTCAGCCTAGAATACTCTTTCTTCCACTCTCCAAATAGCTAGCTTCTCTGGTAAAATGCTACCTCCTTGGAGAGGCCTTCTCTGACCACAGGTCATAGCCATTCATATGCCCTCATTTCAATTGATCATGTGCATTGTGGGTACCACATGGGTGGAGTTTAATTGCCATTTAAAATGTCTTCAAATCTACTACACTTTGACTTAGCATTAAACCAAAATTTCATTATCTAAGCAAAAAGCACAGAAACAGAGTAGCAGAGTATACCTTTGTTATTAGTGAAGCGAATGTTCCTCACTGGAGAAATGAACACATTCCATGTTTTGCAAAGGAATGGAGACTCTAAAAGACCTAAGAAAGGAAAATACTCACAAAAAGATGAAGCTGTTATATTTTGATATATAGATGTATGCAAAAGGATAACTGATCACACATACAGCAAGAAAGTGCTAGTATCAAAATTTACAAATGGGAAATCATCAACAAAATGAAAAGGCAACCTACTGAATGGGAGGAAATAATTGCAAATCATATATCTGATAAGGGGCTAATATCCAAAACATATAAAGAACTCATACAACTCAGTAGCAAAAAAACAAACAACAGCAATTGAAGGTATCTTCAATTAAATGAAATAGACACATCTAATAGCAATGCCAGAGGGAGGGAAAGACTGAGGAAAGGCAATATTTGAAGCCATAATGGTTGAGAATATTCTAGACATGATGAAATACATGAATCTTCTTATTCAGGAACACAAAATTCCCTGAACAGGATAAATAAAACCAAATCCTAGATATATGGTAGAAAAACTAAAGAATTCTACAGACCAAGATAAGATATCAACCGCAACTAAAAGGAAATGCTGTAATCAAAGCAAAAGAGAAACAACAAGGGGATATATATAATATGGAAATGATTAATATAATATATAAAGTGCTCCTTTTAATCAATAGGAAAAAGTTCAATAGAAAAAGTATAAGCATGCAATAGTCAAGAAATATATGAGAGGTCCAACCTGTAACAATTTTTAATATGCAAATTGAAATTTTCACACAAATGAGCACAAATTTAAAAATGAGATTGCTAATATCTATAGTTAGGAAAATAAGGGGAAATGAGTATGCTCACAGTCTTGGCTGGAACATAAACTGCAATATTTTAGCTGTCAATTTAGTAACACTTACCAAAATTTAATATGTATGATCTTCAACCCAGCAATACTACTTCAAGGAGTTGAGCTCAGAACAATCACCTAAGTGCCCAAAGGTATTCGTAATTACAAGAAATCCGTAAATTAGGTTACATACATAGGATATTATGCCATCTTTTAAAAAGATACTGATACAAAACAGATGAACGTGGCATAAAACATACTTTATTAAGTACATTGCAGAAGTGTTAACAGGATGAACCCATTTTTGTTTTTAAAAATATGTATTTGTACAGAAAAAAAGGTTAGAAAGCAGTATAAAAGCACCGATTGCATGGTATGAGCTTGGGGGGGTATGTGGCTTAACTTTATCATAACTTTATCATAACTGTACACCTCTTTATCGTTGGACTTTTAGGAGCGCGTGACTTCTATAATAGCAATAATAAAATGCACATTTAAAGCAGCTGTTCTCTTCAGGCTACAGGCGGGTTTTCCTCCCGGTAGGCTGGATTTGTGTTTCACTTTCACTTGCGTGACTGGAAACTCTTTATTCCCAAAGCCAGAGGTTGAGGAGGCACCATAAAGCTGACGCTCAACAACTCCTGGCCCGGGCCTGGCCCTCACTATGCCCGGACTCGTCCAGCGTCCAGACTCCGGAACAGGACAAAAAGGCGGGGAGTCCTGCCTGACCCCGCCTCTTGGCCCGGGGAGGCGCTGGGTTCCCGCCTCCACCCCCTCATCCTCCAATGGATGTTCGGGGTGGGCGGGCTTTGAGCGGAGGAGGCACGCGACTGGCCCCGGAGTCTCTCCACCCAGACGGTGGGCGGGCAGCGTGGTGACGCCTCGGCAAGGGGCGCAGGGGCAGAGAGCGCGCGTTCGCAGACGCGGCGGTGTTAAACGGTCGCAGGCGGGGCAGGCGTGTGATTCTCCACCCTCTCGGGCTTTTGCCGCTGCGTGCGCTCGCTTGCTTTCATTCTGTGAAGCCTAAGCCGGCTACACCTTCCTCCTTTCCTTTGACTGTAGCCGCTTCGTTGCGACTCCGCCACCATGTTCGAGGCGCGCCTGGTCCAGGGCTCCATCCTGAAGAAGGTGCTGGAGGCTCTTAAGGACCTTATCAACGAGGCCTGCTGGGACATCAGCTCGAGCGGCGTGAACCTGCAGAGCATGGACTCGTCCCACGTCTCCTTGGTGCAGCTCACCCTGCGCTCGGAGGGCTTCGACACGTACCGCTGCGACCGCAACCTGGCCATGGGCGTGAACCTCACCAGGTGAGCCGCAGGGCGGCGGGGAGCCGGTCCTGCTCCCCGCGACCCCAGCTCTTGGCGGGAGCGCCTCCGAGCCGGGTCCTCATTGGCCGGCGTGGGCCATCTGTGCTTTGTCATTGGGCTGCTGTGCTGGGGGGCGGGACCCAGCGCAGCGCGCGGTTCCGAAAGCCCGCGCTGGCGGCCGCGCGAACCGGCTCTTTCCGCGCCAAAGTCACAAAGCGGTGGTGGCGGGAAAATGACGGGCTTCTCTGCGGTGCCAGGAAAAGACTGTTCCAGAGCTCTTTGGTCATTGGGTGCCGGGGGCCTTGGATGAGAAACCTTGGTCCCGGCTGACTTTAACCGCTTTATAACGATCTCTAGGCCTGTCTCCTTACTTAGGGACAATAGGTTGTTGCTGGTCTCTTATTATTACAAAGTTGCAGTGAGCACCCAAGGTCTTGGATTTGAGGAAAGATTTCTCCAGGGCAGTGGCTTTCAACTTTTGGTCACTGTCTAGCACATACACATATTTAAGTTGTAAAAAGCTTATGAGAAATATTTACCCATGCTACATGCAGTGTGTTTTAATAGGTGTATTAATTAGATCGTTTATAATGGTCATCGCGGCCCAATAATTTACTTCACCCACTAAAAGAGATTTGCAATTCAGAAAATATTGCTCTTTTATTTATATCCAGAAATGAAACTGCTGGTGGTACGGTGTGGGCTTTTTAGTTTAAGTGCAAATACTGCCAAATTGCATTTCAAAAGGGCTGGAACGGTTTCTACATCCTCCTGCAGTACATTTACCTCACTCTCGAATTCATCAGACAGCCTAATGGGTAAAAATGGTAATTCCTTGTTTTAATTGCTTAGAAATCTAATGATCTTGAGAAGATGGTGTCGATTTTAAACCCTGTGTCTTCTGCGTTCTAGTATGTCCAAAATACTAAAATGTGCTGGCAATGAAGACATCATTACCCTAAGGGCTGAAGATAATGCAGACACCTTGGCACTAGTATTTGAAGCTCCAAGTAAGTCATACTCTTCTACTGAGTTATGCTAGAGAAAATTAAAATGTGTCAGTATTTCTCAAAGCTGTGAGAAATTTAAGATGATGTTTATGATGCTTGTAAAATTTACATTATAGTTATAAACTTACATGCTTTTCTTCAACATTTGCTTTCTTTTGGTAGATCAAGAAAAGGTTTCAGACTATGAAATGAAGTTGATGGATTTAGATGTTGAACAACTTGGGATTCCAGTGAGTATCGAAGTTTTTTTGTTTGTTTTTTTTTCTTCCTGAGGAAGATTTGCCCTCAGGTAACATCTGTTTCCAATCTTCCAGTCTTCTTCTTTTTTTTTTTGGCTTGAGGAAGATGGTAGCTGAGCTAACATCTGTGCTGATCTTCCTCTATTTTGTATGTGGGTTGCCGCCACAGCATGGCTGACAGTGGTGTAGCTCCATGCCCGGGATCTGAACCCACAAACCCCAGCCACTGAAGTGGAGCATGCCAAACTTAACCACTAGGCCACGGGGCCAGCCCCTCAAAGTTTCTGATTGAGTGTACTGTACATAGCCATGATAGTTACACATGTTAATATAATAATTTTAAAGCCTACTTCCTAATAGAACTTTTTCTATATATCTGCTGATGCATGTTCCAAAGTGGGGTTTTAGTATTTAGACTGACACATTTGTCATTTTATTATACTACAGTACTCTAAAATGGATCATTTGTTGAATTCGTTGCTGCCAAGTGTGCATATTTGCATTAACCTCCATGCATGTTTTTTTCCCCTTAGAATGCTTGGTTTTTGTTAAGACTAGGTTTATCAATGTCAAAGGAGAGAAGAGGTGTTGGGATGTTTAAAATACCTAATATCAGTGGGCCGGCTCGGTGGCATAGCAGTTAAGTGCGAGTGCTCCGCCGCGGCAGCCCAGGGTTCGGATCCCAGGCACGCACTGACGCACCGCTTGTCAAGCCATGCTGTGGCAGCATCCCGTATAAAGTAGAGGAAGATGGGCATGGATGTTAGACCAGGGCCAATCTTCCTCAGCAAAAAAGAGGAGGATTGGTGATAGATGTTAGCTCACGGATGATCTTCCTCACAAAAAAATAAATAAAATATCTAATATCATATTCTCTTGTTTTGTTTTGGGAGGCAGGTAGGCCTGCTTGCACCATCATTGTTTGCAGTTTGTATGCCGTTCTCTAATGTCCTCTTGATTTAGCCCTGGAGGGTTATTACAGGGAGGCTCTAGTTCCCTGGACAGTGCATTTAGTGTCAAAGGTTTAACTTCTTATTTGTTTTCTTATAACATATGTATTTATATCTGCATTTATTTTTTGAGTGGTTAGATTGTGTTAGGGAATTGCACAATGAGTGATATTTTTCAAAATCAGAAAATCTTAAATTCTGAGTTCTTGGTTTGTTTGTTTTTGAGTTTTTTGCTGAGGAAGACTCACCCTGAGCTAACATCCGCTGCCAATCCTCCTCTTTTTTTTGCTTGAGGAAGATTAGCCCTGAGCTAACATCTGTGCCATTCTTTCTCCATTTTTTATATGTGGGTCACCTGCCACAGCATGGCTGACAAGTGGTATAGGTCCATGCTCCGAATCCGAACCCACAAAACTGGGCTGCTGAAGCCGAGCGTGCGGAACTTGAATCACTCAGCCACTGGGCTGGCCCCCTGAGTTCTTGTTTAGATGCTGATTCTTCAGAAAGTGAGGGTGACAAATCTTTAATTTCCAGCAACTTTTTTTTGTTCTATAGGAACAAGAGTATAGCTGTGTAGTGAAGATGCCTTCTGGCGAATTTGCACGTATATGCCGAGATCTCAGTCATATTGGAGATGCTGTTGTAATTTCCTGTGCAAAAGATGGAGTGAAATTTTCTGCAAGTGGAGAACTTGGAAATGGAAATATTAAGTTGTCACAAACAAGTAATGTTGATAAAGAGGAGGAAGCTGTAAGTAGTTTTTAAGTAAACAGAAAATACTTGGAAGAGAATTGTAACACGGCTTAACATTAGGTTATGTCTTAGTCTGTGCTGCTATGACAAAATACCATAGACTGGTGGCTTATAAACAATGGAAATTTATTTCTCACAGTCCTGGAGGCTGGGAAGCTGGCAGATTCTATGTCTGATGAGGACCTGCTTCTTGGTCCACAGATGGCAGCCTTCTCACTGGTGGAAGGGGCAAGGGAGCTCTCTGGGGTCTCTTTTATAAGGGTACTAATCCCATTTGTAAGGGCTCCACCCTCATGACCCTAAGTACCTCCCAAAGGTCTCATCTCTAAATACCGTGACACTGGAGATTCTATGTTAACATGAATTTGGGGGGAGGACACAAACATTCAGTCTAGAACAAGGTGTAATTGCTAAAATTAAAGAAAACTCTAAAGAAAAATAGACAACTGCATTTCTGAGTAACTAATTTGTGAGAACTAAAAGATAGTGTTGAAATCTGCAGGTGATTTATAAGTGCCGTTTAATTTATAATTTGTGAGAAGGGAATGCAAAGTCAGTGCTTTCTTTATAAACCACAGAACAATGGGTTCGTGTGTCAAACCCACACATACTCTATGGACAGGATTGGGAAACTAGGTGTCTCTAACCTTTAGCTTTCTGGAGGTATTTACTCTGCTTTTAGCAAATAATTGAGCATAGGACAGCCGTTCACCAGAAGGATCTTGTTCAGGGTAATAATCTAGCTGTTATGGGGTATGTAATCCTCATACTAACTTTCTTTGTGGTAGGCCCAAAAGGGGGCCTAGAGAACCCTCATTTAACCAAAAAAATAAAGCACACGCTAATTCCTAAATATCCTTAAATTAGACTTTTCCTGTAATCAAGTCCTTTTTTTAGATCCTTGGAGTATTTATAAACTAGTATTTGGTAACTGTACTAAAATAAAACTTATACTTGCCAGCCTATGAACATCAGTTAACTCTCTGTAAATCAAGGACAATTAAAGGTCCTATCCTCACAGGATTATCAGGATTAAATATGGTAACATTCAAAGTGCTTAACACAGCATCTGGCATATTGTAAGTTTATAGTAAATATTAGATATTATTTTCTTGTCCCTTGCATGAGTAGTCAACCCTCAGTTTATTTTATTTATTTATTTATTTTTTTGTGAGGAAAATCAGCCCTGAGCTAACATCTATGCCAATCCTCCTCTTTTTGCTGAGGAAGACCGGCCCTGAGCTAACATCCATTGCCAATTCTCCTTTTTTTCCCTTTTTCTCCCCAAAGCCCCAGTAGATAGTTGTATGTCATAGTTGCACATCCTTCTAGTTGCTGTATGTGGGATGCCGCCTCAGCATGGCCGGACAAGTGGTGCATCCGTGCGCGCCCGGGATCCGAACCCAGGCCGCCAGTAGCGGAGCACGCGCACTTAACCGCTAAGCCACGGGGTCGGCCCCCAACCCTCAGTTTAAATGAAGGTAAAACTCCATTTAAATAAAGATGTTTTAAAAAAATATTAATAACAAAAGCCCAGAGGCTAATTGTGACTTTTGTCTCCTAAATTACATTTCACTCCCCTGCCAACTTCGTTTTTAAATCTCAAATATTAGTTCTTCCATAAATATTTTAATATTATGTCAAGTATAAACATTAAACTTTACACATCTAAGGAAATTATTCAATATTAAGGAATTTATCAGTGTTCCTATTTCCTTAGTTATTTCAGAACAGTTTGAATCAAAATTTTAATAAGGTCCGTACATTGCAGTTGGTTGGTATGCCCCTTAAATTTTCTTCATCCCATTGGTTCTCTCCAATTTCTTTTTTCCCTTGTCTATTACAGTTTTATTTGTTGAAGAAACTAGGTCATTTGTCATCGAGTTTGCCAGAGTCTGGATTTTGCCGATTGTACCCTTGTGTCAATTAATATGTTCCTCTACCTCGTATTTCCTATAAACTGGTAGCCATAGCTTTAGAGGCTTGATGATATTCAGGGTGTTCTGTTTGTTTGGGGGTGGGAGAGCAAGAACACTTGATAGACAGTGGTATATACCTCCAGTAGAAGGCATGAAGTATCTGGATATCTTTTTGTGATTTTAGCAGCTATAATAAGCATTGTCTACATTCATTAAGTCATTAGGGTTTGCAGAGTTGTAATATATTAATATATTTAATTCCTTTTTCATTTATTAGTTGATTTATTTATTAGAAAATATTTCCATAAAAAGAAGCTCTCTAAATTTGTTTTTAAATATATATCATAAACTAATGGGTTGCAACTTGCTTGACATTTTTCAATATGATGAATCTTGTTTTCTCCCTTAGGTTACCATAGAAATGAATGAGCCAGTTCAGCTAACTTTTGCACTGAGGTACCTGAACTTCTTCACAAAAGCCACTCCACTCTCTCCTACAGTAACACTCAGTATGTCTGCAGATGTACCCCTTGGTAAGATAAATTTGTTGAATCTTGTTTTGTAGGTAGTATATGTGGTACTTCTCATTAATGAACTATGTTTTTGTCTTCTTTCAGTTGTAGAGTATAAAATTGCTGATATGGGACATTTAAAGTACTACTTGGCTCCCAAGATTGAAGATGAAGATGCATCTTAGGCATTCTTAAAAGATAAGAAAATAAAACTAAGCTCTTGGAGAACTGCTTCTGAGATGCCACCATGTACTTAAGTGTCTTCTGTCACCAAATTTGTACCTCTGAGTACATATGTAGATAATGTTTTCTGTATATAACCTATTTTTTTCTCCATTCTCTACAATTTTTTAAAGAATAAAGTCCAAAGTCAAATCTGGTCTTGTTAACCTAGAAAGACTTCTGCCTTACCTAGAAATACTCCTTGTGATTTTTATAACAAAAGGGTTGTGACTCTAAATGCAGTTTTAAGAATTGTTTTCAATTTAAATAAAAGTTATTTGAATTTTAAACATCACAGGACAGTGCCTTCATTTAGACAACGACTGTTGCAAGTATCCTAGGGAATTCACAGCTAAAGCTACCCTGGAATGTAAATGTGTTTATTTTTTTCAGTCTAGAGCAGCCTGATATAAATATGTTAGACATAATAATTAAAAGTATTCCAAATACAGTAGGTGATGAGGTATTTTGGGGGATTCATTTGCCAAACTTATTTTGGTATTCTAATTTGAGGTCAAGAAATGAACAGAGGAGAGTAGAACAAATCGTTATGTATTTCATTATTCTGTCATGTTTGTTAGCAAAAACTAACACTTTTCAGCAGCTTAATGTACTCAAAGTTGTGTGGGTTTTATGACTAGCATTGTTACAGGGCAGTGTTTCTTTAGCCTAGGGAACCTTTTACAAGAACCTTGGAAGTTTTAGTAGATCTGATACGGCCCAAGGAGTATGTTAATGCAAAAATAACTCCTCCAGTATAAGTAGCCTTGTTTGAGACTTAATCCTTTAAAGGATGATGGCCGCTAAAATTCCATGGATGTTGGATTCAACCAAGAAAGTGCAAGGCACAGCAGTTGTGAAATAGACGGTTTAAAACAGGGACACAAACTGGCATGCTACATACTGAGAATTACTTTATTATAGTCCTTTTTCCCAGTGTATTTTGTGTTTGGTGGATTAAATGATTTTGTTGTACCTGGACTGAGTTCTAGTTACTGGACTTGAGAACTCCCTGCATCCAGCAGGTAACTTATCATTACCTTGTGTGTGCCTGGGGGAAGGAGACTGGCTGCAAAGGGGCCTGATGAAACTTTTGGGGGGTGATAAAAATAGACTATGGTGATGGTTCCAAGACTGTATGCATTTGTCACATCTCATCCAGTTGTACTTTACTGTATTTAAATTGTACCTTAATAAATCTGACATTTTAAAAAGCTTCACGTGTAGCAAAATGTCCCTTGTGGGCGGGCCTCTTACCTGGGCAAGGGTTGGTGATAAGGAGAAGGAAACAAGCACAAGAACGTGGGGCTGCTAAAGAGAGTAGTGGTGGGGTACTGACGGGCAGAGACCGCGGCGCGCCCCCATGGAGGGCTGACTACCCTGTGCAATGGATCTGCGACCTGGCAACTCCGGTCCTCCGGGAGCTCCGAGGGGTTCGGCTTCCGCCTCCCGGGGGGCGCCGCTAAGCTCCCTACACTGCCCGAGGGGGTCAGGGAAACAAACGTGGCCGGCTTGCCCCGGGCCTGACTATAACCCAGGCGGGCAGGCACCCTAGGGACCCGCCCGCCCCTGGAGAGGTGACCGGCAGCCAGCGCAAGCCGTGGCGCCTCCCGAAACCACACGAGGCAGCTCTCTGTCCGCGCCGCCCGAGAATTCCAACACCTCCCTCACTACCGTAGAAGTTAAACCGGACGTCCCCGGCTGGCGGGATGAGAAGGCGTCGCTCCCGGTGACGCCACTTCCGGCGCGCCGCCTTCCGGTGCGCCATTTCCGACACTGGTCAGGTCGGGGCGGGGCGGCGGCTAGGTGAGGCGTGCGATGAGCCTTCGGACGCCTCGGCCAACCGTTAGCGAGCTGTGGGCGTGCGGGCTGCGGGGCGCGGCGCTCCGGTAAGGCGTGCGTGCGGCGGGCGGGAGCAGAAGCGCCCTCCTCAGGCTCAAGGCGTGGCTGAGGTTACGCTTCCCGCAGAAAGCAAGCGCCGAATTCTCGATGTGGAGCGTTCGCCCGCCCGGGGCATGGTGGCCTCTTTCCAGAAACCGGTTTTGTTTGTTTTTCGTCTAAATTCTCGTCGCTTCTTATTCCTCTTCCGAGCGAGGCCTGCAGAGAGTAGTGTGTGTGCAGGCGCGTAGTGCCGGGCACTGTGCTCAGTGCTTTGCTGGTGCTTTTAAAATTCTTGCAACGTTCGGGTGCTGAGGGAACTTGGGGGTTCCGTTGGAGCTGTAAAACAGCCTTTTGGGAACTTGGATTGGTACTTTGAAAACATCGACATACATTTTTCCTTTCCCCTCTTTTAGAATTCTTACTTTTTGCCATCAATACGCATTCTTTTCTCTCTCACGCCCTGCGCTTTTTTATGTGTGGTGCGGGTGTATGAATAGTTAAAGGTAGAGTACGTAAAACTAAAAAAAAAGACTGATACAAATTAGAGATGGTTAAATGCCCCCAAAACCCCCACATATTTGTAGTTTGGACTTGAAGTTTTATAGAATTAAATTTAGATTATCGTGTAATTTGGATCGCGACACTTAAAAACTTAGTATTTGACGCATACTCTTATTTTTTCAGTACTTGATTTCTGCCCCAGTATGTCATTACTAAAAAGGGAACTGACTAGCGCCAGTTCCTTCATAATGGTAGTTATTTTAGATTGACTGCAGGCCACTTAAAACGGCTCATTAATATTCGGGATTAAATATATATATAAAGCACTTGGAACAGTACCTGGCACCTAACCACCGCTAGATAATTATTACCTGCCATTGTTATAATAATGATTATTTGCAAAGTGTCATACTAGAGGAAGCCCAGTCTTTATAGTTTATGTGAATTTTTATGTTTCTTTTATTGAAATAATTTCCTCTTTCTAAAGATGTTTCATTTTTAGAAATCAAATAGCTCAACGATTAAAATAGATTTACTTGTTTTATAAATATAACTGATTTTATGAAGGAAAAGTGCACAAATTACAAATGTTTTTTGATTTAAATGTCATTGTTTTTAACTCTTATTTACTGTCTCTTAAAATGGTGACAAAATAACCGTGATTTCATTACTGAAGTTGGCTTTGACTATTTTGAACAAACACCAGATATTTATTCAGAGTTTTTTTTTTTAATGCAACAAAAGAAGTAATCTGGGAAATGAAATCACTACTTTCACTGCTTGGAGTAGGGCAGAGAGACAGGCAAATCAGGAGGCACTGGTACAGTACTGATAGCCAGAGCCAGTAGCTTATCCAAATTTACAAGAGGTGGGTCGGCCTTGTGGCTTAGCGGTTGAGTGCACGCGCTCTGCTGCTGGCGGCCCGGGTTCGGATCCCGGGCGCGCACCCAGGAACCGCTTCTCTGGCCATGCTGAGGCCGTGTCCCACATACAGCAACTAGAAGGATGTGCAACCATGACATACAATTATCTACTGGGGCTTTGGGGGAAAAATAAATAAATTAAAAAAAAAAGAAAAAACAAATTTACAAGAGGAAGCTTTACAGATCCTCTGCATTAAAAGGATGATATCCATCAGGGGGAAAGAGGCAAATGCTGATGTGAGTGTATTCCTCCCCCCCCCCACCCTTTCCCTGGCGAATGAGAGAATCGTTTTGTTTTTTTTTTAAAGATTTTATTTATTTATTTTTTCCCCCCAGTAGATAGTTGTATGTCATAGTTGCACATCCTTCTAGTTGCTGTATGTGGGACGCGGCCTCAGCATGGCTGGAGAAGTGGTGTGTCGGTGCGCGCCCGGGATCCGAACGCGGGCTGCCAGCAGCGGAGTGCACGCACCTAACCGCCAAGCCACGGGGCCGGCCCGAGAGAATTGTTTGAGTATATGCTCCTCTTGATTTTTCCTGAAGCAGGGACAGGGGACAGGCAATACTATAGCAGAATGGTTGAAAATATGGACTTTGGTGTCAGGTGGACTTGGATTTAAGTTACCACTCTTCCTACCTACTCTCTGTGTGACTTGGGAAAAATTAGGAGGGAGGGGAATGTTAGTGGCAAGATAGACATCAGATCTGGTTCTTGGCAAATGTCGTGACTCTCATTCTACCAGGACAACTAGAGTAGATACATAATGAGAGTGTTTTCATTTTGTCAAAGGAATAAAAGATTCTAAGAGCAGCGGAGCCTAAATTGCCAGTTGCTGGTATGACATTGCAACCCAGAACGCTGATATGTATAACACACCGTTGTCACTTGCAGACAATAACAGGGTTTCTTTTTGTTTTCGGACTGTAGCTGTGTCAGCGTGTTATGATGCCGTCTCGTACCAACCTGGCTACTGGAATCCCCAGTAGTAAAGTGAAATACTCAAGGCTTTCCAGCACAGACGATGGCTACATTGACCTTCAGGTAAATGCGGAAGGGTGCTGATGAGACTCGCTGGCACTGTTTCTGCTGAGTTAGCAGGAAGAACTTCCAGGTCGAGGTTTTGCTAACTGTCCCTGGGGATTAGAGTAAGCAGCAGGAGGGGAAACACCTCTGAGACCCTTTCAGCCATAGCCTGCAGAAGGAGGGACCTTGGCAGAGCAGTTTCAAGCCAATATAAATGTTGTCCATTTCTAAGATTTTTTAGTTGTAACACCAGAGGCCAGTAGTTGCAAATTTTATTTAGTTTATCTGGAAAATAATCATATTGTGTTTTATTAAGTAGAATTTTTTTAAAGACTGTGTCATCAGTTTGTTTACACTTTAGTCAAAGCCAGTTCATCTTTTAAGGGAGAAACTAACTTCTAAAGCCAGCAGATTGTGGGAATCTTCCTTCTTTCCTGCTGTCATGAGATCCAATTTATTAAAGGTATTTTTTGTGGCAAACAGTGAGTAAAACAGAGAATATTTATCTTGTATCCTACTCTGATCATTGTTTATAAAATATTTAATCGTGTAACATCTCCTTTTGCCCACTTCTCCTTAGAATAGAATATTTTAGGTGGAACCAGGGCCAAGGAGGGAGTAGCAGGAACCCATCCTTTTGAAAATAAACAAATCAATTATTTTTTCTAGTTTTTGGACCCGCACTTGAAGGAGAGAGATTTTTTTTAAAAGTACGTCTGGGAAGCTTCCAGCCAGTTAGGTCAGATACAACCATGAGCCAAACCTTAGAAAGTTTGTCTCTGAATCTTAATCTTGAATTGAACTTGTTGATAAGGCAGGTTACTTGCTCCATGGGGCAGGCAACTAATGCTTTAGAAAAAGCTGTTTCTAAAACCTTTGACTATATGCTGACTTGACTTTGAATGCCAGAAATTACTTATTTTGTTTACTTCTCCAGAGCATGATGTTCACTCTTGAATCCCTGTAGATTAGTACAGCCTTCCATGTGCCAAGCACTTAATAAACACATGTCTAATCAATGAATGACCATAAAGTATTTTTTGTTTGTATAAGAAAATAGTTTTTTATGGTACAATGAATGATCCGTGGAATGAGGCTAGAACTAGAAAGAATAACGTTTTGCTGGGACTCCTTTGAGCAGTAACTAGAGCTTCATCTCTGCCTGTCCCTTTCCTCTCCCAGAGCTGCACTGGGTGGTGGGACTTACTTCAAGAGACACAAAGCATTTAGATTGGTTCTTGTTCCCCTCCCTGCTGTAAAGTGTCTGAGCCCTGGTATTTTCATAATGCTCTTCCTTGTATTTTTTTTGTTTGTTTCTCTTCCAGTTTAAGAAAAGCCCTCCTAAGATCCCATATAAGGCCATTGCGCTTGCTACTGTGCTGTTTTTGTTTGGCGCCTTTCTTATTATCATAGGCTCCCTCCTGCTGGCGGGCTATATCAGCAAAGGGGTAAGCTGAAGGGTTTGTGGGAATGTGCCATGAGATCTTTAAAATGTGAGCCAGAGCTCTGTTGTTTTATATTTATATCTAGTACAGCAGATTCCAGCAGAAAGAAAAAGGTTTTCTTTTAGATTTTTTCCTCTGATAACAAAACGTGTTTCTTCTCTTGAGCAAAAGCAGACTTCTCCCACAATTCCTATGAGGTGGATGGTGACAGATAGGCAAATTTTCCCTCTGAGATGTTGGGCGATTTTCCTACTGTCATAGTTTGAAACAGCAAAGGCTGTAACTGGGATAGAATGCTGTTATTGTAGCTTTGCAGTGCCGCAGACATACTAGTCAGTGTTTGGGGAGAAGCACTGAGGCTTGTATAGGTCTGGGGCCACTGACCAATCCAGGACTTTAGACTTATGAATCAGATCCTTCTTAACGTTGGGTTTGGTTGGAGTTCCTGTTGAGCTTCCATATGATGCCTTAGAAACCTAAAGCAGTGTCTGGTGGTTGTCTCTTGGGCTATATACAGATGCTTACACACAGTGTCTAAGTTGTACTGAATTAATATTGACCATAATTCATGTCTGTTCTTCAGCACACACCAGGCAAGGGTATGGTGATCATATTGCTCTGCAGAAGGAACACAGCCAAGAGCTAAAACTGAGAATTATCATTGGAATTGGGAATAGTAGCACTGTCACAATAAAATGGCTGCATATGGCTTTTAAGAAGTGTATCTGATATGCCTTAGGTCCTTAGCTATTTAAAACTGTTATATGGCCACCAGATGCTTACTTGGTGCAGTCTCAATTTGAACACCTAAGTTTAGGACTGTGCCTTCAGTTAACTTTCGTTGCAGCAGTATTAATCCCAGGGGTATAATAAGGCATCTACTAATGATGTTATACAAATGGAGAGCGGAGGTGAGATCCACATGCAATAAGTATCATTTCACCTTATGTGGTTTGTAAAAGACTACTTGATAAATAAGGATAAAGATGTTAATTAAGAAAATCACCAATAGATTTTGTTTTGTTTTTTGGTTTGTTTTTTTTTTCACTTTTTATTACAGACATATCAAACAAAACAGAAGTAGATGGAATAATATAACAATCCCCCATGTGACCACCACCCAGCATCAACAGTTACAGACATTTTGTTTCATCTATCCCCCCAACTTTTTTTTCTGTATATTAAAGCAAATACCAGATTTACATTTTGCTGGTAAATTTTTAAGTATACATCTTCAGTATACATCTCTAACAGTTTTTACGTAAATCTAGGGGTGCTTTCTTAATATCATTTACCTTATTTTTCTCTTGCGTATTATTTCTTGCATACTGTTATATTTAGGGACTTGCTTAGATTCAGATTTAATTTAGTTTTGTTTTAGAAAGAGTATTTCATAGGAGGTGCTGTATATTTGCTATAGCACGTTGGTTCTCAAACTTCAGTGTCAGTCGGAATCACCTGGCAGACTTGTTAACACAAAGATTCCTTGGCCCCGCTACCAGACATTCTAATTCTGTAGATCTGTGGCAGGGCACAAGCATTTTCCTTTCTAACAAGTTCCCAGGTAATGCCACTGGTCCAAGGATCACATTTTGAGAACCATTGCTATAGCATTACTTTAGGAGGCACATAATGGTTATCCTAATTTTTAGTTCATTTCAAGATTGATTACTGGGTTCAAGTGTCTTCAGCCTAATTCATTTATTATAAATTTCACCATCACTCTGCACTAATGGTAATCCAGTTCTGTCATTTTCTGCATTTATCAGCTGAAATTCTTCATAAAGAACTTTCTCAAATCTGCTGTTTGGTTACCCTGAAATACAATGTGTATAGTGAAGGTAGAAAAAAATGTTTGACTATTTCTCTTTATTGATCAACTTCTGTAAAAATACACCTAGCGACCCCAAAAGGCGACCAAAGAGTTGTTAGTATCGTTATAAATTCATCATTTTTAAGTATATTTGTGTTTCAATCAGTTGCAGTCTTTAACATATAAATTGTCCTATATTTGCTCAGTAGGAGCCCCTTCAAGTTACTCCTGTGTCTTTTAAACCTGACCCCAGTAGCTTTTGATAGCTTTCTGGCACAAGTTATCCCAGCGCATCTATACATTTCTTGCCTCCCCCCACCCCAACTTGTAAACAGCCATTTCTCTAAAGAGCCCTGATTTCTTTATGGGGGTTAGATTTAGAGACCACAAACTGGGCATTAGTGTTGCTCATTGCTATTGGTTTTCATTGTTTCTAGGCCTTTTCAGTGACAGAATCAGGAAATAGATATCTTTTAGAAAACAAGGGAAAATAACATTTATGTAATATACATAGATATAATAATATATAGATATTTCCCATGCAAATTTAAGATTAGAGTTTGAGCTTCATTTCTTTGATTTTATATTATGTATGTCTATCCTAATGATATTGATATACTTAATTGCCTTATTCTAAATTATACATATAATAGCTTCAAAATAATAGTAGCAGTCTTAATGCTAAGTATAAGAAGTCTGAATGCAGTATAAATTTTCTTTGCAATTCTTTTAATCCTTAGGATATATCCCATTAGGGATGTACATTCAAAATCCTGCAAACAACAAAAGAAACAGAAAGGTAGAAAATGTAAAATATGATAACAGAAATAGCACCAAGTATGTCAACTGTGAAGTTGTAGACTTTATTCTTTTTGACATTCACAAAGTCCATCTTTGGCCTGAGGGAGCCCTTTCAAGTTCTCTTCCCTTGGTTTTAAGCTTGTGTTTATTGAGTTAGTGTGTGCCAGCTGGGGCCATTTGCTTTACATGTATTACCTCATTTAATTTTCAGTATAACTGTATGAAGTAAATACTCCTATATGTGAATGAAGCAGCCAAAATGATATTAATTAGTTAACTTGTCAATATACATTGTGTAAATAGCCCTGTAAAAGGAGATTTTTATTTTTATTTTTTTTGTGAGGAAGATCAGCCCTGAGCTAACATCCGTGCTAATCCTCCTCTTTTTGCTGAGGAAGACTGGCCCTGAGCTAACATCTATTGCCAATCCTCCTCCTTTTTTTTTTTTTTCCCCAAAGCCCCAGTAGATAGTTGTATGTCATAGTTGCACATCCTAGTTGCTGTATGTGGGATGCCGCCTCAGCATGGCCGGACAAGTGGTGTGTTGGTGTGTGCCCAGGGTCTGAACCCCGGGCCGCCAGTAGCGGAGTGCACACACTTAACCGCTAAGTCCCGGGGCCAGCCCCAAAAGGAGACTTTTAGATTGTGTGTAAATCTTTAGAATGAGGAAAATCTTCCTAAGCTTAAAAACAATGGAAAAATCATTGAGGAAAAGGAGGACAAATTTAACTGTATAAACATTTAAGACTGCACCTAAAAAAAACAAGACAAAGTAATTTTATAAAGGTGAATCCATTCATTCAGCACGTTTATTGAGCGTCTACGATATGTTGGGCACCGCTGGGGATACAGGGCTAAACAAAGTCTCTGTCCTCATGGAACTCTCCCAAAAGTTGAAGCCCTACTGATGAAGAGACTAAACACCATTCCTCTCTTTTTGACCTGTGAATTGTACTTGTGGGAATATACAATAAGGAATTAATCTGAAAGGCCAAGAAAAACACTTAAGTTTATTATGGTATTCTGTACAATGACAAAAAAATGAGACAACCAAATTATCCAAGAGTCTAGGGAAGTGGTTAAGTAAAATTGTGGTACATCCATTACAGTGGAATATTACAATTAGTTGACATATAACATTATATTAGTTTCAGATGTTCAGTATAATAATTCAATATATGTATATATTGGGAAATGATCACCCCAGTAAGTCTAGTTAACATCCATCACCACACATAAATTTTTTTTTCTTGTGATGAGAACTTTTAAGATCGACTCTCTCAGCAACTTTCAAATATACGATACAGTATTATTAACTATAGTCACCATGCTGTACATTATGTACCCAGGTCTTATTTATATTATAACTGGAAGTTTGTACCTTTTGACCACCTTCACCCGTTTCGTCCACCCCTCACCCCCCAATGAAGAGCTTTTAATAATAATTTGGCAAGTGCTTGTTCTAATAAGAGGCAAAAACAAGTCAGAGTATGATGTGTTCCCAACTAAAAACTTTAAAGAGGGAGCAGAAGGAAATAAGCTAAAATATCTATGGATGAACATGGATAATTTATTTTCTCTATAATTTTTAGTACTTTGCAGTTTTTTTACAATTGATAATCAGGAGGAAAAGAGATGTAAACCTTTTCCCTTGGTAGTGTACTACCTGAAGAAAATGCTCTGAAAATTAAGATACTGATCTATGAATTGGGACCCATGGCTTTATTTTATTTTAAAATTTGTAACTTGTGTGGTGCTAATGCGTTTGCCTCCTTCTGCCACCAGGAGGCAAACCAGGCCGTTCCCTTCCTGATCATTGGCATCTTGATGTTCCTGCCAGGATTTTACCACCTGCGCATCGCCTTCTATGCATACAAAGGCTACCGGGGTTACTCCTACGATGACATTCCAGACTTTGATGACTAGCACCCACATCAGCCCTGAGGAGAAGAGTCACAGATGGGACTGAGCCCAGCTTCAAGACATTGAGCAGAAACTATGACTAAGGGCTAAGGAATTCTGCAGTTTGCAGATGTTTAACAAAACAATGGCCAGATTTTATGGGTCCACCCTAAAGATGTTAACTGAGGTTACAAATAGCTGATTAGGACATGCTCTACTTTTCATCTCCTGGCCCTGGAAAAAGCTTGTGACAAGTTTTTCCACATGAATGTGTATCATGGAAGAATGGCAGTGGTAATTGTACAGGAAAGCAGGAGGGTACTCTATAGTGGAAAGTGTTGCTGCCACCACCCTTTTTAGAATTGAGCATTTATTTAAATAGTTCTCATCATCAATTTGCTCTTGTGACAAATGGAAGAATATGGTGTGTCAAATTTCTTGTTACTAAGTAATTTATTTTGAAAATATCTAAGTTATCCCCTATACTCATCTCTAACTTCGTGTTCTAGTGGAAGACCTTGGCAAAGTCAAATATCAGTGTGGGTGCATCTGTAATGTTTTTTACTTGCTTGCTTATTAACCAGCAACCAGGAATTTTTTAAACCTCAGAGCAGTTTTCAAAACGTAAACATTTTCTCTTTTCACCAATCTTTGGCCAGCTCTGATCTGGTTCACCAGTAGGTTGGCCAGCATATAATTAAGGTCATTCTGTCCTTTGTAGATCAAGATGTACTGTATATCATGCCTTTAAGGACTGGACTTTTGGCTGTTTCCTAAGGAAAAATGTATATAAGTGGCTTTTAGACTTTATAACCCCATTGTTAGCACCTTGTATTATGATGTCATGCTGCTGAAGATCTCAAGACTCGGCCTGGATCCCTAGAGGACTAGACTGCCTTAGTTTGATTCTGTTTCCTAGCTTGCAAAAAGTGGCTTATAGTCAAAAGAAATTAAAATGTCGAAATCTAAATCCTAGACTTAAAATGAGTTTACTTTAAACATATTTCAGAAAACGTTTTAATGACTATATGACATCTTTGATTGCAATACCCAAGACTGCCTTAATTTTTAGATAACTGGCATTGTGGGTCAGACTGCTTTCCAGTCATTCTTTTACTCTGAGGTTATGGACATGGGTGACTGGAAGCCTCCACGTGCCATCAGGAGGGATGGCTTTGGAGATTTGGAGGGCTGTGAGTAGCAAGTTTATTGGGAAGATAGTTCAACTTTGGGTTTGTTAAATTTTAGATATCTGCTTGTCGTCCAAGTGGAGATGTTGAGTAGGCAATCACAGTGTGCAGGTTTGGAATTCAGGAAGAGAGTCTAGGCTGGAGATAGAAATTTAGGAGTCAGTGTTGGGACGATATCTCAGAGCCCTGGGGACCTATGGAGTGAGTGCACATGGGAAAAAAACTAGGACTCAAGAAAGGAAGAACGAAAAAGAGGGTGACATGAAGCAGCCTCCCAGGTTAGGGTACATTTGGTAATGGGAGGGTAGGCTGGGGATTCCAGTAGTCTAATTAAAGTTCTTGGGCCTTGACAGTGAAGATGTGGGGAAATAATATAAGGCTTTATCCTGGGCAGTGTTTGCAAAGCAAAGCTCAGACCAGAAGGTTTTGGCCAGATTATTTGGTTGTTTTTATAAGAGTAGTGATGTGGCTGGTAAGAGAAAAAAAATCAAAATGGAACAGAAGGGTATAAAGGCAAAAGTAAGCACTTGGTGGGGAGGAGTAAACATTTGTTCCCCCAGCCCAGTCCAACATTATCTAATTAAGTTGCTTGTATACTCTGCCAGAAATGTTCTAAGCACATAAACATATATATTCTTCTTTTAAAAACTCAGGCTCCCATTCTATAGTTCTAAAATTTCTTTTTTTCCACTTATTCTATTTTGTATATCTTTCCATATCCATGGAGATTAGCCACATTCTTTTTAATATACGTTATAAGTATAGTTTTCCATGTTTGTGCATGTAGTCATAGGGTCCTAAGAGCAGAGACCGTAAAGTCAGGTTCCTGGAGCAGAAATATCCTCTCAGATGAGGAACAGCACTTGCTGTTCTATTTGAACTTTCAGGCTCATAATCTCATTCCAGTTGGCATTGTTACAGAAGTATTGTTTATTGAGCCAAAATCAGTTTCCCTGTAACTATGCATTAACAGTAATTGTATATTCTAGTGCTTTATAGAAAACTTCTAAACCTCCATAATAATGGTGAATGTTTCTTGAACCCTTTGCCAAATGTTGTGCCAAGCACTTTTATTATGTAATCTGTTTCGTTTTAATCCTTTGAAAAACCCTGAGTTGGGTAAGATTCTGAGGTAATAGGTTGGATATTCAAGACTCAAATTTAGGCAAAGCCTGAATTCTCTTTACCAAGTATGAAAGCCAAATGTATTTAGGGGCTGGACAAGTAAAGAAATGGGGGGAGTGTAGAGGCATGGACAGCAGTAGTCGGGACCAAGGTCAGTTGTCAAATGTGTATTTTACCTAAAAATGGCCTTCATCTCCTCCCTCCCCCCTATATATTTTTTTATTATTTTTTGCTGAAGAAGATTCACCCTGAGCTAACATCCGCTGCCAATCTTCCTCTTTTTGTATGTGAGCCACTGCCACAGCATGGCCACTGACAGATGAGTGGTGTAGGTCCGTGCCCGGCAGCCAAACCTGGGCTGCTGAAGCAGAGCACACCCAACTTAACCACTAGGCTACCAGGGCTGGACCATCCCTCCCCTCTTTATAGTGTTGGCCAAACCATGTGCCCTAGCTTTATGAGGATTTTCTTATTTGCAACAACTGTTATGCCTCTCATTAGTCGTTTCCAAGGCTAAAAATCCTCCCCAGTTGCATCAGCTGTTCCACATATGGTGATTCCAGACCCATTGCCCTTGGATGAGCTTCACCTGGCCATTGTGCCAGAAGCACATTGACTACTTCCTTTCTACCGGGAATTTTTAGATGCTGAGGGTACAACAGGACAAGATAGGGCTTGGTCAGTGAGGAGCAGAGGTTGCAAACTAGTGGCTGCAGATGTTGGCCTGCATTTTGTTTTTAAAAGTGGAAAGGTTCACATGATCTTGATTTTGGGCTTTTGAAAAGTCAATAGATTTTTCTTTGTTAGTGAGAGGCTACAACCAACTAGAACAAGATAGTGAAGCAGCTTTGGCTGAGCAGAAGTCTCCAGTTCACTGCAGTTCCCAACACTGCTTGACTACTTTTGTACCCAACCTGCTAATTTTCTTCATTAAGGGCAAAGAGTGTGTCTTACGGTCCCACAAAGTCTAGCACAGTGCTTGTGGGCATTTAGGTTTATTGAATAAAGAACCCAAGTCAAGAGTGTATTTCCATCCCAGGATACCATGTTCCTTTGGGTTATGAACAGGTGGGCTGGTACCATTTGATTCAGACTTTCCTAAGTGACCATCTGTCAGCTGCCTGGCAGGCCAGCTACTTTTCAAACAGATTGGGTGCTACCTGGCAAGTCAAATCTCTGCCTGGCACCCTCTGCTCAGGCCACTGAGTCCAGTTCACAATCACCTGCAAGTCCTTTCCTCCAGGGTCATTCATCCCTGCCAGCTGGCACAGAAGAGCTTCCTATTACTGGTGCCATGAGGGAAGCTGGTAGAGGGACAATAACAGGCTTGACTTTTCTGTTGACCTTCAAAGGGTCTTAAACCAAATCAACACACCTTAGTTGCCTTGCTCTGTCATCTAAATTCCTATCCTGGGATGTCTCTCCTAGATTCAGTCACAGAGGCTTCTGGCGTCAGAGCTGTCAAGTTCAGTCATGGTTTAGTGCCAGGGTGGGAAGGGAACAGATTGAATCTTCTTAGCTTGTTACAAGGTATTGCAGTTTATCTCTGGAGCCTCAGTTTCCTTATCTGGTAAAGTGGAGGTAAACCAGTTCCTACCCCGTAGGGCAGTTGTGAGGATTAAATAAAACAATATGGGAGGGTGCTTTGCACAGAGCCTGGCACATAGCAAGCATTCAGTAAATAGAAGCTGCTGTTTGAGAAAGTGAAGAAGGTCATTCCTTTGGCTTTAGGGAGTAGTGCCTGGGATGAAGCTGAGGAAGAGGAGAGAGAGACCATTTGTTGTCCCTGGGGTCGATCTGAAGAACCTGCTGTTCCATGGTGGAACTACCCCAGAGCCCGGGGCTGGAACCAGCACGGCAGGCAGCCCCAGCCAAGGCAGAGCTCCCTTCCCTGACAGAACTGCCAATGGGAGGGTGTGAGGAGGTCTCCTGGCCCTTCTTTAGCATGCAGCTGGGCCTGGGAGGCTGTGTGCTCCAGAGTTCTGGAACAAGAGAGGAAGGGGGAGGACTAAAGCACCCCATTGTAGCCGAGACATGGGCCACAGAGGCCCCTGCCCTGGAAGGCCCTGCAGGGAAGACGGTGAAGACAAGGTGATGCAGCTGGAGCACCATCAGACCGCCTCTCCCTGGAGGTGGTTCTTTCCTCTCCCTTCTTTCCATGGGCTCTATTTTCACCTCTTTCTGCACTTCCTCTCCTCAGTCTTGCCCCTTGCTATTCCAAGTGTGGTCTGTGGACCAGGAGCATCAGCGTCACCTGGGAACTTGTTAGAAATGCAGAATCTTGAGCTTGCCCCAGCCCTGCTGAATCAGAACCTACATTTAAACAAGACCTCTAAGGGGTCCATTATGTATCAGGTCTGAGAAGCACTGATCTGGGCTGCCCTGTTCCTCTTAGTCCATTTCCTCACTTTGGGATTGGACCTCTGGTAGTGCCCATGGGTGGGGGTGGGGGGCACCCAAGAAGGTGTAACCCCTCTTCCTCAATCCACCATTATTCTCAAGCTAAAATGGTAACTTCCAGGGTCTTGAAGAAACTTCATAGAAATAGCACAGAAACAACACAAGAAGGCTTTGTGAAGATCCTTTTTGTGAGGAGTGAGAAATCAAAACAGAAGTCTCACAGCTGGGGAAGGTCTGTGGTAGGGGTGGACACACGCTTTGGTGCTCTGAAGGCCAGGGGAAGGGAACAATGTGTGATTTATGACCCAGTGAGAGGCAGGGTACGTTTTCTCTCAGTTTCTGTGGGAGGCACGCCTGGTGGCTCGGTAGTTTATCCTGAACACGAGGTGCTGGCTTTCCTCCCTGTCTCTCTCCTTCCTCAGCTTCTTCCCAGGCACTACTCCCTCTGTCTCTGATGCCTCCATTCTTTCATTCCTCTCACTAACTTGAGAAAAGCCAACTAGAAAATGCTCTAATCTGAGGGATCAAGTCTCTTGGCCAAGATGCTAATCCTTCAAGAAGGTTTTCTCTGGGATTAATATCCACAGAGTTTGCTCTGAGACCACCACCCACAGGACCAGTATCCCCCTACAACTGAAAAGATGGCAGCAGCAGAATCACCAGCACAGCCCAGGAGGGTTTGTGACCTGGCAGAAGGTGACTTGCATCGGGCAAGAGGAGCGACCATGAGGAGTTGGGGTAAATCAAATCTCTCTGGACATAGCTACAAGCTCCTGTCCCTGTAGCTGTGATTTGAACATTTTAAGACTTAAGAGCTACTGACAGGGGACTTGCTGAGAGTTCTGTTTCCGCTTCTTGGGGATGTCAGAAAATGCCAAGTATTTTCCCCCATTTAATAGGGAGTGAGACCAAAAGAGCTGTGGAATGCTGCTGGCCCAAGATCAATCCTTCTCATTCTGAACGTTGACTCAAGATGATCTTCTACCGTGTTGCTCTCCCAGGTGTTTGCTTCCTGCCTCCAGCAGGGGGCCAAGGAGTCTTCTTTCTCTTGCGGTCTTATCTCATTGATTGGCAATAAAATAATTTAACTTCTCAAGGCACAAAGATTAGGATTTTACAATTGAGAAAAACAAAGAAGGCAGGCACAAAGTCTATAAGTCACATAGGGTGTTGGCTGGGTGGACCCATACTTACCAAGGCCTGGGTCACTGAAACTTGATACACGAAAGTACTTTGAGGGGAAGATATCTCTTTATTAAAACAACTCAACTTAAACATTAACCAAATAAAGTAGACCACAGAGCTTTGAAAGCAGGTCCATCTTGATACAATTAGGTCCTCGGCATGTCCTAACTATTATCAGTCACAGCTTGAATCTAACCTTGGTCTAATCTCCAGCCTTTGATTTAAATTTGCCTATTAATTCACCTTGAATTCTACTTCTGAGTTCATCCATGAAACATTTTTTGGGCACCTACTGTAGACATAGCACTTTGCTAGGCATCAACAAGGAATGTTGGTTGTCATCTTTGCTCTCCTATCTTCCACATTTATGTCTTCTTTCCGTATTTTGTCTTTTTGATCTCCTTTATGGAATTCTGATTTCCTCAGCTTCATCTTCCAACTCTTCTGTTATACTTTTTATTTTTTTGGTATCGTGGTTTTAATGTCCAAGGACTCTCTTTAATGTTTTGCATGTTCTTTTTATAGAAATCAATTTTTATTTTGTGGCTGTAATGTCTTTTCTTATCTCAATATGCTCTCATCGACATAAAATATATACTTATGAGCATAGCAGCCAAAGTGATTCTTTTAAAATATGTCATATCATGTCATTCCTCTAAAAATTGCACAGTGGCTCCACATCTGACTCACAGAAAAGCCTGCATCCTTGCCCTGGCCGACAAAGCCCAATATGATCTCTCTTCCTCTTGCCTCCCTGACGTCATCGGCCTCTCTACCTCTTGTTCACTCTGCTGCAGTCACACGGGCCTCCTCGGTGTTCTTTGACTTCTCTGGGCCCACTCCCACCTTAGGGCCTTGGCTTTAGCTGTTCCTTCTGCCTAGAATCCCTCACTCCTTCAAGATTTTTCTCAAATCACATCTTCTCAAAGGCCTGCCCTGGCCTCTGTTTAGTACTGCAGCCTGCCCATATGTCCATCCCATCCCTAGGTCAGCACTCCTGGTCTCTCTTTTCCTGTTCCACTCTTCTTTTCCATGGCAACTGTCACTTTCTAACCTACTATTTAATTTTACTTATTTATTGTGTGTATTCTTCATCATTTTCTGTTCGATTTCACTCCCTCACCGCACCTCAGTTAGAATATCAGCTTATAAGGGCAAACATCTCTGTTTTGTTCCCTGTTGTTCCCAGCACCTTAGAGCCATGCTTGGCACATGGGACGTGAACAATCTTTGTTGAGTGAAAGGATGAATGAATTAATCTCTTTGAAGATATTCATGATTTGTTTTTGAAGTTTCTTTCTCCCTTCATGCCTGTCTTTTGTCTATGTTGCTATTTCTATTTATTTGCTTTAATGTCTTTCTTTCAGGTGATGCTTGGCTGTCAACCCATTATAAAGAGTGAGGGTACAAAATCCAGTGCAGCTCTGTGCCTGTGGAAGGGCCTTGTTGACTGTGGGATTCTTTGTGGGACAATCTGCCTGGGTCATTCATTGGGGAATACCGACAGTCAGTAACTTTAGATCTTTCCCTGAGGCTCATCTTTCCCAGACAGGGCTGGCTACTGATGTCTGGGAACCAAGTTGGTGAAGAAGGCTGGGAGTCTCAACACTCAGTATGTAGACTTTTACTTAACCCCTTGTTCTCATCTTAGTGCTCCCACCTCAACTGTAAATGGTATCTCCCAACCTCTCAGTCAAAAACCCTGATTTGGGCCGGCCCCGTGGTGTAGCAGTTAAGTGCGCGCGCTCTGCTGCTGGAGGCCGGGGTTTGGATCCCGGGCGTGCACCGATGCACTGCTTGTCAGGCCACACTGTGGCGGCGTCCCACATAAGGTGGAGGAAGATGGGCACGGATGTTATCTCAGGGCCAGTCTTCCTCAGCAAAACGAGGAGGATTGGCATGGATGTTAGCTCAGGGCTGATCTTCCTCACACACACACACAAAAAAACAACAACCCTGATTTCAGAATCCCTCTCCAAAGAACAAACTTCCAGATTTCTGCCAGGGTATGGGAGTGATCTTTGCCCTATTGCTCAGAGTTGGAGAGGAGAGGTAGAGTTTAACTCATTTTATTTTTTACTTCTTATTGAAGTATAGTGTACATGTAGAAAAGTACACAAATCAAAAACTTGATGTATTATTATAAAGCAAGCAAACACAGAAAGTCTAATTCTTAAATGGACTTTTAGCCAATTCACTCATGTATGCTTCACCTTTACACCCGCTTTTAGAGGTACATGGCATCATCAATTCCTGAGTTTTGGGTAGTTCTGTATACAAAATCATGTTGCTTCTCTGGTTTTTCCCCTATGATCAGGATTCATCATTCCCTAGTAATTGCGAGTAAAGTGAGAGTGGAAGGGTCTGCCCAGTCTACTTGACTCTGAGCACATGAACTGCTCTCCTAGAACTGCCTAGGGTCCTAGCTGAGGTCTGTATTGGCCCTGGATGAAAGGATTCCAGCTGTCAATGTCACAGCAAAGCAACACACAAACGTTTTTTCTCTTTGCTTTCTGTGCCATGAATGGGAAGCAAAATGAGTTATGATTCCAGTACCTGAGCCCTGACCTTGTTCCTCTTGCCTCACCCAGTTCTTGTGTTTGGCTCTGTTTTCTTATCCCTCCTTCCTGCTCTCCTGCATGGATCCCCACCACAGGCCCTTTGCTCATACCCCTGTTCTCTTCTCCCCACAAACCCTTCTAGGACCTGGATTCTGCTGCATTCCCACCACCCATATTCAGATGAGCTTGTGTCATCAACAGTGTCATTCTATTTGCTGCTTCACCTCTGATCACCAGTGCCCCCTCTCAATTATTAGACCTGGATCTTTGGCTTTTGCTCACACTTCTGACCTAGCCAAGTTAGGAGGCGCAGACACCACTTCACTCACTGACTGCTTCACTTATGGAGCAGAAGTGCTCCATAAATATATTTTATGACACTCTCAAAATAGGAATAGCTTCCTTCCTTTTCAAACCTCTATCTCCCGTGGAAAATACGGTGTCTTTTTTTTTTTGAAAGGGAAATTGAATTAGAACTAGTTGTGTTTGAAGAATTTTTTTTTTTTTTTGTGAGGAAGATCAGCCCTGAGCTAACATCCATGCTAATCCTCTTTTTGCTGAGGAAGGCCGGCTCTGAGCTAACATCTATTGCCAATCTTCCTCCTTTTTTTTTTCCCCCAAAGCCCCAGTAGATAGTTGTACGTCATAGTCGCACATCCTTCTAGTTGCTGTATGTGGGACGCGGCCTCAGCATGGCCAGAGAAGTGGTGCATCAGTGCGCACCCAGGATCAGAACCCGGGCCGCCAGTAGCAGAGCGCACACACTCAACCGCTAATCCACGGGGCCGGCCCCTGCCCGACTTTTTTATGGCTGGTAGGTTGTAACAGGAGAGGCCTTGGGAGAGGATGCCTGTGGGCTCTTGAGAGCCCTCTATGCCGTGGGAAAGAGTGTGACCTAATGTCCCCTACCCCAGCTGGGGACCCAGCCCTTCTCTTCACTCTCATCTCATCCTCTAAATCTGATAAATAAGCCCAGAGACTTTGAGACTAGAAGGTTAGAACAGGAAACCCCAGTCTTTGATGAAGCCCATCAAACTCCTGACACTGAACAAAAACAGACTCCTTTGGATAAAGATGAGAAGAAGCATTTGGCTAGTGAAAAGATTCAGGAACACAAAAGAAAATGGAGCAAGAAAATTGGAGGAGAGTTGCTTCCAGTAACGGGAAATTTGTACAAAAGGGAGATCCATACTCGTGGTGAGATTGGAGAGGGCAACCTGGAGTCCAAGAATGCTGCTTTCAGATGAAACTTAGGATTCAGGGATAGACACTTAGATAACAGAATATTAGGTACAACTTTATGTGAGTTAAAATTGGAAATGAAATGGATTTTTTAAAATAAAACATGAATTACTAAAATTGACTCAGGAGGAAGTAGAAAACCTGAACAGACCCACTAACTCTAGTCGTAGGAAAAAGGTCCTCAAAGGTCTTACTCCCCCAAATTTTCAGACCCGGATGGACAATAGTGTGGAAAGTTTCTAGCAAATCTTCAAGAAAGACTATAGATAGTTTTTACTTTCTGGAATCTACAGCATGAGAAAAGTTTAGAAGCATCACTATTTATTTTATAAGCCTAGTGTAGCCCCCATATCAAAGCTTGCCCTAATAAATGTTTTAGAAAAGTGCACACCAAACTCACTTATGAATATTGATTTAAAAATTGTGAATAAATTATAAGAAGATCAATTCCAGCTGTGGGTTAAAAGAAATAGGCAAAGTCAAAGGTATATTAAGAAAATTTGGGGGCCGGCCCCGTGGCTTGGCGGTTAAGTGCGCACGCTCCGCTACTGGTGGCCCGGGTTTGGATCCGGGCGCCCACTGACACACCTCCTGTCCAGCCATGCTGAGGCCACGTCCCACATACAGCAACCAGAGGTTGTGCAGCTATGACACACAACTATCTCCTGGGGCTTTGGGGAGAAAAAGGGAAAAAAAAAAAAGGAGGAGGATTGGCAATAGATGTTAGCTCAGGGCCGGTCTTCCTCAGCAAAAAGAGGAGGATTGGCATGGATGTTAACTCAGGGCTGATCTTCCTCACAAAAAAAAAAAAGAAAGAAAAAGAAAATCTGTTGTTGGACTTCATTACTTCAATAGGTTAAAGGAGAAAAATCCTCTGTCCCTCTTGATAGATGCCAAAAAGGCATTAGATAAAATTCAACATCTATTCCTGATTTAATAACAAAACAAATTAAAACTCTGTAGCCAACTTCAAATAGATAGAACTTGACATTATAAAGAATATGAAGAATCAATAGCAAATGCCATACCTAACAGTAAAATACTAGATGCATTCCCATTAAAATCAGAAACAAGGTAAAGTTGCCCATAACATCTGTCATTTGGGTTAAACAAAGCAAAAGCAGGCATGAACCTCAGTCCAGAGACTGAACTTTGCAAGAAGTAACACTTTCCAATTTTTTCTGCTTTTTAAAATAATTTCATTGAATTTCAATCATAAGTCACCGTTCTACCAAGGGATTGAGGGTCCCCTTCCTGCCAGGTTTGCCATCTCAGTTGGGGGAGGGGAGTGTCACATAGTGTGAAGGCCTTCAGGGAGGGAAAGCATCTGGCCTTGTGTGTGCACACTGGCATTTGCTGAGATATACTTTGTCTTGTCTAGACTTCAGGTGTTGGTCCATACAGGTAGCTGTGGTGGTACCCCTTGTTCTCAGCTACACATTTTCTTAAAGGTCTCTGTCTTGGCTTCTACACCCCATTTGGGCACGTGAAAGCATTAGGTGGCCCTTGTGCCTACTTGGTGGGAGTGTCCAAAGTTCTTCACTGCCTTTGGCCTCCTTCTGGACACACAGCAAATTATTCTACTGCGCCCAGCCCCATACTAGAGTGCGTGGGAACTATGTGGGCTGTCTCCAATACAGCTGTCCAGCTCTGCCCATAGCCTTTTCATTTCTCAAAGAAATGATAGGATCTTGCTCCTTCCCAGGCTCTACTTAGAAAAAGGGCTTGGGTCCCTTCTGATGTGAGTTTCCCAGTCTGTCAAGGATATCTCTTGTTCTGCTGCTGGGAGCTTTCCCCTTCCATCCCCCATCCTCCATTTGTGGGCAGTGCTTGGGTTTTGGGGGAGGGGGACAGGATGCAGGGACACATTAAAGTTTTGGACCCACCTGCTTCCCTCTAACTCTCCCCTTTTCTCTCAATCCAGAGCCACTTAGTTAATCTAAAGAAGCCCTTTTCAAACGATCTGTGGTGGAGGACCAGTTTGGTTTTACCTTCAGTTGTCATGGATTAATATTTTTGGTCCATACAGTGTTCAGTGAGCTGAGTCTGCCAATCATGCATTTGGATATTGTGATGACATCAAATTGCTATAAAAGCTTCTAGATGGTTGCTCTCAGTAGCTGTACTTAACTTATCACGGGCCAGTGACAAACAGCTTATGAACCAGCAGTGGTCCAGAGGCCACATTGACTAACTTGGCATAGAGGCTCGGTCGCCTCTTCATCTGCTTTTCTAAACCTGATAAAGACATTCGAAACTAAAAATTCCAAGAACTTGACTTCCTTTTCCTGTGCATTCTGCTGTGTCATCCCTTCCCTAAGCCAGTAGGTATAGAATGTTGAGAAAAGTGGTCATGAGGTCACAGAAAATAGTGGAAATGAAAATTACATCAGTTAACACAGCAAGTTCCACCCTTGCTGCAAAAATGAGAAGTATAAAATTGGTTTAAAGAAAGAGAAAAAGAGAACAAGAGACTAATCTTAATTTGTAAATAGATAGATTGCAACCTACAAAAACCAAGAGAATTTTTAATGAGAGTTCGGTAGGATGGATGGTTACAAAGAATATAAAAATCAAGAGTGCTTCTGTACTAGAATAACATTTAGAAAGCAATAAAATAAGAGTCTCATTCATAATAATTATAAAACAAAATACTTGGAGATCAAATTAATAGGAAGTTACTGAATATTTGAAGAAAATCATAAAATCTTATTGAGATAATCAAAAGATGATTTTATTCAACTAGTAAGTCTATATTGTAAAGAGATGTAAATTCATCTACAAATGCAATCCCATTCTAATCAAAATCACATAGGAGGGGTAGGGAGGACTTGACAAAGTGATTCTCAAATCTATCTAGAAATTAAAGGTATGATAATAGCCAGAAAAAATTTCAAAGGAGCGTCTTAATGGGATACTTACTCTCTTTGATATTAAGTGGCATTATAAAGCTACAGAAATTAAAACAGGGTAATTCTGCACAGGCATCAAAAGGGAAATCAGTGGAACAGAAAGACTATCCAAAAAGAGGCCCAAATATCAATAAAAATTTGGTATATGATAAATGGGTAGTTAAAATCATGAGAGAGGATGGGTTGTTTAATAAATTGTGTTAGAATAGCTGATTAACAAATGTGCCCAGTTCTCTTGGGTTCCTGTTTGGATTGTACTTACTCATCTCTGCAGGCTGGGTGTCACGATGTGACTTGTCTTGGCCATTGAAATGTGAGTTGGAGTGATGTGTGTTACTTCTGAAAAGAAGCTTTAAGAGCCAGTGCAGTTTCCCTTGTTTTCCCTCTGCCTTGGTCCTGGAGTGAAGATGATGCACAGCAGAGCCCCCAGCTGACCCATAATGAAGGTATAGTGTGAGAAAGAAAGAAATCTTTGTTGTTTTAAGCCACTGGATTTGGAGGTTTCTGTTAGGTAGCATAACCCAGCCTATCGGGACTGAATCCGTCTCCATTTTATGTTTCACACCTGTCAGAGGAAAAACAGTTCACACCAGTGTATTAGAAATGTGAATCATTAATGTTTTCTTCGAGTATCTGTGCTTTCAAAGGGGATGTTAGGGAGAAGACATTGCTTATCCAAAAGAATAAAGTGCTGTATGCAGAACCAGCTATGTAATTTGTGGGACCCAGTGTGAAATGAAAATGCAGGGTCTCTTGTTTAAAAATTATTAAACTTTCAAGATGGTTGACAGCAGAGCATTAAACCATGCATGGGGTCCTTATAAGTGTGAGTCCCTGTGCAGTCCTACACAGGTTGCACACCCATGAAGCTGGCCCTGGCCATAATTGATGTGTCTGCATCCTCCCTTTTCTCCTGGTTCAATTTCCTCACTACTTTGCCTCAGGTTGTACTTCCACAGGGCAGTGAAGTTGATGTTTGTGGTTCATTTATGAAGTCTTTACTCAGATGTCACCTCCATGAGGCTAACCCCCATCCCCCATGCTGCTTATCCTGATTTATTTTTCTCCTTAATATTTGAACCACCATCCATCATAGTAGACATTTACTCATTTATCTTATTTATGTGTTTCTCCTTCACTAGAATGTAATCCATGAGGGCACAGATTTTTGTCTGTTTTGGTCACTATTGTATCCTCAACACCTAGGACAATGCCTGTCATATAGCGACTGCTCAGTAAATATTTGTTGAAAGAATGAATAAATGAATTTAAAGGATATCAATAAGAGACTAGGGAACAGGCATCCACACATTGGTAGATTCATCCATTTAACAATATTTAATGGTTGCCTCTCAAGTCGCTGCATCATATTATCCCTGGGGGGTACGACAACAACCGAACCGCAGCACTCCCTGTCCAGTGATGGAGTTTGGTGCTTGGGCCACTGCTGGAAATCCTGAGAGCAGTTGTGAGACATAATCTCACAGGATGTCATGAGGCTGGCCCCATGTAGGAAAAAGATTTTTTTTTTAATCGGTTTTGCTGGGGTATAATTTACATACCATAAAATGCACTTATTTGAACTGTATAGCTTGATGCACTTAGATAAATGTATATTACTCACATTCTGCATGATTTTTTATTGTAAAAAATATATAACATTAAATTTACCATCTTAACCATTTTTAAGTGTAGGGTTCAGTAGTGTTAAATATATTCACATTGTTATGCAACAGATCTCTAAGATCTTTTCATCTTGCAAAACTGAAACTCTATACCCATTAAACACAAATTCTCCCTCCCCCAGGGGAAAAGTTTCCTTTTAATTCACCCTTATAAATGGAGCATTCAGAATGTATAAAGAACTCCTTAAAATAATCTAAGAATAGGGCCACTTCTGGAAAGAGTCAATGAATCATTCAGGACATTCAAATTTAAAAAAACAGTCCAACTCAAATCTGCTAAATAGTGAAAGGGAATTTGGGGGCTCCTGTGACAGAATAGTCTTCTATCCAGGGCTTGAATGCCATGACCAGGCCTAGCTTCTCTTCACATGTCAGCTCTGTCTCCAGGTGTTGTCTCCCTTCCCAGGTAGGCAGTAGTAGCACCAGCCAACCCTCTCTTCCTGGGCCTTCCAAGAAGGAGGCTCTTCCTAGCAACCCAGACAGATGCCTCCTCAAGTCCCCATTGGATCAGTTTGGGTTTCCTGCCCACGATGGAACTAATCTCCATGGCCAGAGGAATGGAGTCTGTTGATTGTCTTAAACCAATTGGGGTCCATGTGGGAGTTCTGGTAGGGAGTGATCTCACCCACACTGCGTGGCTGAGAATGAGAGATTCACGATTTAACCAGGGAAAATTGGGTGCAGGTGATAAAGGGGGAATGGATGCTGAGGAGACATTGTGATGTCATCATTGCTGTGTAATTAATTATTTTTGTCAATCATTCAGCATTAAATGAGTTCCAGTTTAAAAATGAGCATCTTGATGAACCTTTGGGGGTGTAGATCAGGTTGTCCCTGAATCAAGGATTCTGGTACAAGTGGTTTATGAAGGAAGTGCTCCCAGGAGAAATCTGCAAGGGGATGGGGTAAAGGACAGAGAAGGGGAGGAAGCCCAGCAGGGATGCCATTGTGATGTTCCAGCCCCAGCCTGATCCCTCTGGAGCTGAGTGTAAATTACACCCCCAGGCAAAGGAGCTGGGCTGTTGTACTCCCTCTTAGTTTTTGGCTACTGGCCATGAGTAAAGGGGAACTTAAAACTCCTAGCCCTCCAATTGATAAGAGAGGCTCCTGTGCTCAAGGGCAATCTTCTGAAGATTGCTGGTGGCAGCCATTCACAGCAAAGCTGGCAGGAGATAGGTGCAAGAGCTGGTCAAAGGTGGGCTTTCAACACAGTCCACTGCAGGGGGGGCTTAACCAGGATCTGCTGTGAAAGCTGGTGCCAGATAGGCAGGCCAAGGGGGCCTGAGAGTGGGGCAGGGGGCAGGTGTTGCACCTTGAGGAGAGTTGCTGTCAAAAGTGCCACACAAAGGAGTAAGCTGCAAGTGTGGCACAAGGAACACGTCACCACAGGCCTGGAAGAATGGTAGTTATGGTAAAGAGAAGGGCAAAATGTGGTGGTGAGGGGAACAGCCCAAGAGTGTGGGGGACAAGGAAGCCCTTTTCCAGTTTCCCCCACTTTGGTGCGTCACCCACCACCAACCCAAGCCTCAGACTGGCCTTGGGCTTGCCTGTCTCTGAGCTGGCAGCCTGCTTGCCTGGGCTCTGAGCTGCTCTTCACCCAGGCCCCAGGCTGCCCGCCCAGTGCAGTCACTGGTGCCAGGCCTCAGCCTGAACCTGGCTCCAGCTCTGTCCCTCCAGCAGTGCCCTGACAACACCCTGGAGCCTGCAGACTGAGCCACCAAAGCCAAGGCCCAGGGTAGGGAGCACAAAAACCCTCCAGGCTGACTCCATCTGGGGCTCTACCTCTGTGTGAGAGTTACTATCAGTGCAGTGACCAGATCCTCTGGCAGCCCTCTCACAGGTTATGTGTGCCCAACCCTGGGGGGCTTCCCATTCTTTCCCACGCCTGTGACTTTCAGGAGAGGACTTCCCTGGAGTTCCTGGAGCTGTTCTGTAAGCACTGGGATTTTACATTCCCCAGGGCAGCCTTTAATCAATGAGTGAGAGTATGGGAGAAGGAAAGTCCAGCTCTCTTGCTTTGAGGCAGGATAACCCTGGGGTGTAATCACCACAGAGCTTCCCAAGATGAGACTGAAACTGCACCTGAAATGCCACCATAGTTCAGCTTCCTCCCTCCCTGTCCTGCTGCCCTTGCTCCCTTTCTATTTCCCCTAGAAGCCTCTCCTCAATAATCTCCAGCATAGGAATCCTCATTTCAGAGTCTGTTTCCAGGGAATCCGACCTAAGTTACTATGCCAGTTGGCCCCGGTTACTCAGGCCATCAGTCCCCACAAGAAGGCTGGAACTAGATCCTTAGGAAGCGCCAAGCTCCTGTTCTTACAGCCTCGTGACTAGCAAGGAAAAAGGCTCTTCCCTGCCGGCACCAGGTAGAAAAATCCCAGAGTTCTGCTTGACCAACATGGATCATGTGTCCATCCCTACAAGCATCACCATGGACAGAAAAATGGGGTCCTGCAAACTGCCCAAGAACTACATGATTAGGAAATGGGGAAGCATTTCCCAAATGATAGGGGTACTGTTCTGGTCAGACAAAACAATAAATGATGACTGCACTTGGGATGATATAGGTTTGGCTGCATGTGACAGAGACCAAAAATAATACCACCTTAAACAAGAAAGAAATAATTTTTTCTCTCATATAAAGGTCCAAGGTGGTATAGCATCTCAACCCCTTGATGTTGCCAGAAGCTCTGGCTCTTTCTGTCTTCTTGCTCTTCCCTTCTTGTTCTGTATGGCTTTTAACTGCATGGCTCCCCACCCCTCTGCATTCCAGTCACTGTGGTGGAGGAAGGGGGAAAGAAGAGGGAGAGAGCATACTCCTTTTGTTTATGAGCACAACCCAGAACCTACAACCTTTTCTTCTCTCATGTCTCATTGGCCAGCACATAGTCACATGACCACATCAGCTGCAAGGGAGGCTGGGCAGATCTGACTTTATTCTCAGCAACCATGTGCCCAACTGAAAAATTACTATTCTGCAAGAAGGGGAGAAGAAATATTGGGAAACAACTAGTCTTCCAAGACTCCTCCCAAATACTGTATTTATGGACAGATAGGAAAAATACTACTGAAATTTCAAAAAATCGGTTGGTAGGCCACAGTGAAAAAGGAACAACTTAGTAATGTTTCTCAGTCACATCCTACAAAACACTTCTTGCAAGGGATGCTAATAGGTGTGGCAGGAAATCAGGGTTCTGTGATCAAATATATTTGGGAAATGCTGGGCTAAATGCTAGGTTGTTTTTTGCTTTGTTTCTTTAAAATCACAGGACTTCTCAGAACTGTAAATGTGCTCATGTACACCATGACACTACTAGGGGAGACACAGATTGCTTTCATAGTTACTGACACCTCCAGGAGGTGTGTTTTTAGGAAACCAGTTAGAAAATATTGTTTTCAACAAGGGTCATCTTCTCCTCCATCTCTCTCATTGACATTTTTCCATTGTAACTCTTACATTTGCAAAGATATCTACTATACATTTGATCATTTTACAGTTCATTTCTACTAAAACTTTTGTTGTAGGCCCCAAGCTGGGTCAGCTTTGGAGAGGTGGAGAGACCTGTGTACACAGTCACAAAGGTAGGGAGGAACCAGAGTCCACCTCTATGGAGTGCTGACTAGACTGATTTGACTGAAGTCATGTAGCTGGAAAGTTGCTTAGTGTCAGATGATGACAGACGAGGAAAACAAATTTGACTATCCAGCAGGCACTGGGGAGTCCCTGAAGGTTTTTGACCAGGGGAGCGATATAATTAAATTTGTATTTTAGCAAGATTATTGCATGGTAGTAGGTATGACAAAATGGGAATGAGGAGAGGGCATACAAATTCAATGAAAGTCACTTTAGTAGCCAATCAAGTCCACATGGTACAGAGGCCCAAATCGTTCTCTATACCTTCTAGCACATTTGGCAGGTTAGGAGGGACTTGGAAGACAGATGGAAGCACAACTCAGCAGGTAGAGCCACAGCCCTTTAAGAACATCCCCAGACAATAAGCTTCTATCTTCTAGAATTAAGGTGGACCCCAGGTCTCTGCAGTTTGGCACATCTCGATACTTTTTCTCCCACTATTTTTTAGCCTTCGCTCCCATTCACAGCTTTGTCTCTGTGGGTACCCCTAGATTATTGACATCCCTGACCCTGATTCCTCCACCCTGGGAGAGGTTAAGCTGCCCTTGAGAGTATCACAGAGTTCCACAAAAATGGGTGGTCCAAAGGATGTTCTGGGCATGTAGATGGTCACAACACAGACCACAGAGGGCCAAGGCCTGATGGCTTTGTGCAGTCAAAATGTGGGGCTGTCAAGCCTCCTTAAATGAGGGAGCAAGAGCATGAATGAATCAGTGCTTTCTTGTGTTCACTTTCCAGCCTGGTTCCCTACAGAAGGACTCAAAGAACCTCCATGTGTCCGGCGTCTGCCCATCATGATGCTGAAGTTGCTCCAGTGAACTTAGAGACCAAACCTATTGTCTGCTGGGTCTTGAGACACCGTAGAGACAGCGTCAAGGCAGGCCACTGTCCCTGCTTGGATGAGCCAGGTTTTACAATTTCGCTGCTTAATTTCCTCTCTCCTTTCTCCTTAGCTTTTATTTATTTATTAATTTTAATTTTATTTATTTATTTATTTTTTCCCCCAAAGCCCCAGTAGATAGCCGTATGTCATAGCTGCACATCCTTCTAGTTGCTGTATGTGGGACGCGGCCTCAGCATGGCTGGAGAAGTGGTGCGTCAGTGCGTGCCTGGGATCCGAACCCAGGCCACCAGCAGCGGAGCGTGTGCACTTAACCGCTAAGCCATGATCCGGCCCCCTAGCTTTTACTTTTTAATTATTGTTATTGAAAAATAATAGAAACACAACATTAAAATTTTTTTAATAAAAGCAATCACCTATAACCCACTCCCTTAACATGATATTCACATATTTCACATATTTTATTCCAGTTTTTGTCATTTGAACACATTTTTGTACATAATTATACTCATAGCACACATGCTGTTCTTTAAACTAATTTTCAAACTTGGCTTTAATTAATTTCCAGGTTGCTTGGCAGTCTTTATAACCATAGTTTTTACTAAAAAGATAAACTAACAACAGTAAAGAGACTTTTAGAAATACTTTTAAAATTACCAGCCCTCTTCACATTCTATCCCAGTCTTGTCTCACCAGGATCAACAATTTATGTTCTTCTATTATATTTGAAGCCAAGCAGTTCAAATCCTGCTGACAAGCAGTATTTGTCCTCATTCTTGATTTTTTTTCCATCAAGTGATTTGGAAGTTATATTTCTCATCTTTATTTTATGTGTGATTGCCTTTAAGATTTAAAGACATTTGAACTTATATTTTTTGGCCAGGTCATCAATGAAATAGAATCTATTGACTTTTATTTTGTAAGGTAATTTAAGCACAATTTTTCTTCCTTTCTCTACTCTTGCCTTCCAGTTTCTATTTAAATCATTTGAACACTTAGGTCATATTATTTGTAATGAAAATTCAAATTCTTTTAATAACTATTTTAATGTCGGTAATGTTTTATAATAATAAAAACAAGAATTATTTAGACTTTGTTCAAAGTTTTATTCATTTCATTGCTCATCACTATTTCTTTATTTTATTATTATTATTTCTTTTGGTGAGGAAGATTGGCCCTGAGCTAACATCTGTTGCCAATCTTCCTCTTTTTGCTTGAGGAAGATTGTTGCTGAGCTCACGTCTGTGCCAGTCTTCCTCTGTTTTGTATATGGGACGCTGCCACAGCATGGCTTGATGAGAGGTGTGTAGGTCTGCACCCGGGATCTGAACCTGAGAACCCTGGGCCACCGAAGCACAGCATGTGAACCCAACCACTATGCCAGGGGCCACCCCCTATTTTTTTATTTTTTAAAACAAATTTATTTAGATATATTTTTTATATAGTAAAATGTACCCATTTCAAGTATACAATTCAGTGATTTCCAGCAACTTTACTACCATCACCACAGGTATTACCTGTTTGGGACCATGGACGTAGCTTTTAAATTTTCCCAGGGCACCCAATTCCCCCTTTTTCCTGAAGCTGGAAGCCCTCTGTTTCCCTCGACACCTTGATTAGATGAGAGATAACAGACGTGTCTGCCTGTCTGAAGCCTTTCCTATAAACTCTTTTATAGTTTTTCTGTATCTTTAGTCTTTTCCTAAAAAAAAAAAAATCTTTGTTTTTGGACAAATGATACAAGTTCATTTGAGGAAAGGCAGAATCTATTAGAGAAGCAAAAAGAGAAACTGTCTCCCTGCAGTCATACATAGGTAAATAAACCCTCTTATATATGTAACACTGCCTTATATTTGTCTGTATATCTCTTTCACTCAATGCACGGATCGGTGTCTATGTTTGTCTTGCTCTCTCTGTATATCACTATAATTATAAATCTGTATATACCTATATGTATATTCATGTCCCCATCTTTCCTCATCTCCCCATCTCCGCATATCTGCACCTGTTTCTGCATCTGTCTGTGTGTTTGTGTGTTCTTGACTTGCCTCTGCCCTACATTAAATCACACATAGCCCAGTGATGCAGACTTCCTAGGTTGAGACATTCATTAATGAGTCAAATATGTTTCCTCTTCCAAGTTGTACTGGGGTATGTAAGGATGAGATCATCTCACTTTTGAGTACCTCCTGACAACCAGTTTGTTGCCAGTCACCCGGAAACGGGGCGTTGTCAGCTCCTAGCAAATAAAGAAAAACAAACAAACAAACAAAAAATTCCGTACATCTTCTGAGAAGGCTATTTCTTTTCCTCTGCCACACTTGCTCCAGAACAACCAACAACAGACAAACAAAACCTTCCAGGTTATTTGCACAGGATTAGCGAAAATCCTTTTATGCAAATATTTGTTGAGTCTTCTCCCGCTCAACAATTAAATACTGCTATCCACTAACACCTGGATGAATGGAACTACTGTGGTGGAAGAGTGCCACCTGTCACCAGCCATGGCCCTTAGCTCACCTGGAACAGGAGTGTGGCAGAGTAGGTGAGCTGGGCTGTGCTTCTCACCAGTGAGATTCCTGGGTGATCAAGACAACTTCAGGATTCTCTTTCTTGGTTTTCCATCCTTCCCTGTATCACTTCTCCACTTCTTCCTGGAATCACTTCCAAACAAACTACCCATACCTAGAATCTACTTTTGTAGGAACTCAAACTAAGACCGGCTGGAAGTCAATGAGAGCACATAGAAGCTTTAAACAGGGGCTCAGACGTGTGTGGGATGACAGCTAGGGATCCTAGAGGTGGGGGCAGGAGATTAGAAACAAAGAGGTCAATGGGGAGATGAACGCACTTATGTCTGCAAGGGGTAATGAGAGCTGACCCAAGTCAGTGATGTTCTTTCTGATCCTAGAAACATTCAAGGTGTAAACCACGTGAATCACAGGTGTGAGTAACACCGGAAGGAGGTTCTTTGGGTATGTTTAGGGTTTTGACATTTCTGTTTTTAAAGAAATGCTCTTTGCTTCCCAGTCTTGCCTTTTCTGGGATGCTCTGGAACTCTAGAAGGAAAAAGAAGCATTTCACATCCTTCATCAGGGAAGGCAGCACCCTGCAAGGAAAAGTGGCTCCACTCTCACTGGCCAGCAGAGTGGCCCAAGGCCAGTCCGAGCCCAGTTCATAAGGAGGCCTGCCAATGTGGCCATGATGTGTCACCTGCTTGGTTTACTGGCCATGACTGGTCTGACCGTGGCTGGGCAAGACTGTGAGCTTTTCCAGTCTGGGCCAGTGTGGGTGTGTGGGCAGAATAGAGCTGGGAGTGAGCGCAAAGGCCTGAGCAGAATGCCAAAGCTGAGAAACTTTGTGGTCTCCTCCCACTACACAATGGCCCCTCTCCACCCTTGCTGAGGTGGGCTCCTGCTTCTCTGGTCCTCACAGGGATGTGGGTTTCCAGTGCAGCCCAACTCCCATCATGGTACTGCCCATCTCCAGTGCAACTCCAACCTGACCTACAGTTGTGGTATCCGGCATGGCAGGGGTGTGATCTGCACCCCACGCAACCAGTGAGTCACAGCATATGTGGTCCAGTCTGTGGGCTGGTCGCTTCCTGTCCTTTGTCCTGGAGCCCTGCCTCAGAGCCCAGTCAATAGACAGGCCCTGACTTTAGCCCAGTTATTCCAGAAGCATCCCCACATGTGTCCAGGGAAGCTGTGAAGCTGATGGTGGTGAGGGTCCTCTGCTCTGGCCTCCTCCAGGCCTGTCAGTCTTTCTTCCCAGCCTGCTGGTCTCTAAGAGGTTGTCAGAGCTACTTTGCTGCCTGTAACAACAAGGCCAAAACAACAAACAACTGAGGGAGGTGGGTCACAGAAATCAAAGAAACAGAGAATTCTCTGTTCCAGTCCCCCTAAAAGCGCCAGCCTCACTGCTGCTGACAACTGGTCCACCTCTCAGCCAGCATCTGAGCCTGTGATGTTCCCCTTCCTAGCGACATAGTTCACGCTATTCATGGATCATTCCAACTTATTAGGAAATTATTTTTTGTAATGAGACCAAACCTACTCTCCTATAATATTTTTCATCTTTTCATGTGTTTATTGGGTATTTTCATTTCATTCACAAAATATTTTACCTTTTTGTCTAGTTTTCCAACTCATTGCTATAAAGTTATACCTAGTATTTTTTTATTTGTTCAGATAGCTATACTTTCTTCTTTCTTATTACAAAAGTTATTTTTATTTTCTCCTTTTTTTACTTGATAACACTTTTCAAAGATGTCTATTTTATTGTTTTTCCTTCAATGAATTAGCATTGGGTTTGATTGATCAAATTTATAATTTGTTTTTATTTATTTCTGCTTTGGTCTTTAGTAATTTTTGCTTATACTTCCTTTGGATTTATTTTGCTATTCACTTGCCAGCTTCTTAGTTCACCTAATGTCAGTCTTTCTTGCTTTGTTGTCAGTGCTCCTGTGGGTGTGCATTTTCCTGAGTATTGCTTTGACCACGTCTCCCAGATCTTGACATGTAGTTCTCTAATCGTTTCTGAATAGTGTGTAATTTGTTTTTTTAATTTACTTTTGAAACCAAGAATCATTTAGAAAGCTTTTATAAAAATTTTCAAGTTAACAATTTTGGCTAAATTTTTGTAAATTTTTAATTCTATTACATTGTGGTCAGAGAATATGGCCTGTATGACTTTTCACTTTTCTGTAATTCTAATACACCTGACTCAGGCCTGGTCTCTGGTCCCTCTTAAAGAAATTTTAGCTCGTCTTTCATAGGATGCTCCAGTAAATATTTGATAGCAGTTGTTTAGTGGTCCCTATGGAGGGAGGGAGTGTGCAGTCCTCCCCTGAAGCTTTTTTCATCTTCTGGGGGTTTCTTAAACTATTCAGATGCCTTGCCCTTTTGCCCCCCATCCCGTCACCGTCATCGTGTGTTGAGACAGAAAAAGAAAATCTGCTCCAAGTTAGATATTCACAGTAGGGCAGATGTGGTGTGCCCTCACTGTCTAGGGTTCATCTCTGGAGATGTTTGAATCTCTCCATGTCCCACCTTAGTAAACCTACGAAATCAATACAGTGCTCATCAGTCTGCAGGGAGCTGTGCACCTCTCTCTTTTACCCTGGAGACTGTACTTCACTTAACATGTTTCAAAGGAAGCTTTGCCTTTTTTATAGACCAGATCATAAACTAAAGCCCCATGACAGTGTGTCCCACACTGTGTTCCATGGAACACCAGTCCTGGAGATGTTGATAGGTAATATACACAAAGAGATCTGTTTGGGAACTGCTAGATTAAACAAAGAGAACTGACTACCCTAGGCACCTCAGAGCCTCTGTATTCTCTAGTGCATTAATTGACTTTATAAGAGGAGAGGAAAGCATGATTGTGTTTCCCAAACTAATCTGGAATGCAAGCCTTCTGTGGGACACAAGGTTAGTGTTCCAGAACAGACACTGTATGCTATGCGGCCCAACACCCTATTTTCAAATATACTCCTATGAAGTCTTTTGTTTGTATGCATCCAAGTTTATTTGGACCAATGATTAGAGTCAGTTCTTAACTCCACCCTTGCAGTGGGTTTGTATCTTTCAGCCCTGAGCTAACATCCATGCTAATCCTCCTCTTTTTGCTGAGGAAGACCAGCTCTGAGCTAACATCTATTGCCAATCCTCCTCCTATTTTTTTTTCCTTCCCCAAAGCCCCAGTGGATAGTTGTATGTCATAGTTGCACATCCTTCTAGTTGGTGTACGTGGGCCGCGGCCTCAGCATGGCCGGAGAAGCGGTGCATGGGTGCACGCCCAGGATCCGAACCTGGGCCGCCAGCAGTGGAGCGCACGCACTTATGGGTTTATATTTGTATCAAGATATGTAGTATCGGGCTGGCCCCGTGGCTTAGCGGTTAAGTGCGCGCGCTCCGCTGCTGGCGGCCCGGTTGGGATCTGGGCGTGCACTGACGCACCACTTCTCCGGCCATGCTGAGGCCGCGTCCCACATACAGCAACTAGAAGGATGTGCAGCTATGACATACAACTATCTACTGGGGCTTTGGGGGAAAAAAATAAATAAACAAAATCTTTAAAAAAAAAAAAAGATATGTAGTATCTTGATTCTACAATCTAGTGTTTCTGCCACCCCTCTGGGATCTTACTGTCAGCAGAGCAGATCAGCCTGCCACCTGTGTTCTCATGCGATACACAGATAAGCACTTGGAAAGGACAGCACCCTGCAGTGCGCCTCTGGAATAGGCAGGACACACATTTCATTCCATGGAAAGACTTTGATTAGTAGAGCCTGCCTAAACCAGCACTTCTCAGACTTCTTTGTCCATGACCATACTCACATACCCACCTTTTAACCTAGTACCTCTGGGAAAAGATAAAGGACCATGAGTGATCATGATGGGTCTTTAGGGGTCCAAAAGATGAAAGTCAGATTCCTGTGAAGTTTGAAGGAAAATCCAAATGGATGGCCATCTGTGGAAAGGAAAACACATATTCCCATAGGTGAACTCTTAGGTGAGGGATAGTATGGCTCCTTGTGGGGAGGAAGAGAGTGGAGATTAGGAGAGGGACAAAGGAGGGCCAGCCCGGTGGTGCAAGCGGTTAAGTGTGCGTGCTCCACTGCGGCGGCCCGGGGTTTGCCGGTTCAGATCCCGGGCGCGCACCAATGCACCCACTTGGCAAGCCATGCTGTGGCAGCATCCCATATAAAGTGGAGGAAGATGGGCACGGATGTTAGCCCAGGGCCAGTCTTCCTCAGCAAAAACAGAGGAGGATTGGCAGATGTTAGCTCAGGGTTGATCTTCCTCACAAAAAAAAAAAAAAAAAAAAGAAGAGGGACAAAGGATACTGAGACCTATTCAGTCAAGAAGGGATTTTTCTTGCCTGGTTCCTCTGCATCACCTTCCCCATAACTCTGAGGACCCTCCTAGTCTGGCCCTGGAGAGAGGATATAGAACCCGGAGGAGGGTGTACCTGTTTGAGTGGGGTATCAGAAATAGGCGAGAGGGGGCATTTCCCAATAGTGGCTGGGTGATGCATGCTTTCTAATAGACAGGACATGTGGGTTGAGAACTTACAAGACTTGAATAATTGATTAAGTAAATCTGAATGTAGGCCTTTTCACATATCCCTGTTGAATTTGATTTTATTTGTCCAGTCCATCATTCCAGCCCGTGAGGATGGCCCTAAGAGCTGGTGTTATCATCTAGTGTATTAACTATTCCTTCAAGCTTTGAGTCATTTACAATTTGATAACATTTATTCCATTTTTTTATTCCAGATCACTGATAAACATGATGAATAGGGCAGGGGCAAGTACAGACCCTGCCGTGGGGCACTTTTAAAGAATGTGGAAGTAAGACTCTTTTAGAAACAAATCCACACAATTTCTTGATTATGTCTACAAGGGTATCTCAAATTTGGATAGCTTACTACCATACAAAAGTGTTGGGATTTGGATTGTGCCAGGAGATTACTGTGTAACGCTGTAGGCTTTTACCTTTGGGATCTATGAATATATTGAAATATTTTTTTAAATAAATGATATTATTATTGATTAAGCTATATCACAGCTGCTGATGAGCCTGAATTTCCCTCTTGTCATTTTAGGCATGAATTCACTTTTTCCAGCCCTCAGGATTTTAGGAACAACCTTTGGAAGGCATCACATAAGGTCTACTAATCATTTGGTTAATTGTGTTCTTTTATTTGTTTTGTTGTGTGGTTATATAAAAGATATATCTTATCTTTCAGTCTAGTTGTGGTCACCAGCCTTCAAGAGGGTCCTCATGATCATCACTTTATGATGTTTGTGCCCTTGTGTAATCCCCTTCCATCTTGAAGCAAGGCTGGCCTGTGTGAACAGAAGTGATGGTGTGTGTCTTCCCAAGCCAGATCATAAAAGACATCACAGCTTCTGCTTTGGCCTCTTGAATTGCTTGCTCTGGGGGAAGCCAGCCTCCATCCCATGAGGCCACTCAAGCAGCCTCATGGAGGAGTCCATATGGAGAGGAACCAACTTGCCACCCATGAGAGTGAGCCTTGGCCAAGCCTCCAGATCACTGCAGCCCTGGCTGACATCTGACTGTGACCTCAAAAGAGACCCCGAGCCAGAAACACATAGCCAAGCTGCTCCCGAATTCCTGAACCACAGAAAGTGGGAGATGACAAATGTTTATCACTTAAATGACTAAATTTAGAGTAATTTGTTACACAGCCATAGTAACTAATGCATAAGTCCTTGACTCATGGCATTAACCAATGTTGTTAAAGTTGAAGATTTGATAGGGGATGTTGCAGCAAATAGAATGGAAAGGTAGGTTACAGACAAGCTCTGCTTACTTATTAAACAATTGCTTCCAGCAGCTTTCCTGACCTGAAGATATTTTCTTAAATCATGAAAAACCCCGGGACTTCCTGCCACTTCCTACCACTTTCCCAGGGGAAATCAGGCTCTTTCTGCTCCTAAAACATGTTCAGTTCAATTTATCAGAAATTTAGTGAGCACCTGCTATGTGTCGGCCCTGCATATGTTCTGGGGGTTCAAGGACAAAACATACAGCTTTTCCTCCAAGAGCCCACGTTTTAGCAGGAGAGGAAGTCTCAAACACAACTAGCAACAAGGCAGTGAAACAGAAGTTCCTGGTATGCTGTGATAGTGGGGCAGGGGGAACAGACAAGGATGGGGGCACAGAGAGGTGGTGGGGCCTTGGGAAAAAACCAAAATTTTTCCAGGTGAAGTGAGAATGCAGGAGTAGGAAAAAACGTTCATTCTAGGTAGAGAGGGCAGGCAACATGAATTAACACCCAGTCTGATGAGTCTGGGGACTGGAAAGGTGGGGTGGGGCCAACTGGGAAGGGCCTTAAAGGCCATGCTAAGGAATATGGACTATCTCCTGCAGGCAGAGAAAGGTAAGTGATGGAGGGTGGTGTTAGGAGCAAGCTGGGTAGGTATTAAAAGGTTTTAAGTCAGACCAAAGTTAATCCTGATAGTTTTTTAAAAAGGCACTCTGAAGAAAATGTAGAGAAACTGAGGCAGAGAACCTTGTGGTGAGCTATTGTTTAGGCAAGAGCTGATGATGTCCTGAGTTAGGATGCTGGTTGTGGGAATGGACAAGAGGGGACTGATTTAAGGGCCATTTCAAAGATGGAGGAGACAAAATGTGGTGACAGTAACTTCCATCTTCCATCCTTAGATTCTAGGTTTAAAGATGGAATAATCCTAAAGAAGGTGGAAGATAATACTGTCTTCAATCAGGTTCCCTAGAAGCAGAGCCTGAGGCAGGGATCCAGGTGCACGTGACTTATTGGAGGAGAGCTTCCAGGAGAAGAGGAGTGAGGGAAGCAGGATGGTGCAGAGGAAGAAGCTGAGAAGGATGTGGTTTCATGTGGAATCTAGCCTTAGTAGCATCACAAACAAAGCTCTGTAGCATGAATAGCACCACAGTATTGGTTTCACCTTGAGGTAAGAGGGCCAGCCTTTTATACCGCAGTGTTGGGGTAACCTCCCAGGTAAGGAGACCCTGGTTGGCCAAGAACAATTCTCTGGAGAAGGAGGCAGTTATAAGTCATTAGCAACCAATACTCACAGCAGCTGGGGGAGGGATGCACCACGCAGGTGTTATGGGCTGAATTGTGTCCCCACCAAATTCAAATGTTGAAGTCCTAACCCCAGTGCCTAAGAATGTGACAGTATTTGGTTACAGGACCTTTAAAGAGGTGATTAAGTTAAAACGAGGCCTTTAGAGTGGGCCCTAGTCCAATCTGGTGTCCATATAAGAAGAGGAGTTTAGGACACAGAGAGAGACACCGGGAGTTCACATGCACAGAGAAAAGGCCATGTAAGGACACAGCAAGAAGGCAGCCATCCACGAACCAGGCTGAGAGGAGAAAGCCATCCTGCTGACACCTTGATCTTGGACTTCCAGCCTCCAGAACTGTGAGAAAATAAATTTCTGTTGTTTAAGCCCCCCAGTCGGTGGTATTTTGTTATGGCAGCCCCAGCAGTCTAATACAGCAGGTAAACACGTTCTGGATGGCACTGGCAGCATCCACTATATCTTCGTTTATGCTCTTCACCAAAACCTTCTCTCCTTTCCTGCCCACCTCCCTCCCCAAAACACTTAAATCTGTCTTCTTCCCTCTCTTCATTAGAAGCAACAGCACCAATTATAGAAACCAGCTAATTTCCTGGATGAAATATTGGCTGCCTGTGCCACAGGAGCTAACCAGTTTTGACGTCTCAATGGAAACAGTACAGCCAGGTTAGCGATTTATGGTCTTTCAGTTGAAATGGGCAATAAACCACCAGGTAATTGCATGTGTTGCTATGTTTCAGGCCTAATCCACCACATATATCCAGTTCTGATGACTAAGGGGGATTTATATGGTCCCACCCAGTCTACAAAGAGCTAAAGAATTGTTTCCAAGATCTCCGTTGAAAAGCAGCTCAGAAACGTAAGGAGACAAAGTTGGCTAAACTTTCTGAGATGAGATTTTAATTTATGTGACCATCATTGAGATTAATATTTATTGATGGCTAATTTTCCTTTCAATGCTGGATTTTTTCCTGTTCAACCATAAGTCTGTCGATCTACTTTCCATGTAACAATGGCAATTCTTCAGCCTCCCAATGTTCTGAAACAATGAGTTTCCAAGCAGTGGGCACCAAGTCTGGTAAATTTATCATTTAGGGCTTGGTAGGTTTGAGTAAGAACTTTGGCTTTTTCTCTAGGCAAGATCAGGAGCCATTGGAAGGTGTACTGTATTAATTTACCACAGCTGCCAAAATAAAGTACCACAGACTGGGTTGCTTAAACAACAGAAATTTATTTTCTCACACTTCTGCAGGCTGGAAGTCTGAGATTAAGGTGTTGCAGGGTTGGTTTTTTCTGACGTCTCTCTCCGTGGCTTGTAGACGGCTGTCTTCACCCTGTGTCTTCACATGGTCTTCCCTCTGTATGTGTCTGTGTCCAAATTTCCTCTTCTTTTAAGGACACCAGTCACATTGGATCAGGGCCCACCCTAATGACTTCATTTTAACTTAATTGCCTCTTTAAGGGGTCTATCTCCAAATGCAGTCACATTCTGAGGCACTAAGTGTTAGGACTTCAACATAGGAATTTTGAGGGGACACAATTCAGCCCATAACAGCCCATAACCATAACAGGTTTTGAATAGGAGAGAGGCGGAATGTGATTTTTTCAGGGACTAGTCTGGCTGTTGTGTGGAGAATGGGCAGTAGGAAAGCAAGGGTGGTGAGGGGCATCTGCCAAAAGGCTACTGCAGAATCTGAGGAGAGAAGAGGGTGTCGTGACTAGCGTGGTAGCAGTGGTGATGGTGAGAAGGGATCGGATCCTGAATATATTTTGAAGGTAGAGCTGAGAGGATTTGCTGATGGACTGGACATAGGGTGTGAGAAAGAGAGAAAACCTTGAGAGTCGCTCAGAAGGCTGGTGGAGGGTGAGGTCTCTCTGTGTGGTTCACAGACCTAAAGATCTCCCACCTCAGTATTTTACCAACTTCTCAGATGGCAAGAATTACAGAGACGACTATTAAAAATACAGATTCCTGGAACCTCCTCTGAACCTGGTGTTCAAAAAGTAGTAAAGAGGAAAAATCATTGGGCCTAAGAAAAATAAAACTGGGAAAAGGGAATGAGTCTGAGGAGACTCAGAAAGATCCTTACTGGAAATGGCCCACCGCACAAAGGAAACGGCCTTTGTGTTACACATAGTTCTGGTTGCAAACTGAGACAGCTGAAACAAGAAAAGGGAAGAATTTATTGTGAGGATATGAAGTACTTCCTTACAACATAGACATACAGAAATGCGCTTGGCTGCAGGAAGGGACTGGAATCAAGAAATTGGACAGGTCAGAAATCCAGATAGTTGTCCCTCTAAGCTCTCTCATCTTTGCCTTTCTTTGCATTCTTTCTTCTCATTCTCCTTTTCCTTCTCATCCTCTTTCTCCTCCTCCTCCCCCTCCGCTCTCTCTCTTTTTCTCTGTCTCTGCACATTGGCTTTCTCTGCTTCTTGGGCCTTGTGGCAGAGGATGGCTGCAGTGGTGTGCTGGACCTGGCTCTTATGGACTCTTGAAAGCCAGCTGTTATTTTCAGGAATTTTGTAGGCCAGCTGTTAAACATACCCATTATTAAAAATTAAATTATTTAAACTTAAGCTAAGTAAATTACATTAAAATTCTGTTAAAAACAAAGGTAATGAATACTCAAAAGTCATCAATTCCTAATTATGTATTTTACTACATTTTCTATTATCTATGCTTTCGAAGCTGTTTAATGTCTATTGTATCTGTATGTTGGGAATACCGTATTATGGTATACCATTGTGCGTCTCTTTCTTTTTTTTTGTTTTTGTTTTTGTCTTTGTGAGGAAGATCAGCCCTGAGCTAACATCCATGCTAATCCTCCTCTTTTTGCTGAAGAAGACCGGCCCTGAGCTAACACCTATTGCCAATCCTCCTCCTTTTTCTCCCCAAAGCCCCAGTAGATAGTTGTACGTCATAGTCGCACATCCCTCTAGTTGCTGTATGTGGGACGCGGCCTCAGCATGGCCGGACAAGCGGTGCATCGGTGTGCGCCCGGGATCTGAACCTGGGCCACCAGTAGCAGAGTGCGCACACCAACCGCTAAGCCACGGGGCCGACCCCCTGTGCATTTCTTTCTAACTCTACATTCAGTGACCTCATGTTGGTAGCTTGAAGTCAGCCATAGTGGGAATATTTACACCACAGAAATTGGCAAACATTATAATTGAAGCTTGATTTATTGTTTTGCTGATTGTCAAAACTTAAGAAACTAATGGTGAAGATGTTAATAATGCAGAGTCGATTTAAAAGTGTCCCATATTTGTAGCCTTTGCATTGAGAATAGCACAAAAATTTGAGGAAATATTCTTCCAGTGTTCAAAAAATATGACTCCTTTTAGCAGAGAAGGCCTCATATCACCGACTAACGAGTTTTGAAATATGTCTTTGTTGTTTTACTTTTGCCTTTCTTGATAACATAAATGAAATTTTCAACCAATATTCATGTTGGAACTGTACTCATTAATCAATCACAGCCATAGTTTTGCTACAAATATAAGAGTTCAGCAAAAATCAGTGAAAGCCTTCTGTTAGAATCAATTGGCTATGTGGAATTTGCAAAAAAGAGTATTACGTATTTTATTATCTATAAATTGTACGCTTTATATCAGTAGGATTTACAATAAGCTTATGTATTAGTAATATATACATTTATCTTTCATAAAGAGTTGGCTATTAAACATCTACCAGCACACCACTGGATGGCTGCCTCACACTCCCAAAATAACATCTCTCATTTCCAACAGATTAAAATATTCCCTTTAACTTCCAATTTCATATTCCCAGAGGAGATCATCTAATCCACTAGTATGAGTCAATTGGTTGCCCTTGGTCCAATCAGCTAGAGCCGAGGGCGCAGGATCACATAGTATTAAAATCTTCCTCCAAGGCCAGGGAGCTTATTCTTAGAGAAGAGGGAAGGGCGATGGGTTGAGCAGGCATTCCAAAAAGTGTCTACTATGACTCACTCAGTAGATCTAAGGAGAAACTCTGGCTTCTTTGAAAAGCAAGCAAAAAGTCACGCAGAGAGAAATGGCTGAGATGAAAAGACAGTAGAATAAGTTAGAAGGCGGAAGATGAAAGAGATCAGAAAATATTGCAGGAAAACTAAAATTTAAGTGCAGAATTAAAATCCATTTTGGATGATGACCTTTAAAAGGCCACCTTGCATGTAGGGAAAAAGATCAGAGAAGGTAATAGATATAAATGATTACAGAGGACAGAGAACATATAGCTGTTTCAGCTGAGACACAAAGAAATAACCATGCTACCCTTTCCTGTACTGACATAATCCTAGTTTTGTTGGAGGTGGCATTAAGAACAACATTTCACCATCTCCCTTACAGCCAACGGTGGACTTGTGACATAGTTGTGCCCAGTGAGATATAAGCTGAAGTCTGCTGGGGATTGTTGGGATAGTTTTGCTTTCTTGATAAAAATGCCATCTCTTCCTCCCTCTAGCTTCTTTCTTGTTCCTTCTCACTGGATCATGGATGTGATTGCTGGTGCTGGAGTAGCCATATTTTGACCATTACAGAAAAGGCCCAAGGGAATCAGGGCTTTAAGTTCCAACATCCTTAGGACACTGAACCAAGACCAGCAACTCCCTATCCCTGGACATATCGTTATGTGAGCAAAATTAATCCCTATTTTATTTAAGCCACTGATAATCTGGGTTTTCTGAAACATGAACTCAAAATCCCTAACTGATGTATTAGCATGAGTATAATTAGTGCTTCTCAGGAGGAGAGCAGAACAAGTGGATTAGACCTAATAATTGAAGTTATATGAGAATAAAATTATCCTGAGATGAAGAAATATGCAGATAAAAGAGCTTATTGTCTTCTAAATAAAATCAGCAAAAAGCTCTACATCTGAAGATGTCCTAGTAAAGTACCTAAACTATGAGGAAAAAGACAGGATCCAGGTAGAAAACATGGGGATAAAAACAAACAAACAAACAAACATCAGCCTCGTCTTGGGGCCTGCCCGGTGGCACAAGCGGTTAAGTGCGCGCGCTCAGCTGCGGCGGCCCGGGGTGTGCTGGTTCGGATCCCAGGCGCGCACCAACGCACTGCTTGGCAAGCCATGCTGTGGCGGCATCCCATATAAAGTGGAGGAAGATGGGCATGGATGTTAGCCCAGGACCAGTCTTCCTCAGCAAATAAAGAGGAGGATTGGCGGATGTTAGCACAGGGCTGATCTCACAAAAATAAAAAACACATTAGCCTGGTCTTAATAGAGGCATCTACAGAGTGTTATGGAGGAAAATATTGTGACCCAAGCATTTTACACCCAGTGTGTCTCTCACGTGTAAGGGAAAAAGAAGAACATTCTCAGACATTCAAGAGCTCAAAACTATACCACACCTAACACACAGTGAAATACTATGCAGCTATTTTAAAAAAAGAACAGAAGAGTTTTTTAGGTAGTGATATGGAAAGGTCGCCAAGATATATTGTTATGTGAGGGAAGGAAATTGCGAAACAGTATTATAATATGCTACCTTAGGAGTTAAAGTGGTGGGAAAATAAGAATCTATATTAATATTAGCTTGTTTTTTCATAAAGAAGTGAAGGGAAACATAAGGAACTAGGAACTGTGGCCAGTGGTTGTTGGGGGAGGTTATACTGGGAAAATAGGGGGCAAGAACGGGAAAAAGGCTGACTGAGTGATTCTTCATACATTTTGATTTGGGTTTTGAACCATGTGGAAATATTACCCATTCAAAAAGTAAACTTGAAATAGTATATTTTGAACTTCAAAATAGTATATAATTATATATATTTAAATTATATATTTAACATCTGCTTGCAAAAAGTACTTTTAAGATATACACCAGCTGGCTGAAAGAGGAAGCAAAATTAAAGACCCAGGAATGGAGAAGTCATGGGATATTGTGGGTTGGTGCGCACAGTCGAAATCAAACATCCTCATAATTATTGTAGAGCTAATTTCAATACTAAATGCCAAAGCCAAAGAAAAAGGAAAGAATACATACAATATAAAACATAATAATTTAGTAATAATAATGTTGATCAAAAACTTGGATTATATTATCAATTTTGGGAAGGTCCCAAAGATAGTTTCATTCCTAACTCTGACAGAGGATCATAGATTAAAAAAAGCTTTTGAAAAATGTGAAGCCAACCACCAATAGGACTGAAAATAGGACACATACTTTGTACAATATTGGAGATTATGAAAGAATAGAAAATGCAGTCCATATAGCAAAAGGTAGAAAATAAAGAAAAAGCATAAGCACAAAACTAAATGCACATGGGCCGGCCCCGTGGCTTGGTGGTTAAGTGCACGCGCTCCGATGCTGGTGGCCCGGGTTCGGATCCTGGGCGTGCACCGAGGCACCACTTCTCCGTCCATCCTGAGGCCGAATCCCACATACAGCAACTAGAAGGATGTGCAGCTATGACATACAACTATCTACTGGGGCTTTGGGGGGAAAAAATAAATAAAATAAAATCTTTTAAAAAAAAAAACTAAATGCACAAATAAGATGAACTATGTCAATCATAACACCAATATAAGCTGATTAAACTCTATTATTAAAAGACAATGATTTGCAGATTAAGACACCATAACTATATGCTGTTTACAAACTACACCTAATGAAGTACCAAAAAAGCTAAAAATGAAACAAATTCAAAATTATATCAGGGAAATACAAATAAAAAGAAAGCAAGGTTGTAAGTTGACATCAGTCAGGTAGGATTCCAGGTGGTCTTGTTACATTGATAAAATTCACAATTTTACTTCTGTGCATTAAAATATTTGAAATAAAAATTGTTTGAAATCTTAAAAGAAAGTAAACAAAATATAATAGATATAGAGATTTAATTCATTCTCAGTGTTAACCTATCAAGGAGGGCAAGAAATAACACTATGGAAGAGCTGAATAATGCAATTAAGAAAATTGATTTATTAATTATAAATCGAAACATGTCCCTTAGAAACACAGACTGTGCCATTATATTCAGCATCTGAGGAACACTGGAAAGGTGCACTATTAGACTACAAAAACAAACAGACGACCAAAAAACTCAGTATATTTGCAAAAGCAGAAAATGTCCAGACCACTTTCTCTGACCATAATACAGTAAAAGCTATAGATGAAAAATAATAGTTTTAATTAAAAAAATTAAAACTAACTGCTTTGAAACTTTTAAAAATCACTCTTCTAAATAACATTTAAAACAAAAAAGAAAGAATAATCAAAACCACAACTGTTTAGAAAATAAAAATGACAAAATTATACATCAAAATTTATACAATAGGGCCAAAAATGTATTCAGAGGAAAATTCATACCTTAAAAAGTTTTCAATAAGACATAATGCAAATAAATTAACTAATATAACTCAAGAAGTTGAGAAAATAGCAATGAGGTAAAACTAGGAAACATGAATAAAGGAAAGCAATCAGTTGAAAACAACTAATAAATCAGTAGGCTATGAAAGACACATTTCATTTATATTTATATTAATTTTTTAAAGAAGGATCAAACTTTGCCACTCGAATAATATTTATGATGTTGGTATTTTATAGCTCCTCAGAGGCTCTGACAGGAGTGATGAAACACAAGGTCCCCTAGATGATCTGATTATCACTTACCTCACACCTGTGGCCTCAATTAAGGGTGGAGGCTTTGTTGAAGCCACAGAACCTTTATAATAAAAAAAAAACAAAAAAACCATGAACCTTAACAAAGGTTCCTTTGTAAAGGTTAAACAAACTTTTAAAAAGTGAATTATTGGAAAAGATCAATACAATGGTCAAGTCCCTGGCAAGTGTATCATTAAGGAGTGGTCATATAAATATCTAAGATTTTTGGGATTAAAGGATTTAAAGGATTTTGTGGGATTATAAAAGAATCCACAGATTCAAAGAAGAATAAAAAAAAATTTAAGGGAGTAACGTGTTCAACAAAATAACACAAAAGAGCAGCGAAGGATTGTTCAATAAATCACATTAGGGTAACTGATTAGTAATTGGGGGTAAGATATTTAATTTGTCCTTTCACATAATTCACCAAAAATCTATTATTATATGCTCTCTCTAGAGCTGGTTTTTTAAGTTTTTTTGAAAAACCTTTTAATTGTGGAAAAATACACGTAACATAAAATTTACCATCTTAACCATTTTTAAGTACAGTTTATTAGTGTTAAATACATTCACATTGTTGTATATCCAATCTCTGAAACTCTTTTCATTTTGCAAAACTGAAAGTCTATATCCATTTAACAACAATGCCTCATTTCCTCCCCGCCTTGGCCCCTGGCAACCACCATTCTACTTTCTCTCTCCATGAACTTGACTACTGTAGGTACCTCAAATAAGTGGAAACAGAATATCTGTGTTTTTGTGACTGGCTTATTTCATTTAGCATAATGTCCTCAAAGGTTCATCTATGTTGTAACATGTGTCAGAATTCCTTCCTTTTTAAGGCTGGATAATATTCCATTGTATGTAGATACCACATTTTGTTTATCCATTCATCTGTTGATGGATACTTGGGTTGCTTCTTCATTTTAGCTATTATGAATAATGCTGCTATGAGCGTGGATGTAATATCTCTTCAAGACCCTGCTTTCACTTCTTTTGGTTATATATCCAGAAGTGGAATTGTGAGATCTTATGATGATTCTATTTTTAATTTTTTGAGGAACTACCATACTGTTTTCCGTAGCGGCTGCACCAGTTTACATTTCCATCAGCAATGCACAATGGTTCAAATTTCTCCATATCCTCACCAACACTTATTTTCTTTCATTTTTTTTTTAGTTATAGCGGGTGTGAAGTGGTATCTCGGTTGTGGTTTTGATTGGCATTTCCCTAATGAATAGTGATGTTGTACTTAACTTTTCATGTACTTAATGGCCATTTGTATATCTTCTTTGAAGAAATGTGTATTCAAATCCTTTGCCCATTTTTGGATGGGGTTTTGTTGTTGTTGTTGAGTTGTAAGAGTTAGCTATATATTCTGGATACTAATCCTTATCAGATATGTGATTTGCAAATATGTTTTCTCATTCTGAAGATTTCCTTTTCCTTCTGTTGATAGGTCCTTTGATGCACAAAAATTTTTAATTTTGATGTCCAAATTTATCTATTTTTTTGTTGTTGCCTGTGCCTTTGGTGTCAAAGGCAAGAAATCATTGCCAAATCCAGTGTCATGAAGCTTTTTCCCTATGTTTTCTATGAAGAGTTTTATAATCTAGGTCTTACATTTAGGTCTTTGATTCATTTTGAGCTATTTTTTGTATATGGTCTTAGGTAAGGGTCCAACTTCATTTTTTACATGTAGATATTCAAATTTCCCAGCACCATTTGTTGAAAAAACTGTCTTATCCCCCCACTGAAAGGTCTTGGCATGCTTGTCAAAATCATTTGACCATATATGCAAGAGTTTATTTCTGGGCTCTCTATTCACAATGGAATCACCTGAGAAGCTTTAAAAAACACTAAAGCCTGGGCCCCACCCCCGGGGGTTCTGACGTAAGTGCAGCCGGGGCATGTAGATTTTTAACCATCTATAGATGCTTCTAAATATGCAGCCAAGGTTGAGTAATGAAGAGCTAACATTGATTGAGAGCTTACTCTGAGCCAGGCCCCATTCCACGTGTTTTTCAATCTTTAAACCTCACAATAACCTTATGAGATAGGTCTATTGTTTTCCTGTGTACGGAGGGGCTAATGAGTCACAAAGAGATTAAGTACTTGCCAAGGACACATAGTTCATAAATTGCAGAGTCTCCACTTGAACTCCAGAGCCTGTGCCCATTACAGCAATGCTGTGCTGCCAAGGGTCATATTGCCAGTCCCTGCCATGATCTCTGCCTCGAGATTCCCCTGGGTGGAAAGATGGCCCGTAATCTAAAGGCAGGAACATCTCCACCCCTGCTAGAGGGGCCAAGGACGGAATTGATGGACATAGAAGGGAAGCCAGCAGTCTGTTTTAAGCTCCTGGGGCCAACTCCTCCATGGACCCTCCAGGAGGAGGCCACCCAACTCTGACTGGGCTGCCTCCGAGAGGTGTCTGAGCTGGGACCCTGGCTCCTTTCCAGTCCCTCTTGATTCTCATCACTGTTTTTCCCCTGCAGTCCAAGGAGTGCATGGATTTCCTGACACGCAGTTCCTGACTCGAGGCTGGACGGGTACGAGCCTCCAACACGGTCCTAGCAAGTCAAATATGCTTGTTGGGGCCTCTGGTCCCGGGAGAATCGAAGTGGCTATTTTTCCAGTCTCCTGGGAGACATGAGCGTCTTTCAGGCTGTCCTCAACCCAGCCGAGGAGTTACGGGAAGCCGGAGAGAAGCTGCGAATAAAAAAGTCTGTCCTCCACTCCCTTCCCAGTCATTGTAGAAATAAGTCGTAAGGAAAAAGGGGGTGAAAATCATGATGGAAGTTGAGAAAGTTTTAAAAAAGGCACAAATAAGTAAAATGTGAGTTCAGAAAATAACCTTTATTTAAAAAACAAGTCCAATGAGAAATTTAAAAAGCTACATGTATTAGTTATCTTTTAATGCATAATAAATTACTTCAAAATTAGCAGCTTTACACTACAATAAACATTATTTCACATTGTTTCTGTAGGCCGGTCAGGAATCTTGGGGGCAGCTTAGCTCAGCATTTCTGCCTCAGTCTCTCGGGAGGTTGCGGTTGCGGTGTAGGCGTGGGGGTGGGGGGCTGGAGGATCCACTTTCGAGACTCACGTGACTATTGGCACAAGGCCTCAGTTCCCCAGGACATGGCAGCTGGCTTCTTCCAGAGGGAGTGATCCATGATCACACAAGCCAAGCCACAGAAGCCATCCACCTTCACTTCTGCAGTGTCCCTTTGTCCTTTGTCCTCCAGTGTCCTTCTGTAGTGGTCCTACACAGGCTGCTCCCCACCCCATTCAGTGTGCACAGGGGCTGGAATACCAGGAGGCGGTGACCACTGGGGACCACCTTGGAGACTGAATACCACATCACATGAATAAAAATACGAGCTAACATGTCTGTAGTGCTTATTTTGAGCAAGGCACTGTCCTAACGTATTAATACATTTAATTCTCCCTAGATCCCAGTGAGGTAAATATTGTTCTTATTCTTATTTTACACATGAGGAAGCAGGCACAGAGAAGTTCAGCTACTGGCCCAAGGCTCCACAGCTTGTAGGGATGGAGGCAGAAACTGAGCTCTGGTGACATGGTGCCAGAGTCCTGCTGTCACCCAGGATACATCACTGCCTCAACGGAGCATTCAATCCCTGAGCATTAAAACAAAGAGGATTAAATCAAAAGAGAAAGAAGATAAGGGAAACTTAAAAATAGAGCAGAAAAAAAAGCAGGGAGTGGGGGAGAGAAAGCCAGTGAAAATAAAGGGATAAAGTAGATCAATAAAATGATGATGGTTTAAAATGGAAGCCATAGAAGGCAAGAAGAAAAAGCAGGATAAGGCTATAGCTTAAAATTCTACACAGTAAGATTAAGAGTTTTAAAAAGAACAAACAAGAGAGGAGCACAGAGCTAAAGCACAATGAAAGAAGGATTTACAAAGACATAAAAGAAACTGAAACCAAGCCCATGTGTGAAAAGATAATCAGAGAGAAGGTTAAAAAGATAGAGGGTGGAAAAATCTCACTAGAGGCAGCTGAGGAGAGACTGAAAGAGGGTTTTTAGGACACTTCGAGCACCTAGTGTCCTAAAATAGGCAGGAAAGCTTCAGGCACCCTCTGCATCTGCAGCTTCATTCTCTGTGGCTCCCAGTCCTCTGGGCTGAGCCCCTTACTTCCACCTCAGACAGCCAGGGCAGAATTTTCTAGAACACTGCTCAAAGTGGGGTCCTTGAACCAGCCACATCCCATCATGGGAGCTTGTTAGGAATGCAGAGTCTCAGGCCTTCCTCCAGGCCTGCTGATTCAGTGTTTTCATTTTAACAAGATCCCAGGGGATTCGTGTGTACATTAAAGTTTGAGAAGTGCTGCTTTACAAGAAATATCTGTGACCGGGAACCAGGCCAGGAAGGGTTACTGAGAATCTGATCAATAACTAACATGGGCTGTCAAATGTTTTCCGGACAGGAAGAAGTTGATGTCCCCATTTTTGCAGATGTTGCCATCCTACAGTGAAACTTACATGGTCGCAGCAAGACGCCTGAAGTTTGCTCCAGCTCCAAGTGTACAAAAGTTACCGTGGACCGTTATGTAATGACATGTTCCTTGAACTCCTTATGTAATGACATGTTTTTTGAACTCCTTATGTAATGGCCTGCACATGTGCCCTGATTGGGTCCAGTTGTTACACAGTTGTAACATATCCTCTGCACTCTGGTGTATAAAATCTCCATCAGCACTAAGCTTGGGGGGATACTGCTTTGGGAGCTATCCCCGTTGTTTTCCATTGCTTGCGCAAGCAATGAACCTTTTTCTTCGCCCACTTCAGCCTTGGTTGTGCTTTGCAGCTCTGTTTCGTATCCATTTCTTTCTTTGATTTTTAATTTTTGCAGTATTTTAAATATTCAAAGATGTGTAAGAATAATGCAGCAAACACTTAGGAATTCACAACTCAGATACAACAAATGTTAGCATTTTGACAAATTTGCTTCAAATCTATTTTTTCCTTAATGAAACATTAGAGGTATGGTTTCTTCCTTCCACGCCCAACCCCCACCTTGGTTCTCTTTCCTTTCTTGGAGACAGCTGCTGCTATGAAGTTTCTCCTCTGTATTTTCTTTATATCTTTATAAAGTATGTTTTCTCCTCTGTATTTATTTATACCTTTATTACAAATGCAAGAATGCATAAATACAGAATGGTTTTGTGTGCATTTAATTTTACATAAATAGTATCATAGTCTATGTATCTTTCTGCAACTTGCCTCTTTAACTCAGCATTGAGTCTTAAAGGTTTAGCCATATTGATATATATAGGCTGAGTTCACTCCTTTTAACAGCTGTAGACTATTCCTTTGATTGCATATTGTGATGTGTATTTATTAGTTCTCCTATTGGCTGTTTCCAAGGTTTTGCTATTACAAGAAAAAAAAAGCTGAAATGAACATTTGCAGGTCTTTGTGCACACATGTGAGAGTTTCACAACTGCAAATACCTAGAAGAGGGTTTTCTGGATTGTCCTGTGTTAGATCTTTATCTTTACTGGATGTTGCCAAATTGCCTTCCAAAGTGGTTGAGCCCATTTACACTCCTGCCAACTGTGCGTGAGTATGCTGTCCCACACTTACCCACACTTGACTATCTTGGGGTTTTAGACAATGTGGGCTGGCTAACCAAATACTCATTCTAATCCTTTCTGCCTGGCTTACCTCCATTATAGATATTGGAAAACAAAATACTCACATTCTCTTCTCCCTGTCCTCTGGGGTAGCCATGTAACATAGTTCTGGACACTGTATCTCTCCTGTTTTATTAAAGAAAAATATTAGAAGCAACATGTCAATACTTAAGAATTGATTGTAGATATATAAGTATTGAGTTATATCATTCTATTTTTCTGGATGTTTGAAATACTTTTGTACAGAAAAAGTTGGCTGGACGGATTTTAAGCTTTTGTTTTTCTGACAAAAAGGATCAGTGCATTAGTTTTGCTCTTCTCTGATTCTGGCTTTCAAACTGGGTGAGATGCCTGGGAGCATGCCAGCTACCTTGCAATCATGCGGTTGAGCTACTGAACCAGTGCTCACAGTTTCTTACCTCCAGACTTCTTGTTATGTGAGAAAAAAAATCTCATATTTGTCCAAGTCATTCTTAGTTAGATCTTCTGTTCTGTTTCTTGCAGCCTAATGCATTCTTGGTTAATATAGCCAGGCTTGCTCTTTTTTTGCCTTCGGATATAAACGGTATCTTATGTTTTAATATGCATTTCCCTGATTACTGAAGAAGTTGAGCTTCTTTTTATAAATGTTATATGTTTCATGTGTTTATTGGTCAGAGAAATTATTCCTTTGCCCGTGTTCCTTTGGGTTGTTTGTCTTTTCCTCATGATTTTTAGGTTTAAAAACATATTTTGGATACCAATTCTTTCTCAATCATATACATTACAAGTATTACCTCTCAAGTGGGACTTTTCTTTTTCACTTTGTTTATGGGTTTCCATAACTGTAGAAGAGTTTATAATGTGTCTGTACAAAAGCTTTAAATTTTAATGTAGTGGAATTTGACAATATCGAATCTTGTTAAGAATTCTTCCCTATCCAGAAGGCATAAAGATAACGCACCAATGTTTTCTTCTGAAAATTTTACTTTTTTTTGCTTGAGGAGGATTGTCCCCGAGCTAACGCGTGTGCCAGTCTTTCTCTGTTTTGTATGTGCGTCTCCACAGCTTGGCTGCTGATGAGCAGTGTAGGTCCACGCCCTGGAACTGAACCAGGGCCGCTGAAGCAGAGCATGCCAGACTTAACCACTAGGTCACTGGGGCCAACCTCTGAAAGTTTTACTTTTAATATTTAAACATTTACTCTACTTGGAATTTATTTTGACTATGGTATAGGCTAAGGATCTGATTGGTGCTTTTTTCTGTCTGGATAATTGTCCCAGTCACATTTATTGGACAATTCACTCCATTTCCTATGTATTTGTAACTCTACCTGTCTACCGTGGTAGTGGTAGGTAGCCTCTAAGATGGCCCCCAATGATCCCACCTCTTGGTACTAAGGTTCTTGTGTAGTCCCCTCCCCTTGAGTGTGAGCTGGACATAGTGACTCACTTTGAATGAGTGGAATATGGCAATAGTAAGAGTATGTCACTTCAGAGATTAGATTATTATAAGATTGTGGCTTCCATCTTGTGTTTTTTCTCCATTTCTCTGTTTCTGAATCACTCACTCTGGGGAAGCCAGCTACATGCTGTATGAGCAAGCAGCCCTATCTATGGGTAGACCCATATGATGAAGAACTGAAGCCTCTTGCCAACACCCATGGGAGTGAGCTTGGAAGTGGATTTCCCTGCCTTCAGATCGCTGTAGCCCTGGCCTACAACTTGCTTACAACCTCATGAGAGACCCTGAGCCAGAGCTACTCTGCCACTCCTGGATTCTTAATCCCTAGAAAGTGTGTGATGTAATAAATATTTGTTGTTTTAAGATGCTAAAATTTGGGATAACTTGTTACATAGCATTCCCTAACTAATACACATACCAATTCTGTATATGTGAAATTCTCCAGGATTTTCCTTGAAGACAATCATATTATCTGCAGATAATGACAGGGTTTTTTTTTGGTTTTCTTTTCAATCCTTTCACTTTTTCTTTTTCTTTAAATCTTTCTTTATTATGAATAAAAATATTGATAGAGGCCATCCTTTTTCCTGTTTTTTTTTTTTTTGTGAGGAAGATCAGCCCTGTGCTAACATC